>NC_089749.1:30069051-30089051 GCF_040412425.1 Macrobrachium rosenbergii
TATATATATATATATATATATATATATATATATATATATATATATATATAATGTTAATCCAGACATAATTTGCGAGTAATTTCGATAGAGGCATTAGACCTCATAAAGTATGCAGATCGAAGGTGTCTTGGCCTGAACTTCAGGACGCTACTTACAATTATCAGGACTTGGTGTCTCGACCTTCTTCTATAATACCTTTTGAAAGAGAGGTTGCCGGTTGCCCTATTATAAAATGAACCTTCAATAGGAGAGAAACATCTAAGGAAACAAAAGTTCCAGCGTCATTTTAGAAAATTGAACTGGAAGGGTGGTTTAACGTAATGGCCGAGTTAAATCGCTTCTTTTCAATCTTGACATCCGTGGCTGAGAACACTGCCAGCGTGCGTGCGCGCTGCTCTCTTTTTTGTTTCCTTTTAATTGCAGCAAAACAATTTTCGTAAGACTTTTTATTCGCCTTGGGGAAGTGAGTTTCATATTTCAATTACCATTTTGGAATTGCTGCGCCCTATCAGTTATGTGGATTCGTTTATATTCTTGGTTTGACTTTTTTGTTTGTGGTGAAACTCATTTCTTTTATAAATACTAACAGCGTACTTTTTTGAATAACTGCATTTTCTACAATCATTTTAGAATAACGGATATTGGTTGATTTATATGAAAGAACAAGGAAGTCTGAGAAATCACAAGAAAGGTTTAAATCAAGTCGAATATATCGGCTAAGGAAAGTAAGAAAACTAGTAAACTGGATGTTAATCAAACCAAATCAAGGAATCGGTGCATTTTTGCGTTATTAGGCTTAACTATTTATTTCTCCTAAAGTTACACGCGCAGTGAACGAAAACATTTGCTATTACACCTCAGTAATTTATCAAAATTCGTTATAGTTTCGTTCAATACAACCATTTTATTTATATTTACGTATACGGTAAATATATTTTATATCCTTTTCATTTTTAATGTAGCACATTATCTGTTTTCAAGAATTAATGACAAGAGACCTGTTCAAGTTCTCTTTTCTTAATTGTTCTTTCGTCAGGATTTCATTTTGATAAGATATCACTGAATTACATTGCACTTCACTAACGAAAGGTATCTGGATCTTTCCCAATTCAAATAAATTAATGTTTGTTTAAAATGGATGACCTTCTTCTGGATCGAGACTGCACTTAAACAGGAAAGTGGAGGAGAGGTCTCGCGACTCGATGACGCATGGAAGGGGTTATCGGCTGCAATGTGAACGATTACTCAGAGGTTGGGTAGTTCTGCCTCATTCAATGAGACGTTGTTTTCTAATAAAAAAAAAAAAGAAGACTTTGTTTTTGCTTCCCTTTATTTTTACCTACTGCCGTCAAACTCAGACTCCAAAGGTATGTTGCAAGTTCTAAGCTATGCCTTCTGAGGACGAGGTTGCTAACTCCACGCCATGTCATGCCCCTACGCGATGGCCATGGAAGATTATGTGACAACATCTACCTTCCACAGGTGGCTACCAGGTCCTGTCCAACTGCCTACCCCAAGGTTGCCTAACGGACTGGCGTTCGCTGGTTGCTACCCACTCAAGTATTGGTCGAAAGTAACGTTGCCTCAGTTCAAAGATCAGGATTCATTATAATAATAATGGGGGAACGTGACCCCTCATGCACTCGGGGCATAAACTCGAGTACAGAGACTGATCTTGCATGTTTCATGGGTATGGTATGCAAGTGGGTGGCTGCGTTTATGCTTCATCGCGATTGATGTTGAAACTGCAATAGAAGGCGTCATCACTTTAGTTTAATTTTCTTCGATTATGTAATTTTTTGTGCCGAAAGTATAATATAAAAATAGCCCGCATAATGGAATGATTTTGTTTAATAACAAAATGTTTAAAATTTACGAATGAAAATGAGAGAGAGAGAGAGAGAGAGAGAGAGAGAGAGAGAGAGAGAGAGAGAGAGAGAAACATACAGTTTGGGAAGCAGGTCTTCGGACCTAATGTTTGCTAAAAACCCAACAACTTTAAGGAAAGCCCAAAAGGCACAGAGGAACCACACACTCGAGCTCTTTGCCTTGCAAACTACGCCTCCTAAATCAGGCTTTAATTACCCTGGTGTCGATTGTCGGTGCCATAAAACTAGCGGCGCCTTCATCAGGGAGGCCGAGGGGGCTGCGGAAGGAATGGTCGCCTTCCGAAACCGTGCTCTGGTCGCCCTCCTCTTTAAGTGAAACCTCCCTAAAAGCCATATATGTTTTAGATCGCGGGCGAAAACTGTCATGGAGACGACAGAAAGGACCAGCTGTAAAGGCGCTTACAACCAGACACTATTTGTCCTCCTGTCGGACTCACTCAAGGAAGGAAATAGAAAAAAAAACGAGAAAAATAATTCTAATTTTCCGGAACGTCACACTCGATTAACTTGAGACTTTGGAGCGAAGTACGTACTTAAGACTTTATGCAATGCGCTCCAAGATCATAATGGCTTTGCTCTCCTGAGGAGAGCGAATTTCACTTGGTCGTTACAACATCACCCTCAGCTACTGCAACGTAAAACAAAAAATAGAAAAATAAATGGCAAATCTGAAAGAATATAGTGCTTGAATAATAAAGGAAAAACGTCAGTATACACAAAATCTCTCTCTCTCTCTTTACATTGTTAATGTTTACAATATAGACTGACACAACTTTGCGAACATGAAATTTTATGACGTTGTGAATATTTGGCGTTTATGACGTCATATTGATGCCAATTTCTATGGAAGCAGATGTTATTAATTAAAATGCCATGCAAAATAAAAAACAACTGAAAATGCTATGGCCGATTCTTAGAAAGCTCATAGATGTGAAAGTGAAAGCATAAATGCAAAACGCGCTTTGCTCTAAGCAGACGAGAGCGTCACCGGTTTGGTGTACATTTTTGTCAGAGAGACAATATGGAATGCAGAAATATAATAGAAGTAAGTAATCTCGATATTCAACTCACTACCTAGAGTTAAAAAAACACACACACACACAAAGCCAGTCAACAAAACCTCTTTGAAACTGGTTCCTTATTTCGTCATTAATTCCCTCAAGTATCTGGTGGCAATAAGATATGAATTCTATCTCTCCAGTTCACGCCCGGAGCTGACGAAAACCAGCTTTCATTTGTAAAAATCTGCATAAGAATTCCAAACAAGAACTGCTGGAGCCAGACGCAAATGAATGATCCCTGTCAGGATGGTGATTAAAACTATACTTCAATTTCATCAGCTATTCCACTTCCCTCCTCCCTTCTTGACTGGGGCAGTTAATCACATTAAACTCTTGATAAGAGTACCCAGTCATCACACCCGAACTCCTTTCCTCTCACGTTCTATACCCAAAGGCCGCCGCCGTCTGCAATATGTATTTCATTTAAATTTCTTGATTCGTTTCAATTTTTGTTACTTTCTTTTTCCTACGGATAGGAGAGAGCACCGATTTTATCGTAAGATTTTTAACCACAATGACTTTATATCTTTGGAAGTTCGCAAGACCAGATGCAAAAATTAGAGGGGATGTGTGTGTGTATATATGTGTGTATATGTGTATATATATATATATATATATATATATATATATATATATATACATATATACACTCACATACAAACACAAAATATACACACACATACATATATATACATACATATATATATATATATATATATATATATATATATATATATATATATATATATATATATATATATATATATATATATATATATATATATATATATATATATATATATATATATATATATATATATATATATATATATATATATATATATATATATATATATATATATATATATATATATATATATATATATATATATATATATATATATATATATATATATATATATATATATATGAGACAGGACAGGTCAAAATTATGGTAGCGCTTATCTAAAGCGTAATGACGCTGGAGCGAATATACTAATGTAAATTTCTCCTGTAATATCGGCTCCTAGGTACACATGCCTGGCTGCAAGAATCTAAACGAACCTGAAACCGTGTGGTGTGACACCATCTCCTGCACACCGCGAGATAAAAACATCGCAGTGAGGCTTAATTATACAAGTTTCTCGGCATGACTTGCTCCCTTTTAATTACGAGAGGATACATTTTTCAACCCTTTGCTTGCCTGTTACCGTATTTCTGGTCCTATGACATCACCTACTGCTTTTATCGAATGCAAGTCATTGAAAGAAACTTGAAAAGAATGTAACCCAGAAACCGAAAAAGTGAACAACGAGGGCGCTCAGTCGATACAAGGCACGGTTAAGTGCAAAAAAGGATCAAACAGCAATCCGCTTACAGTTTCACGCACTGACAATCTCCCTAAACAACCTCCTCTCTCTCTCTCTCTCTCTCTCTCGTAGTTCAAGTGGTAGCACTCTCACTGAGAGGCCTCCTGTTCTACCCCAGGACGAGGAAGCAGCGATATTAGGCGTTTCTTTAAATCCCCTGCGTCGCCGATGGCATAAGCAGTGTTCGACTGTTGTGGGTCGCAGCTTGGGTGGGAGAAGGGGAGAGAGAGAGAGAGAGAGAGAGAGAGAGAGAGAGAGAGAGAGAGAGAACAATAAGGAGCTGCGTCTTACAATTAAAAACGGGAAGGCCCGAACAAGATAATCAACACTCAAATATTCGCACACACACGGCCATCAAAAACGTCCTGATTTACGAAAAATCTTGCGAAGCTTGTGATATACGCATACATCCTAAATGCATTAAGTAATGAAACCAGATGAGAACGTATCTTATCCACTAATACTGACACATCACAGTACTTCCGCCATTAAACCAGGCGTACAAGTGGTACGCATCCACAAGAAGAAGAAGAAGAAGAAGAAGAAGAAGAAGAAGAAGAAGAAGAAAAAGAAAATGAGGAGGAGAAGTAGGAAAAGCCATACAGTTTATATCACTCCTTATCATAAATTCCAAACACATCCCTCCTCTGAAGATGCAGAGAGCAATGACTTGCTCGTTTCACTGTTTGGAAAAGCGAAGTGTCTTCTACCTCCCTCTAAGCGTTCTTCTTTCTTATCTTCGTTATTACTCCTTTCTAATTTTAAAGGCAGATCCAAGAACTGCAAGGGCAACAGGTCAAAATGGCGATGAAACATCTGGCGGGAAGTGGCAGGAAGAAACGACTCGCAGAACACGAGGAAGAACTACCTAAGAGTAAATCGCAAACCTCCGCCAAGGGTGAGCAGTTATCGTCCCCCTCGCCAAAATACACAGTATGCCCCATATCCAAAATGTAAATAACTTAGGGACACTTTCGTACTCTAACTTAGGGACACTTTCGTACTCACAAGCAATATTTTGTGTTACCTTCATTACAAACAAGCAAACCGGACCGGGCACATTGCAACCTCGTCTAGAGGCAAAAAATGATGAGAACGAAACACGTGCACGTGTTTCATGTAGAAGACCTCAGTCCTCGACAATGAGTTTATTGTAGAAAACACAGAACGATTAAAACTTATTGTTTTTTAAGTTGCATCAACCGTATATAATTCTGACAAATGGTTACTTTATTTTCAAAATTTTTTAAAGATAATTCACGATCTAAAGATAAATTATAAAATTCCTAAGCTTCTCTTATTCATTGTTTTCACTAATGTTTCATGCCGTTGATAAACTTCTTTATAATGTCTGGGAAGTCAACATAAAAATACACGCTCACATGTATGAGTGGGTGAGTGTGGGTATGTGTGTATGAGGGTACAAGCGCGTTTGTGGATAATATTGCTTATAAAATAAATAACAGTGCAGTATCGACTCCAAATGTTAACGCTGAATTTGCATTCGTATGTTCATGAAAACGCGACATGGTTGTTGAAATATCCCTGAATAACGTGAATTCCGTCTATGACCTCGGAATGCTATTACCAGACATAGACTTGTTGCGAAACGCAACGCTCCAGAGTAGCCTTGAAATACAAACATAGAACTCCATCCATTGCAAAAATGAATCTGAAAAGGAAGATTCTACCGAGCAAATACAATAACTATAACTTTTTGGTGTACAGGCAAAAAACTGATCAATGTGAAGCATCATTAATTTTTCATAAGTGGCCTCTCTTTTAATAAAAAAAATAAGGACTGTTCTGGATAAAAATATATCCCAAGGGAACTCGAGGTTGCATTCGCTCTGCGGGACACCGCAATCAAACCTTGAAGGCAAAACGAAAACGGATTTTGTTCCTTGTGAAGAAAACCAAATAAAAATAACAAAAATGAAATCAGTCTGCAATAAATCACCGAAAGAATATCCATGACATTCAGTTACATTAGTATTCTTTCGACAAAAGCACGCACATTTTCTCCAGATTTTGTCATGGTAAAATAGGAGTAACAAACTATAGTCTTATCTCGGAGTTCGTGACTCCATGAGTGTCGTGTACAGGCCGTACATATGACGGGAAACTAGTGCCTTTATCTGATCCGGGTAAACTACTGCCCTTATCTGATCGAAGTCCAAGGGAACGAAAAAAAGAGATGGAAAAGGAATGGTAGGGGACTATCTCTAAAGGAGGCTAGAGGAAGGGAGGCTGTGAGATTTGTTGGGCGCAAAACAGAGTTAAGTCAAAAATGACAAAAAATCACATCCACGCTATGAAAAAAAAAAAAAAAACTAAGAGCGAAGAATAACTCCGAAAGGGAAACCCCGTGAAAATTTATGCCAACCTTTCATAATAAACGAGAAAATTTACAAATTCACAATGATACACGGCTAGTCTAACAATTCAATGACAACAGCAACGGTTTTCAAGTGTTTTGTCGATGATAAGCCGAGAAGTCATGAAGACAAATAAATAATGAACTTAAGAGATATTCGACGAAATACTCTATAACAATCAAGAGCGCCTGCTGATACAAGCAAGCTTATCTATCAAGAACAACAGCAACCAGGGATACTCGACGCATATCCGTCTCCATACTCATTATACGAAAATGCATGCCCTTTGTTGGCTGAGTCGGTTGAGTTTCAGACTGCCACTCGATAGGCAGGAGTTCAATTCCCCCGGCCGGCTGATGAAGACTTAGGGGAATCTATTTCTGGTGATAGAAATTCATTTCTCGCTATAATGTGGTTTGGATTCCACAATAAGCTGTAGGTCCCGTTACTAAGTAACCAATTGGTTCTTAGCCACGTAAAATAAGTCTAATCCTTCGGGCCAGCCCTAGGAGAGCTGTTAATCAGCTCAGTGGTCTGGTAAAACTAAGGTATACTTAACTTTTTATACGAAAATGAACATCCATGATCCAAGCTTCGAGAACAGCCTTGAAGGACCTTCGAGAAAGGTAAAATCAGTGGCTAAGAATGACAGCTAAACGCGATCAAAATAATTCCAGGATTTTAAATGACGGTTAATGTTTAACAAAGTCAACTATAAGGAATCCTCTCCTAAATTCGGCTTTCCCTGGCTCAAAACCTTGCCATTTTTAAAGGACGCTCTTCTTTCCATCCAAATCTTCCTCTTCTTCCTACTTAAGTGTTGAACCAGTAATCACTGATAACCTGTTAAGAGTTTCTGGCTTCTTCCTTTGTTTCTTAATATCTGTGGAACGTCGTTAATTGTTTATTTATGCAGAATGGTCCACACTACGATGTTCGATTATAATTTTAAACTGGAATGAAGCCAGTATCATTTTAAGTTTACATCATATTCCTGTACCCAACAGAGTACTGTATAACGTTACATTCCTTTCACCATTCAGCCATTGCGTTAATAATCATTTTCGAACTATATCAGACGAAAACGGAACCCACATATTTACTTTTTGGGCAGTGCATACAGTTAAAAGGTGGTGAACTTCATGCTTAACTAATCACAGAACCTCTAAAGAAGAAAATGCTGAAAAGCATAATGTACATGATAGGCAAATACGATGTAATTGCAGCATAGGTTGAAATATTGTCATTTTTAATTAGAGAGGCACAATACTAATAAAAATAATAAATGTCAATGAAATACTGTCAATAACAAATAAAACAATCTTATTTTTTGTTTCTAACCCCCTACCGATTATCGAATCACTTCCCTTACTGGGTATGCTGCCTCCTGGTTCCCTTTAAACTCCCGTAATAGAAACACCGCTGACTTATTTATTTTGAGGGAAGCGTCACTCCCCTTAGGGGGTCTTGTATGGGGAAAGGCCCAGGAACATCTTTACAGGAGGGCGAATGACCAAAATGAATCACAGCCAGTTCAGGGGGTCACTCAGCCTCTCTCTCTCTCTCTCTCTCTCTCTCTCTCTCACACACACACACACACACACACACACACATAAAACTGAAGGAGCAGCATTCGATGCCCGAATCAGACAGGGTGGGTTGACATGTGTATTCTCCTTAAAAATTCAGTATGCCTTTCGAGTTATTTACTATCAGTTTCAGCGACCGCGAGTCATCGTTTTTCTCAAAAATCTTTCAAACTAATTATTTGATCGAAATGGTACTTAGACACAGTATACAAGACGTCTCCCGCTAATTTTTGGTAATTTAGTGCACTGTCAAATGGTGTTAGTTAAGGCGTTTACTCTTGACTTTTAAAGGCAAAGTCGCATGAGCCAGCAGGACTATTCGATCCAATCAAACGTCCGTTATTCCCCATAGATAGGAAGAGGGGAGGAGATGGGGAGGCCAGGTTGAGGAGGGATGAGGAGGGGAAGGGAGAGGGAGGGATGGGACGGGGATAAAGGACGTTCGAATGCATATTTTGGCGATGTTTGTCAACACCATGTGAATCAAGAGTAAACGCCTTAACTAAAACCATTTGACAATGCACTAAGTAACCAAAAATTAGCGGGAGGTGTTCCGTAACACTGTGTCAAAGTAACATTTCGATCAAATAATTAGTTTGAAAGATATTTGAGAAAAACGATGACTCGCGGTCCCTGAAATGGATAGTAGGTACCTAGTTCATAGCAGACTACTGTGTGTGTGTGTGTGTGTGTGTGTGTGTGTGTGTGTGTGTGTGTGTGTGAGAGAGAGAGAGAAAAGGGGGTTGGGTTAAGACGCTTAATATCACACCACAATGGCCTCGATGAAGTAATCCTCACATCTCTGCAATGTTTACTGTTGCGGACAACGCTAAAAAGATATCTGAAATGTAAATTTCGTTCTTTATAACACTGAGTTTACGATTATAAGAGTTCACGATTGCAAAATATATCAAATGACTAAAATTAAATAGCAATACCGATTATTAGTACGTGAATGCTGACTCAAAAAACTCAATGCGTATACCCACTTACTCAGCAAGGTAACTGGGTTTAATCTATTCAAGGCAAGTCTTCGCTACGCAGTCGGTGTATTATGAACTCAACTGAGAAACGCTCTATTAGCGCCGAGGGTGGATTCATGTGCAGAGCACGCCTCGGCTACGCATGGGTCAAGCCGTTTTTTTTTTTTCTGACGGAAAAGAAAAATACAAGAACGGTATTTCGGGAATGGCAAGTCACCGAGGTTTTCGCATTCCGACGTCGTGAAATATGCGAGATGTTAAAAAAAAAAAAAAAAAAAAAAAAAAAACTCGTGACCCACGGTCTTGGTATACAGCCAATCAAAGACAAGTTGTAAGACTTGATACTATACTCTAGATCATATCTGTAGTTACGAATTAAAGTCGCCAGCACCTTGGACGAGATCCTTAAGTACTGACCAGATGACACATTACACACACATATATTTACACAAATATATGCGAAGTTTCCTTACCCCCATAACAATACTTTTTACTGTTATGGGGGTAAGGTAACTTCGCATATATTTATTTGTGTATGTGTGTGTGTGTCACTGATTTATTTAATAAGGAACTACATGCAATAAACTTAAATTAAGTCCAAAAAAAAAATCCTCTAACTCTGGGGCCTCTTTTCAGAATCAAAAATACATTTTGTCAGGCTTTGACTTCCAACATTGTTTGTAAATATACAAGTCCCACGTGCGAACTGGAACTTCCGTTGGATATGCAAAGCGATTGTTGAAAGTCCCAATCTGTTGTCATCAAGGAGTTAACTTTAGAGCGCATTCCAGACTGTCAAGGACCGATGCATCGAATATACGTCATCATTCCTTACAGTGTAGGTCACATATTGATCCCAAAGACTTCTATATAATCGTTTCCACTCAAAATAAGGAATGTATTTCAATAAAAACTATCGTTTCTTCATTGAATACCCAGACTGCTTCTACACTGCTTTTCATTACCTAACTGCCTATTTGTTTACATTGCGCTCTCTCAAACGCTTACTTCTATCCTTTTAATGTTTTTAATTTTTAGTAACTTTTTTTTATCTTGGTTTGGGTAAGTCTTATCGTATTTATCTCACCAGATTTTATGATTTATTTTATATTTCTGTGACGCTCTTTTTTTCTTATTATTGTTATTTGTGTCATTTCCAGGCTCGAAAATGCAATCTGGTATTGCTTAACACAGTAGGCTCAATAAACTCATTAAAATCATTACAGTGCCTTTTCTTTGATGTCCCTCTTGTTGTTGATGTTGAGCCTGCTGCTGCTGCTGCAGTATGTATGTATGTATCTATGTATATACATATATACATACATATACACATGTATATATTATATATATAATATATATATATATATATATATATATATATATATATAATTATACAAATATACGCATGCCTATAAAACTAACATGACTTTAGGTACATTCAAGATGTTAAGCAACAAATAACCCTTAATACCGAATTCACTTTACCTTGGGAATAAATTGCACCCAAAATGAATTCATTATATAAGTACAGCTGCCCTAGCCAGGATTAAAACTTGGGTTTGAAACAGAGAAAACTGGCACATCCAAGGTAAGGCGAATTTTATATTAAACGGCACTTGTGGCTTTATTCATTTATAAATTACATACACACACACACACACACACACACACATATATATATATATATATATATATATATATATATATATATATATATATATATATATATATATATATATATATATATATATATATATATATATATATATATACAATATATCAAATGTATACATAATATATACATGTATTCACACACACACTGTGTGTATGTGTGTGCATGTACAGTATATATCTGTATGTATACAACTATCTATTGCGTCTTTTTCGTGGTTCTACGCAACTATATGCACAATGCAGTCGTTGGCATTCACGCGCTCACACATGCATAAATGTTAAAGTCATCGGGAAACTCGTGTCAATGTCAAACTTTTTTGTATCGTGACACCGCTACAAAAAAAAAAAAAAAGGGAGTTTTCACTTTCCTTCGTCAGCAGTACTTTCAGCATTACCCGGTGAAAATGATTACCTTCCTGTGAGAATGATACTTCGGTTGTCTTTCGTGATTTAACAATGTCCGGGAATATTCGACTCAGGGCGTCCAATTATGATCTAAAAATAAATAGATAAAGCTAAAAAGAATGGTCTAAAAGGCATCGCAGTTGCTATGCCAGAAGGTGGATATATGGCACAGTCATCTGCCAGAATTATGTAAATCTTAAATAAAAATAATCTTTCGTGCGCACTAGAAAGTCAGGAGTTCAACAAAAATTAATTAATTAATTAGTAATAATAATAATAATAATAATAATAATAATAATAATAATAATAATAATAATAATAATAATGACATCAACAGCCAAAAACACGATTATTCTTCTTATTATAAGAAAGGTAGTCCTTTGATGTGCCTTGCCCGTAGTGTTTCTTCGCGGGCGTCAAAAAGCCTCCTTTCAGACTCAAGAAGATTTAAAGATTGTGTTTATGCCAGATTACGCTGTTTTTAACTTAACTGTCGGCTGGCACGCACTGCGTGCGGCTTGTTTTTGCCCTGACTGCCAATGAAGATTCTGATTTTTGAGTTCTTTACTTCTTTCAAAAATTCATACAAGATTCCTCTCGAAGAACAACGTTGTTCATTCTTTCTAGATGTTCTTTTACTCACTGCTGGTTAATGTCTTTTCGATATTAAATAGAATAGAAAAATAGATTAAAATATTGAATTTTGGCCAAAGGCCAAGCACTGGGACCTATGAGGTTCATTCAGCGTTGAAAAGAAAATTGAGAGTAGAAAGGTTTGAAAGGTGTAACAGGAGGAACACCTCAGAGTTGCACAATGAAACAATTGTTAGGAGAGGGTGGAAAGTAAGATGGAAAAAAAAATATGAACAGAGGTATGATAACAGGAATGAAAGGGGTTGCTGCTAGGGGCCGAAGGGACGCTGCAAGTTACCGTAAATAATACCGACAGTGCACTGCACGAGGTGCACCGATGGCACTACACCCCTACGGGAGATATTAAATCGAATAAACCGCAGCGTATCAAACATGGTCAGTTTTCTTATGAGCCGTATCTTGTTATTCAACCTCTGGCGTGCAGCATTGTCAAGAATCACAATACCGTTCGGTCTGGTTTTATCAAGTACATTTCGGACGGTGTGAAATATGCAATTTTAAGGGCGGTGTGACGCACGTAACTCCAAATATCTTGTGAAACAAAGACTGTTATTTTAAGAGGCGGTTAGAGACAACTAAATTCGGGTGACTTAAAAAGGCCCACACCGAGTTCTAAAGGTGGTCTTAAAGCAAAAGAGGCAGAACCAGTTATTCTGAAGGTTATGTTGCAAAATAATACGGCTGGTATAGTAAAAGGAAACATGATATGAAAAGCAATTCTTGGTATGATACGAAAAAAGCGTGTCACTTTAGCGATGGTATAATGACGAATAATTTTCAAGGTAGCGTGATAGCGGCTTCTAGAATTCCAGATGACGCGATACGCAAAACTATAGCCATTCAAATTAGGTCTGTTTTTTTATCAAAACTATTAATTTTACGGGTATTATTAGGATACACCTATAATTTCTGAATGTTGTGTGACGCTAGTGATTGAGTACTGCTAAAGGCAAAGCGAGTACTTTCAAGGGCTTCACTGCCAAAAAAAAACTGATACTTTTGAAAGGTGGCTTGAGACATGTAAATTTAATTGATATTTGAAGCAAGTTGGACCATGTTCAGGCTGATGTTACAACTCTATATATCATGTAAAATAAAATTAATACTTCAAGTTTAGTTGAAGACAAGTAATTTTTAAGGTAGTATAAGAAAGACAAGTACTCAGGCAATTTCATAGGTCAAGGGAGAGAAAGCAAGTAATTTCAAGGGTTGTATGGAAAAAAAACATGAACTTCAAGGAGGGTAAACAAGACGCTGAATTACAGGAGTAATAATGGCACAATTAAATGGAGAGATGGTATAGCAAGTAACTTAAAGGGTGGAATAACAAATAATTTATCGGGAGTGACACAAGACGAACCGTATTTTGAGTACTACAGAGCCACCAAAGTTATTTCTAGGATTGCGTGACTTGCTATATAACTAAGGTAGATTTATGCTTGTCATATTAACTTTTAAGCATACCGTAACAAGTACTTCAGAGTTTAGATTAAACGAGACAGGCAAATAATGAGGTGATGTGACTCAACACACGTAACTATAGAAGCGATGTGACTCAAGACGGTAGATATAGAAGTCAACATACACCAATAAAAGCGTTGGGTCTCAAGACATGTAGATATGGAGGCAATGGGACACAAGACATGTAGATACAGAGGTGAAGGGACTCAAGACATATAGATCCAGAGGTGATGGAACCCAAGACATGTAGATACAGAGGTGACGGGGCTCAAGGTATATAGATCCAGAGGTGATGGGACTCAAGACATGTAGATACGACGGTGGTGAGACTCAAGACATGTAGATACAGAGGTGATGGGACTCAAGACATGTAGATACAGAGGTGACGGGCCTCAAGACATGTAGATACAGAGGTGATGAGACTCAAGACATGTAGATACAGAGGTGATGGGCCTCAAGACATGTAGATACAGAGGTGATGAGATTCAAGACATGTAGATACAGAGGTGATGGGCCTCAAGACATGTAGATACAGAGGTGATGGGCAGACATGTAGATCCAGAGGTGACGGGACTCAAGGTACAGAGGTGACATCAAGATATGTAGATCCAGAGGTGACTGGACTCAAGACATGTAGATCCAGAGGTGATGGGACTCAAGACATGTAGATACAGAGGTGATGGGACTCAAGGCATGATGGGACTGGATTCAAGACATGTAGATACAGAGGTGATGGGACAGGACTCAAGATCCAGAGGTGACAGGACTCACATGTAGGTGATGGACCTCAAGACATGTAGATACAGAGGTGATGGGACTCAAGACATGTAGATCCAGAGGTGACTGGATTCAAGACATGTAGATCTGGAGGTGACTGGATTCATGACATGTAGATACAGAGGTGACGGGACTCAAGACATGTAGATACAGAGGTGATGGGACTCAAGACATGTAGATACAGAGGTGATGGGACTCAAGACATGTAGATACAAAGGTGATGGGACTCAAGACATGTAGATACAGAGGTGATGGGACTCAAGACATGTAGATACAGAGGTGATGGGACTCAAGACATGTAGATACAGAGGTGACTGGATTCAAGACATGTAGATCCAGAGGTGACTGGATTCAAGACATGACTGGACTCAAGACATGTAGATACAGAGGTGATGGGCCTCAGACATGTAGATACAGAGATGATGGGACTCAAACATGTAGATCCAGAGGTGACTGGATTCAAGACATGTAGATAGATGACAGGGTGACTGGAGGTGATGGGTCTCAAGACATGTAGATACAGAGGTGATGGGACTGAATGTAGATCCAGATGGGACTGAAGACATGTAGATACAGAGGTGATGGGCCTCAAGACATGTAGATCCAGAGGTGACGGGACTGAAGACATGTAGGTACAGAGGTGATGGGCCTCAAGACATGTAGATACAGAGGTGACGGGACTGAAGACATGTAGGTACAGAGGTGATGGGACTCAAGACATGTAGATACAGAGGTGACTGGGACTGACAGAGGTGACAGGGACTCAAGACATGTAGATCCAGAGGTGACATGAACACATGTAGGTACAGAGGTGATGGGACTCAAGACATGTAGATACAGAGGTGACGTGACTCAAGACATGTAGATACAGAGGTGATGGGACTCGAGACATGTAGATACAGAGGTGATGGGACTCAGGACATGTAGATACAGAGGTGATGGGACTCAAGACATGTAGATACAGAGGTGACGGGACTCAAGACATGTAGATACAGAGGTGACGGGACTCAAGACATGTAGATACAGAGGTGATGGGACTCAAGACATGTAGATACAGAGATGACGGGACTTAGGACACGTAGATCCCGAGGTGACGGGACTCAGGACACGTAGATACAGCGGTGACGTGACTCAAGACATGTAGATACAGAGGTGATGGGACTCAAGACATGTAGATACAGAGGTGACGGGACTCAAGACATGTAAATACACAGGTGATGGGACTCAAGACATGTAGATCCAGAGGTGATGGGACTCAAGACATGTAGATACAGAGGTGATGGACCTCAAGACATCTGACATTCAACTGCAAGGGAGAAATAAGGCGTAATTTCAAGAATGATATTACATAAGACATGTAACTTTGGGGAAAATATGAACCCGATATGTAAGTTTGACGGTGGTCATTTTACATCATAAAAATACAAACACTGAGTTTTTGCCAGTGCCGAACGTTGATCATTCAACAAGGTGGAACGAGAACAGCACGGAATTATTGTGTAAGGTAATTTTGCCTTTACAAATACAAAAAAAAAAAAAAAAATTTTAACTTATGGACCTTAATGACAAGGACAACCGTCCGCGGTCATTAACCACAAAAAAATGTTGTCAACAATACAGCCTGAATTCAATGTCAACGAAATGAAAAAATAAAAATCTACCACAACCTCAAGGAGTTTAAAGACACTGACAAAGTTACATTTTCGCACACGGTCCTTGTTGCAAGAGCAAATGGATTAACTCTGCACGTTGCATTCAATCCATGAATAATCTGTGACCACGGCGAGTCACCACAAGAAATCGTGCAACAAGCGATGGGGGCTGAAGTGGAAGATGACGATCTAAAATTGATTTTTTTTTTCGCAAACGTTATTCAACGTGTTCCGTATGCTGAAAATAAACTCTTAAAAAAAGTTTTGTTTCAAAGTACTCAAATACTCTTTGAACCGTATAACTTCATCTAATGGTTAGTACCTTGAAAACAAACTCTTGTAAGTTCTGGTTATACTACCATAGTTCAGTGCCATTAAGTGGAATATTTCTTTAATGAACTGCAGTTCCTTGTAAATTGGTAATGAAACAAAGCTAAGACTTCACCAATTTCAAAATAAATTGACCAGGATGTTTCTAGTTCAAAAAAATGTTTCTAAATAGTTTTAGCAACAGGTAATAAGAAATCGTAATGTATGGGCCACTGAGAATTATCTGGCGATAAATTCTATATTACATGCGAAATCGAAAAACCTAGTAAAAAAAATAATCAAATTTTTCATCAAACCGTGCGTTTTTCACGTATAAAGTAGATCAACATGTTTCTGTGCATATAAAAAACACATAGGCTATAGGCTAATATTCCTTTTCCAAAAGAAGGAAATGAAAACGAAAGCAACTACACGAAACAAAATGAAAAACAATAAAAAGTCAAAGGAGACATAAAATACCAAAGGGTACATCCCAGGTCAAAGTGCGCATCACAGGGACCCTAGCTGAATACCACCCGTGGCAGACATCTCATCGAGGTGTGAACTTGGAGATAATTGCCCTGACAATGAACGCTCATCTTTTCAATTAGTCCTTTGATAAGATCCGTATGTCGAGAAGCTCGTCCATGATGGATTTAGTCCGCGTGTTGTTTCTCGCTTGAATGTGACACATTTAACTTTGTTTATTTGCCAGCATTAACTGCTGTCTGTATTCAAACTTACCTACATGACTCAGTATACATATAATTATATTTCTAATACACTGGAAGTTATAAAACATGCATTTCATTGTGGATCTTTATATATAAATTTATATATATATATATATATATATATATATATATATATATATATATATATATATATAATATATATATATATATATATATATATATATAATATATATATATATATATGTGTGTGTGTGTGTATGCATGTATGTGCTATGTATGCATGCATGTTAATATGAAAAGAAATACGGTGAACGTCAATGCAATGAGCAGATCAACGTCAAAGCTCTTTACATGGACAATGTAAATATCATCATGGCTCTTGTGAACACTGGACATCAGTCGCTACCGATTCCAGACAACGCTAACATTTAGCAGTTGTCACAACATATCGCATCACAAGTGCCAGACTGAGCATGAACACTTCCGAACGGTTACCCTCAAGCATCTCCTCACGGCGCGTCAAGCAAATATCGATAAAGGCCGCAAAGGTTTTGAACAGGATCGCAGTCTATCATTACACATTAAAGTATGACGACTAAGCTCTCAACGCTGTAATGCGTTATAAAACAGTAGGTATAAGCGTTACGATGCGGAACGATACAAAGACATTTCCATACCACGGGAGATCAGTGCATAACGTCTTGCCATCAATAACACGGTTTTTGGCGTTCGTGACGATGTGTTTTACACGTGCGAGGACTTAGCGAAAGACTGTAACTGCTGGTTGCTAAGTCACTGCAACGGGTCATTTGTATGATTAATGCTTTGAGAGAGAGAGAGAGAGAGTTAACCCTTAAATTTAGGCTCTACAACCATGCGCTGGGCACTTTCAGCCATATATCGCTTAAGAGAGACAAAAGATGGAGTTGGAGTAGTTAGACAACAGACAAAAAGATCCATAAAGTAAATTAGATGAATTACGGGGCTCTATAAGTGAATCTGGAAAGAAAAAAAAAACAGTTGTGCTGAGAGGTAATAGAAAGATTGGGCAGCATGATGGGAGAAAGGAAGCGGAAATGGAGGCAACGCTAAAAGGCGAAAAGTGGGTGCAGCTGGCGGTCGATGGGACGCCGCAAACAACTATTAGTAATGCCTACAGTGCACCACGTGAGGGGCAATAATGGTATCAACCCCCTACGAGAGAGAGAGAGAGAGAGAGAGAGATCATATTTTTATACTAATGACATCATGTACATTGAATTATGTCATGCTAAATATTTCAACCTTAACTCCGTAACACCATATTGACTGTTAACTAGCCTAATTCTTACACCGGCTGTCCTCCTAAGCAACTTCATTCATAGTAATTATGCTTTATTATGAAACACGTATAAGTGAACTGTTCAGCTTGAACTCCATACCATCTGAAACTGACATTATCCACAACTGTCGCCTGCAAACTAATTCCTCCCCGTATTTCAAAGCAGCTTCATACAAAACTGGACAGCAATACTGTCCTCTGATTGGTCATTAGTGTCTCCTCTCCCCAACATACCAGAAAAAAGGACAATGAAATCATAAGGCAAGTGAAGGCTCTCTCTCTCTCTCTCTCTCTCTCTCGTGGAGTTAAGCTAATATTCCGGATATATTCTCCTTAAGTTTTTCTCTTCATTCATCAGCAAGCGGTTCTTTTATAACTTAAAATTTACTTTCCTTCAGCCACTGGATAGCACAGCTGTCTTTTATGCAGGTACTGTGTCGGCTTGTAAACAGTTCAACAATCCTGCCATTGGCCAGCAATTGGTCTTAATTGAAAGACGCAGGTTCTCCTCTCCATGACCAAAGTAACACCCGCCATGTCACTCCCTACGTCAAGTTTTATTAATTCAACCCGACTTTGTCGCTCGGTGACGTTATTCAAATTCACTTCCAAGCAGTGGAAACTCCCAATTTTACTTTCCTATAACCTAATACCTTACTGTTACAAAGAAACTCTCAGATGAACTGTACATCTAAATAATTACAAAGAACTCATATATTAGGAGTAATGTTAAAAAAAAAGATAAAGAGCAATTTCTATAAGATTTTTGCGGTAACTTATGCTACAGGTTTTACTACTCTCCCTCAATTCAGTTCAATTGTTATTACCTATTCCTTGCGTGGTTCAATGCTTTAGACGCGTCTTTAAAGAGGATTTTAACCTAATTAACCATTTATTCTGGCAAGATCATACAGATATTCAACACGCATAACGATTTGCGCATATGCACGCACAAAATCAATATACGTTTCTTATTCCGTCAGAAGTTATTTAACAACACTTATTATTATTATTATTATTATTATTATTATTATTATTATTATTATTATTATTATTATTTGTGTACGTAATCAACCGCCAAAAAAGGACGTTAACAAGAAGTCGAAGCTGCAAGTTGACATCCTTACAGACGTCGAGTAGTCTCAAAGTTCACATCTATATAGGTAACTTTATTCTGTATACCTATTAGGGGCCAGGGGCGGGAGTTCAGCGTCTGTAGACTATCACTGTTGCACACAGGAAATACTAAATGTCGCGTTTTATCATACAGAGATTACAAGAGTTGAAAGAAATCTATACACCTAACTGAATTTTGCGTCTAAAAGAAGACTAATAGACAAGAGATTTGTGAATGGATAAAATAAATAACTTATGCACAGCAGTTATGCGCAACTCGACACATCTTGTTCGAAGGAGAATTAGCTCTTCGATAAATTTATCTGTTGACTGGACCTTAAACATAAAATTATGATACATGACTATGAAATGAGAATTAGCTAAATTGTTTAACTTATAAAAAGTTTCAAGGAACTTTCACGAAAACTTCAAATTATGGGTACCACCGCGTTGATCAGAGTCTGAAGTGTCTAGCATTATTCCTTAAATATTAAGCTTCCTAATACTCACATGAATAAAGACTTATTACGTGCACTTTAACCGATAAGCTACTGTTAGGCGACAGCACCATGAATTCCTTCTCCTCTCAACAAAAAATCTTGCAACTATTTTGCAGGAATTTGGCACTTAATATGTAACAGAATAGCATTAGATGCGGAGCCAGAT
>NC_089749.1:30091551-30124051 GCF_040412425.1 Macrobrachium rosenbergii
AACTGAATAACTGATGGCTAGACTCTTTCTCATCAAATTAGACAACCGTTCCATTGCAACAAATTTTTGAGGATAAAAGTATGTAACAAACTCATCAGATGCTTTGCAACGTTTCGGTTAGATATTACAAGCATTCACACACACACGTATGCAGAGAGAGAGAGAGAGAGAGAGAGAGAGAGAGAGAGAGAGAGATTATTCCTCAACGCCGTAATGAAAATGATCCAGAAAGACCCTTAAAACCAAATATGCATTACTATGACAACGAAAGCGAATACTTCCAACAAACGTGAAGGTCTGGTGATCTGCGAAGTAGAAGTCACATGAAATTCGACCACCGGTCTTGTCATAGGACACAGGTACTTAACATACCAGAATGCCTTCGAAACGAACACTGGCGTCATTGCTTGGCCAGTTCCAGGAAGTTTCGCTCCTTCCGTTTACAACCTTGGCTTACTGAATTATTTTAATAATTTTCATCAGAAAATTTCTTCTGTAATGGGTCATTCTAAAACACTTGTAGGATCAGATCGGTTAGCAATACCGTAGGCCTATAAACTGACAAATTTTGTAAAACTGCATCACAAACCGCTTTTGGTAATCATTCATTTTTTAAGTTTACTGTTTATCAAGTAAAGTTATAATACCCACAAAAAAGCAATGCATACTTGAGACATTTTCCTTGAAATAAAAACAAGCTGTTCCTAGTTGACATGTTAAAAATTTTGGGGGTATTTTTTTTATTTGTCAATTGTCCAATTTCATATTAAAAGCATGTACAATTCAAAGTTCACGTTTAATGAGAGAAATTTCCCACATCTAATACTTGTAACATTACTTTCTGGAAATTTCCCACATCTAATACCTGTAACATTGCTTTCTTAAATATAGGAATAGGCCTAAGTAAGCTGGGAGCACACGGCATTTTATCTACATAAACGCTAGTCCCAACCTGAGGCAGTCTTAGTTGAAAGCCACTTTCTTTGCTTGCTATGTAGATATATTTCACTGTGATACCTGAAAATGATGACAACAGCATAGACACGCCATTGCGGCCAAAATTTCCCCCCATACAACCCCCACCCACTAGTCTAAAGGCTCATATGAGCCTAGACTAAAGAGTAAATAAGCATAAAGCTGAATTAGCATAAAGCTGAACAATTTCCGTGATAAATGAGTAAAAATGAAAACTATAAACGGAAGACAAGTATAGGCACTACCTGATAAATATGACCAAATTGCTGAAACAGCTGTAATTGTAGGGAGCAGAAGGATGCAGTACAGCAGTAGCCGCCCCATTTCCAGTCACTTTTGGGAAAAATCAATTAGGTCCTCACACGAATACAAGATGCAATTTCTTTCGCGAACAGATTTCACTTGATTTCTTTAAGTATTTCTTTAGAAATGTCTTTATACAAATCCCTTTCGGGTTGTTATGTAGTAACCAAACTGGCCATTATTTGTTCAACTTTTCAAGGCTGGTATCAGATCTCTTCTTTTTTTATATGTATATATGGTTACAAATCCAAATGCCTCAGTAACGAATAAACACCTTTTTCGTAAATGAACAAAGTTAGGTTCCACGTTCAAATCGTCCACGGAGAAAAAACTCCAAAAAGAATCATCATACGTTGGTATCAACGGCAGCTCTTCCTCTGCTGTTTCTCCATCACTTTCAATTTCTTTGGAGCGCTATTTACGTAGGGCCACATTTCTTGGGGATCAGAAAAAACCCCTTTTTTTGTTGCAGAGAAAAAAGTGTGTAACCGATACACTTCACACAGACGCGACCACCACCTCCACCAGCACAACCTCTCCTTGCTACCGCGTCGACGTATGGTTGCCGACTGACATCCCGACAATCGTCAGTTTCAGACACTGGCCCTGGCGGGATCTTAATGCTTAGGGGGTCGCGGTGGGGTGACGGGGGGAGACAGTAGTGGGGGAGTCCGAACATATTCATTCCCCCTCCCGGGACTAGCCCCACCATCCCAGTCCAATCCAACCGACCAATCAGGAAGATGACCTCGCCAACTGTATTTCTTGCAGAGTATGATTCACTTATTCAAGTTTTCTCCAAAAGACAATCATTCTTGTGGTTTACTTTCTACCGGATTTTGTGAAACAGTTTAATATCATTTCAGCGATTAAAATTATGGCAACCATTCTCTTCGAAATAATGGTTCAACAGCACATTTTCACTGTCTGAAAATTCTCTCTCTCTCTCTTCTTTTAACCCAAGGCAGATGAATCCTCACTTCGTCAAATTAACTTTCAATAAATTTTAATCCCAGCATTCCTCTTAAACTTCATCAAGCCCGTTATTTAACTCTGCAGGTGAAATCAAATCTCACTGTATTTGTCACTAGTTATTTCATTAAGACGAATCCTTCCCTGTTCTAATATATACCGATTAGGATATTTCTATTTCCAATAGCACGTCATGGGAACATTAAACACACAGTAATTCCGCAAATCAGCCTCAATACAAAATTACCTCTGCTTTCGTCGGTTAACTTTTATTCAGATGAATTGCTTCTGAAAGCAACCATAACATGACTTGTATTTGGTCAGTCATTTATATTTTTGCTTGCTCTTAACCTTGACAGACCACCTGGACTAGACTATTCTTCCGTGGAGACATGTTTTCTTTTTTGCGAAAGCTGATAACACTGAGAGAGAGAGAGAGAGAGAGAGAGAGAGAGAGAGAGAGAGAGAGAGAGAGAGAGAGAGAGAGGGTGTTCCAGGTATTCTCTGAACGGCCCTTTATAAACATTAGCATATGCGTATGTTATATGAGATATATTTATGCAGCTGTATCCCATTGGCAATTATATATATATATATATATATATATATATATATATATATATATATATATATATATATATATATATATATATATATATATATATATATATATAATAATTTTAATGCTCTACTGGAGCCAAATACCTGACAAAGAGGAAATTAATTTATTTGAGTTGGTGCGTGTGTGCTAGTTTAGCTTGTTATCTACGCGTCACCTACTCCGAGGTGCTGGCTAGTACTAAACACCTTATGGTAAATGTAAAGTAGACGGCCGCGCAAAGATATCGTTTATTAATATAATTTGTCGATCACACAATACAGAAATGGGCGCATATTTGTATAATACTTTGATCCCAGGGGGGATAGTACTAAACACGACGTCCCATGGAGCTTCCGCCATATTTAGTACTGTAGCACCTCGGAGTAGGTGACGCGTAGATAACAAGCCAAAGTAGCACCGTGTGTGTGGGTTGTGCTAGCAGAAGAACCGCTAGGAAACGTTTAAGTAAAATAAAATGAAGTACCCTGAAAAACAGGACATCATGATAACCCAAAAATGCTACAAGCTCCAGGGTCCCGACAGAGGAAGCACAACGGGGTGGGGGGGGGGCGGAACAGAAAAAACAGTAAACTATATAACAGAAATAACAAAGAAAAGCAAATGAGATATCTATAAACTACATAGCGAGACTCACGAGATCTTGCTCAATGAAAATACACAAATAAGTGTTCCTCCTGCTTCGTATTTTCGTTTTCCGTTTTCTAGTGGTTCCTCGACTTTGCGATTTTATGCAATATACCTAAGCGCGGGCTCTAGTAGTACCCAAGATCGATCCGGGTCAGGAAGGGAGGACGAAGTCTCTCTGTTTCCTATGAGGAAAACCCTTGTGCCTTTGATGACATAAGCTGAAAGCCAGTCAAATGTAGTGGGTCGCATCTAATGGTGAACGGCAGAATGAGAAAATATCCAAAAGACTTGTTAAGAAGTCGAAGGTTACCATATTTTTGAGTCATCCCTTCCAAGGAGAAAATGGAGAAAATAATATATAATATATATATATATATATATATATATATATATATATATATATATATATATATATATATATATATATATATATATATATATTCATATCATATGCAGTATACACACACACACACACACACACACACACACATATATATATATATATATATATATATGCATATATATATATATATATATATATATATATATATATATATATATATATATATCATGCGTAAGTATGCGAATTTATCATCCTCATGACATTTTTTATGTTCACAAACATTAAAGCTACAAATATCTTTTAATATCCAAGTCGATTTACCTCAGGTAACGAAGGAAATTATAATTGATAAGCGGTTACGAACCGCTTATCAATCATAATTCCCCTTCGGTATTCCAATGGAATATTAAAATAATAATAATATATATATATATAATATATATATATTTATATATATATTATGTTATATTAATATATATATATATATATATATAATATATATATATATATATATATATATATATATATATATATATATATATATATATGTATGTATGTATATATCTGAGATGGCCATACAGAGATCGAACACACTAAATTTACTTGAAAGCTAAAAGAATAGTAGTTGATGCTGTTAAGACAGATTTATTTTGAACAAACGTAAGATGAGTAACAAATAAAAAGTTAACGAGCATCGGGAACGTGCAAAAAAAAAAAAAAAGGATGAAAATCATATTTGATGTGAGTTATCGTGTAATAAACTAGCGCAAAGATGTATTGCTTGCACGTCCCAGGAACACGAAGGTGACAAGTTTAAAGACAAAGGTCTGATGGATAAGTGCAAGTGATGGAAAGGAATTGCCTTATTATGACTGAAAGTTAACTTGACGTGCGAGATAACTGACAGCGCAGCGAGGTGTGAATCAGGAATGATGTGATCGCCATGATAATGTTTGAGCGATTTGATTGATCTTCTTTGCAGACGGGGAAACTTCCTCACAGATGATCACCTCCGCTCTGTTTGATGATGAATGAGACGTTGCATAAACCATAACAACGGTGCCTGAACAAAAGACATTTAGCAATAAGCATTAGTGTATTTAAATACTACATATTCTTATTTTATAAACAATATTCACCAAAAAGGTTGGTGGAATTAGTGACAATCCATTTATTTTTCGTATCTAATAAGAACTAAAAACCTATTTTATGACCTAAAAATATTCAACTGAAGTTTAATAAGAGCATTCACCGCACAGCATATGCTACATGCATGTTTATATGAGCCTGGCAATATATCATATACCGACGTTCATTTAATAGTGCAATTACATATCCTTTTATTTAATTAATTGCGTTTTACTTTTTTTTAATCGACTCATTTTACTAAACTGGATCCCTGAACCGTCCTATCATCTCTCAATTATATATGTGCCCTTCTTTAAAAAAAAATCTAAAAAAAAAAAGCATCTAATAAACTGAACGTGAGACATGTCTCCCAGACACAGATAGGCTCCTCTGGAGACTGACACCAACCGTTCAGGATTTTTATAGCAGCAAACGCGTCTCCATGGTCTCGCAAACGCTTATATTTCGTCTTTTTTTTTTTTTTTTTTTTAAATCAATGAGCCCTTGAATAATATGAATGGTTACTAGTTTTACAAAAATCATGTTAATGGAATTTATTAAAAGCACACGACTGTAATACAGTTATACAAATATCAAATTTTCTTCAAGACTTCTCCGATCTCTGGTACTTCACCGATATGGTGATATCAGACGTTAGACCGAGTTCAATGGTATAACAACCACATTCTGACGCTTTGTGGACTGCACTCACCAAGATTTACTGCCGTTCTCCGAAGGTCTGTTGCAAACCTCTAAGCTCTCTATGGACAATCACTGCTGGTCTGACACCTCATTATAATTTGATTTTATTATTATCTTCAGAAGGTACACCCTATTCATCCGGAACAAGCCGACAGGGGCCACTGACTTAAATTCAAGCTTCCAAAGAATATAGTGGTCATTTGAAAGAAGTTACAGAAGATAACAGGAAATACAGAAAGAGGAATACATAATTGCAAGGTGAACTGTTTAGGACAGTAATGCACTGCATCTTCAGTTGAACTTTTGAGGTTCCAATTGTACAGATCCGCAGGGAGACATAATATAAGCAAGCTGAAAGCAGTTATAAAGTATGGTCAAGTTTTCTAGACTGCACACTGACAGCTAACAAACTGTATTGTAAACAAGTGACACTAAATGTTTGGCGAAATGAAATTCCCTCTTCAGTATATTTACGAACAGTGAGAACGACATGATATCAGCTGACATATTGATATACAATAAAGGAAACAGGGTTAAAGGTGAAAATGGGTTTATGGGTGATGAAGGCTTAATTAAGTTTTCGTCAAAGAAACCATCAGGTTTCTTTACTTTCTTGTTTTTAGCTTTTTTTAAAATCTACTTTTCTCTCTTTTATGAAAATGCCTTTTTATTGACATGCGCTCGTATAGCACGTCAATAAACGCATCAAGCCTTAGTAAGGGGCGTGAATCACTTCCATATATCCAGCCGAGTTCCTGTCGGCCATAAATTTACGGTATTGTGTAAAAAACGCCAACATCACATTCCTTAACACAACCCTTTCTACGGGTATCATGCACGTTCATTTATTCGATAACTTTAATTAGCATCATTTCCACAAAATGTCAGCAGTAAAGTCTCTAGGAAACTCCCCTTGCATGCCTGGTTAGGTTTGCCTTCATAAACTTGGATGAGTAGTCTTGATGCAGCTGTTACTCTTCACACCTCTTTGACAGCCTCATAAAAACCTTCCACCTTATTCATTTCTCCGATCTTATCTCGAAACTTGACTTTCTACTCCTCCTTCCAAAGGTCGTCGTCTCTTCCTACCTTTTTTTTTTTCTGAAAGTGATCATAACGACGATTCTGCAAATTGCTGATGGAGAAGGGGCGCAAGAGAGACCTGTATTTATTCAAAAATGGTTTTTCCGTTGACTCAGAGCTCTAGAACTGTTGACTTTCTCTCGTCCCAGACTCCGGCGAAACATAAAACAAGCTGCTGCATACACATGTCACCTACTCGTTAAACTGTTACTGTCACCACCTTATACACTAACCTTGAATTTCATGTCATCATTTCATAATTCTTCCTCCATTTTAATATTTAGGTTGAACTCCTCACCCTAACTTGCAATCTCCTCCAATTTCATATCATTATTTCCTATTTCTCTCACGACTTTTCTTTACGGAATATCTTCTCAGACGTTAATTTCGATTTGATTCGTTAATTCCTAATATATTGTATCTCCTTGAAACAAAACACCTGACGGCACATTGCAGCAATCATTAGCGTTGGTATTCATAAAAATCAGTGCTTTTACGCGAGACTGAACAAGAACTTAAACATTAAAACAAAATTTACCGCTCCGTGTTGGCGTCATTTATCATCATTCTTACGGAGAAGGATGAAGAGCGTTTCGTCGAGTTCATTAACATTAATCTGCATACGACAAACCAGAGGTAGTATAAGTGAAATTATACACAGTGAAATATTGCTAAATAAGAAGCATCATTTTTTGTTACGAAAAACAGTAAGGGAATTTGACTTTTACTGTATTTTTGTTTTCTTGTTTTTTGTTTACTCATTAAGTACACCTTAGTTTAACCCAGACCACTGAGCTGATTAACAGCTCTCCTAGGTCTGGCCCGAAGGATTAGACTTATTTTACGTGGCTAAGAACCAACTGGTTACCTAGCAACGGGACCTACAGCGTATTGTGGAATCCGAACCACATTATACCAAGAAATGAATTTCTATCACCAGAAATAAATTCCCCTAATTCTTCATTGGCCGGACGGAGACTCGAACTCGGGCCTAGCAGAGTGCTAGCCGAGAACTCTACCGATTCGTCCAACGAAGAACTGTTGTTTGACGCTGCATATGCTACTAGCGAAATGCTTCATGTACACTCGGCAAGAAAGATGAGGATACAGTTTCTATTACATTTCGTTCATCGAATTTTAATTTTTTTCTTATAAAAAACACATAATCTCGGTAAATTTACTCTAGAATATGAAAATACAATGCAAATTATATCATATATGTTAAATCTGCAAAACAAAAACGTTCAGATACTTAAAAACACCATGCATGTCCGAAGTAATCAGAATTTCTCAGATGACTTCGTTCATAGACATCTAAAAGATAGTGTGTGGCTATCTCGGTGTAGTACTGTTTATCAGAACGGCAATATATACTCGTTTTCCGTTATGAACAGGGTTATTATTGCATCATCATACGAGGTAATGATAATTTCTTTAATTTTCACACATTCATATTTGTATTTTACGGTGTTAAAGGTCAGCTGGAATTAATGGCGGTAAATGTTGTGACAGCTAGGGTAGGTTGACCAAATCTATTTAAATCTGCAAGAGCGTTTTCTATGATGTGCGGAGTAGCGCGCATGAACTTCGGCGGGAAAACACAAGTAACTGGATGTTTCTTGACGTTGTCATAGTTTCTCTCTCTCTCTCTCTCTCTCTCTCTCTCTCTCTCTCTCTCTAAAACATACTATTGCAAATATATACAAATATAGTATCGCTCAATCTCTAAATATAAAAATAATGAAATGAGTAGCTAGACATGTAGGCCTAGGCTTACACAACAGCAACTCTCTCTCTCTCTCCATTGCTAAAACATTCTATACAAATATAGTATCGCTCAATCTATAAAAGAAAAAAATAATGAAATGAGTAGCTCTACATATAGGCCTAGGCTTACACACAACAGCAACTCTCTCTCTCTCTCTCTCTGTCTCTCTCTCTCATCATAACATTGCATTTGTTCCTTTATTGTTCCCCATGTTTACCTTTGGACATTGCTCAAATTTAACTCTTGATTTCATTATGGAAGATCGCGTTTCCGATTATGCAAGCATTCCGTTCATTATGGTGTCATAAATTCATTTGTGTAAGGTTACTTGGTAGGTTAGTCGAAAAATGTTTATTTTGCTCAGAACTGTCGCTGCAAATCACAACTTGAACGAATACTGTAAAGCTTACTACTGCATTTAAGTATCATTGATTTCAGAATCGTAGAATATGATTGAAAGTTATAGGAGGTCAAGCAAAAAACAAACACAATAAGACTGAAGCTCCTCCCCTTTCTAAAGTTGCCAGATGTCTCATTATTGAGCAATATATGTCCGAAGATTTAAAAAAACTGTATCCTCACTTTTCTTGCCGAGTGTATATACACCCACACGCAGGCAATAATATATATATAATATATATATATATATATATATATATATATATATATATATATATATATATATATGTATATGTGTGTGTGTGTGTGTGTGTGTGTGTGTGTGTGTGTGTAAATATATATGTATATATATATATATATATATTGATGTGTGCTTGTGTATGCTATCTTATAGCTGCATGTTTACATAGACAGCCAGATACTTGATGTCAAATAACTATGCAAACAAATATGTCCGTTAGTGAGGCAGTTCTCTGGTTCTTCGTACTGTGAAGTCCTCCACCTGCTCCTGCACACGTGCATCAAACTGATCTGGAGATGAATTATCAGAGAAAAAGGAAGTCTTTTTGGCCTTTTACAAGTTTTTATTTTTAAATTTCTGGGTATTGGCAGAAAGCGCTGGTATTTATTTTCTCGTGCTGTTTTTTGAGGTTTGATTTTTACATAAACATTTTTGCTTTTTTTTAGGTTTATTTTTGATATAATACAAATTTGTTTTATTTATTTCTATGAATTTTCGTTTCTATGAGTATTGTACAACTGCTCTTACGAATCTCCGTAAAATAAGATTAAGCAGTTACTTTATATATATATATATATATATATATATATATATATATATATATATATATATATATATATATATATCTTTAATAAACTACAACAAAGACATCATAACTCAAATCTGTTCCTTAAGTAAAGACAAGGATTCAAACACCAACAATACTGATTTGCAACGATATAAAAGTATGATGAAACGGACGAATTTTTATAAGGTGCCCAAAGCATGTCAGACACGAAAATGGTTCGACTGACTGAAAAATAAAAATAAAAGACAACTAAAAGTTTCAAAAGGGAGGTCCGAAAGTCTGGATGTGGAAACGGTTTGTCACAATGAATGAAAAAATTATATACCTTTAGACGAGTGTAAAACGCAGGAAAACCGGTTGGCAAACCGCAAGGATTCAAGAATATAACAGCATCAAACTACCACCTCGCAAAGATTTTCAATTACGCGAAAATCAAGAGGTTCCCACAACGGCAAATACGAGGTTTCACACGAGCGCCTTCCTCTTGCCAAATTCAAGAATTTCCAGTTTTGCCGCCAGCAAGTTAGCCAGGCAGCCAATTCTTATTATTATTATTTATTTACTTATATATATATATATATATATATATATATATATATATATATATATATATATATATATATATATATATATATATATATATATATATATATATATATATGCAAAAAATAGTTTGTCAACGTGATGTCATGATTTGAACTTTGAACTAAACTGACTATTTTGTGTTATGTTCGTTGTCAGAAATCTCAAATAAGGAAAAAAAAATCTGCTCGCAAGACGCTGCCTGGGGTAACTGACAGCGAAGGGGGTCACAAGGGAAGACCACAGCACCAATGAAAACCAAAATGGCCTCACACGAAGGCTGCATGCAGACGTGACGATTTGCCACAAATTCTCGCATCGTCAGGCCAATGCATCGTGCAAAGCCATGCAGCAATGCAACCTTGTCCCTCTTATGCAGTTACGCCTTATCTGATTCAGATGCATATCGCATGGCAAATATCCGCATCACCAAAGTGATCTCGGATCATCCACTCCTAAGCCAGATGCAGTCCATTCACATCCGGGGTTCCTCTGACGAAGACTCGCTAGTTCATTCAATACAAGCCTGCCTCGCCGTCGTCGCTTACGTTTCACTGAGGATGATGTGGTTATGTACGGCATTAACTCGGATTTGATGCTGAGGTTCTTTAATATATACATAGATACGTGGGATTTGATGATGAACGTGTATATCGATATACAATATGCAGTATGTTTTATACTGCATGTTGGATATGCAGTATAAAACACACATAAATATATATAGCATATATATGTATACATATATTATACATGTATATATATATATATATATATATATATATATATATATATATATATATATATATATATATATATATATATATATATATATATAAATATATATATATATATATATATATATATATATATATATATATGAGTGTATTCTTTTACTTAATAACAGTGTTCATTACTTTTTACAGACTGGAGAAATTTAAACGCACATTGGAGGTGAGTTTTTAAATCCATCCCTCTCCCCAAACGCGGAAAATAACACAGATCACGGCGTTCCGCCGAGGCGAAAAACGCCAGTTGATTATTACACGTCCCTGCGGCAATTACCCGGATGGACCTCAATTACTGGAACAAGGGACTTCGCCAAGTTGTCTGAACGGAAGAAAAACTGTGTCGAGTGATGACCACTTGATGTAAAACTTTGACTCGAAGGTGAATAATCGTAACGTGAGAGAGAACAAATATGGAGTACAATAATGGCTTCTTTTTTGCATTCATATTTGGTGGCTTTCTCTGCGCTTCCGTGGAACTTGTAAAACTGTGATTCGATGGCGGACGTTTGCAGAGGGAGAAAAAAAAATCATGATAGGGACCCAGTACGCAACCTTTTTTATATCATTCTCATTTTGTACGCAGCTGCTTATTATAGCTAAAATTTCGGTGGGGTTTTAGCAAGAAATGAAAGGGTCCCATCATTTTCCATTTCTGAAAGCTGAAAATGACCACTATCTTTTTTTTTTTAGGGTGCAGCGGTAACACTGACCATCTTTTGAAAAAACAAAAACTCCATTTCCGCTTTCGCTTTCCAGTTATGAAAGTGGTTTTGATATGGATGATATGATTGGGAAACGCGCCTAAAAATCGGTGCTTCCTCTGGGAAATGCTCTGGAACTTGTATAATTAGGGAGATGATATATCCTTTGAAAAGGAAGTCTGCACAATTTCATAAGAAAGGAAAAAGAATGGCTAATCTCATTTACAATGAAATGTGTGTATGAATATATAAATATATATATATATATATATATTTATATATATATATTTGTATAAAAAAATATATATATATATATATATACACTCTCTCTCTCTCTCTCTCTCTCTCTCTCTCCTATGTATATATATATATATATATATATATATATATATATATATATATATATATATATATATATATATATATATATATTATGTATATCTATATGCTAATATATATATATATATATATAATATATATAAAGTCTTTTTTATTTTCTTGAATGGACATATATGACAATCGAGTAAAGTTTAAGTCTTGAATGGATATATGTATGTATGTATGTATATATATATATATATATATATATATATATATATATATATATATATATATATATACTGTATATATATATATATGTATATATATAAATGGATATATGTACGTATATATATATATATATATATATATATATATATATATATATATATATATATATATATATATATATAATTATATGTATATATATACATATAAATACAGGGTTGTCTGCGTGCACATAGTGTATGTTTAAATTGAAGAGCAAGCACGGAAAGGCTTTACTTCATGCAGTCAGCTTGCATTAATTTCTTGAAGAATTTGAAATTCTTCAAATTACTTCTCGGTAGAGCTGATAAATCAACTGAACCGATTGAAATTAAGAAAAAGTTAAACAAGAAGAAAACCAAGTCTCACTTATTCGTGTACAACAACCTTGAAAAACAGAAATAAACCGCCTCCATTATCTCAGTTCCGATGTATATCAGTCAACTTTATAAGGTGGAAGGAAGGACGATGGCAATCCTGAAGTCCTTAGCAGGATAAGCAACTCCTCGGAAGGGTGCCAGTGGACGACCCTGGCGTCTGGCTTTCCCGAAAGTTGTAACGGCAACTCTTTGGCCTTGGGTGCGTGGAGTTCAGGGCTCCGCAGTTTATCTGTCCATGATAAAAATGTTCGTGTAATTTGCTGTGGCGTTTATTGCCAGACGCGACAGCGGCACGGCTCGGTACACGAGAACTAAACGAATATTAATCGCCAATTACTTTGCCGTTGCAAATTATGAGGAATGGTATTTACAAAATTATAGTACTTATTCTTAACTATTAGTCTTTCGTTGTATTAAATTAAACGATCACGCATACTTATTCTTAATCATCTCACTCGTCAGTTTAAATAATTATATATATATATATATATATATATATATATATATATATATATATATATATATATATATATATATATATATATATATATATATATATATATATATATATATATATATATATATATATATATATATATATATATATATATATAAACTTAACCTCAGTAACACTTCAGAAAAAAGGGGCCATTGATATTCATTATAAAGAATTACAACTTACTTTATATAGTCCCTCACATAGATCCTGAAAATCCTTATTTAATGTAATAAAACTTCAGCATTTTAATCCCAAAAGTTTTATGATTCACACTACCCAAAATTTATGGTACGTTTTGTCAATTCAATTATGATGTCAGCCTATGTGGAAAAGAATGCATATAAAGCTGATGGAGATCTGGTTATGAGCAAAGAAAATAAACGAATTATGAGATTTCAAAATTATGTTAATATACTGTTGAAAACAGTTTTGTTTAACAAATGTAATTCATTCGCAGAAAACAGAAACGAGACTGATTACTTTTATGTACTTTTCTATTCACAGAAAAAACAAAATAAAATCGTATCTCTCTCACCACTTTATTCATATTACATTCCCCTTCATAGAATGACTTGTTGACAGATCAATAAATCATTAAGCAGAATAGCTTAGTGATTAAAGCTAATGAGGACTTGTGATAAGTGGCTTCATGTTGCTTTATTTGTTCGATTAGAAAAATGTATCTTTATTTATTGGAAGACAGAGATTTCTGGGATAATAGCTATGATCAAAAAAGTATAATAAACTCTTGTGTACACGCATTTATATATATATATATATATATATATATATATATATATATATATATATAAATATAAATATATATATATATATATATATATATATATATATATATATATATATATATATAATAATCAACTTTGCACAGTAACATATATATATATATATAAATATTGTGTCAAATGTTGTTATTTGCCAAGTGTAGTTTCAATGACGTACTTATAAACAAAACAAATGACCCCCTGTCACTCTGTTCATTTACGAATTAATTATCCTACTTGTTTGTCTCAGATGTCGCAAACTGTATCATGATGTGTTTTAAATTAGGTGATAAGAATAATGAAAAAGTATATGTAAAAATTAGCAATGGATAACATCTAAATGAGTGTATAATGAAATTCTTATACACAGGATTATTGCTTGACGTCGCTATAAGTAAAACATATTCCGTTAAGAATCAGCAAAAAAAAAAAAGGGACGAAACTTGCAAGTTGCCAAACCACTCATAATGCACACACATATATACATCTATGTGTGTGCGTCTGTCTGTGTGCTTGAGTATTTGTGAACCGATACCTGATTATGAGTGGTTTGGCAACTTGCAAATTTGGTCCTTTTTTTTTTGCTGATTCTTAACGGAATATGTTTTACTTATAGCGACGTCAAGCAATAAGCCTGTGTATAAGAATTTTATTATACACTCATTTAGATGTTATCCATTACTAATTTTTACATATACTTTTTCATTATTCTTATCGCCTAATTTAAAACACACTATGATATACTTTGCGACATCTGAGACAAACAAGCAGGATAATTAATTCGTAAATCAGCAAAGTGACAGGGAATCATTTGTTTTATTTATAAGTATGTCATTGAAACTACACTTGGCAAATGACAAATTTGACACATCTCTGCCCTGCTGCATTTCTAACTAAAAATAATAATAATAATTATAAAGGACTAAGAAAAACTTCATCAAACGCAATTAAAACTGAGGGAAACTGAAAGAAGCACAGGTTAGAGATGTAGACGTAAGATGAAAATTCGTGATTAATAGAAGGGAGACAGTAAACGTCTAAACATATCAGTCAGTGAATTTTTTTCGCCAAATGCCATCGAAATCCATTCTTTCGTTATCGATATATTATATAGTCAGCCGCACAGAGGCTGGTGAAAACGACGACATCTTCCCAATTTTGATGCTGAAGGTAAAAAGAGCAACAGAACTCTGCAGTGAATGTGAGGTGGGCTGATCACGAAGGTTAACAAGACATGACAATCAACGGGAAAGAAATGAACATCTATTCGTTTCTTATCACGACAAAAGCTCAGACGAAAATATTCACTAGCTAAGGGTTATTTATTTATAAATGCCAGCAGAATCTTGCATACAATGGTCTGGTGCCTCTTATGTCGTTCTTCCTATAAAAATCATTTCATATTTACAAATTCAGATGATTTTTACGTTTGTTAATAAGCCTGTTTAAAGGTGAATGGAATGTTTTTTTTTTTAAATATTCTTCTCCCTCACCAAAACAACAATAAATAAAACTGCAGCTGTATTACAATAAATTACTGGTAAACAGTACATTATTTATTAATGCAACCACGGATACTAATTTCTCGCCTTGATTTTTTAACTAAACTCTAGAAAGAGACCACTGAATATCAATTGCCGAGAACGACAGAGAGAGAGAGAGAGAGAGAGAGAGAGAGAGAGAGGAGTTATGTTTTCATACACAATTCAGCAGAATCTGGTTTTTGGGAAAACTCGTGAAAATTATCTCGACACAATCCTAATATGGTTAGGTCGAGGTGTCTTAGAGATCCTTGAAGTAATGGCCCCGAAATCTGAGGCAAGAAAAGTCGATGAAACTGCTTTCATCGCCTAAGGAAAACTGACTAAGGGACGTTCATAGTATCACTTATGAATACTTGAATCTCTCTGACGTAAAGAGGTTATCTGTACATCCACACCCTCTCTAACGCATCCTCTTCTTCGAATTTTCGTTGAGAAAGCACCCACTTCCTCTCACCGCCATTGACATTTCTGGCGTACGTATCGGAATCGAGAAGGATCCAGTAACCAACTTTCAATGTAGGCTGTGTTTAGAGGATTGCACCCATTTCAGTTCCAGAGAGAGAGAGAGAGAGAGAGAGAGAGAATGTCATTCATCACGGTACTTCAGGTAAAGTGTTGAATGTACTCAAAGGAATCTTGAGAATGGCCGTATATTTTCCTCCTATTATTCATATAATCCTTTCAGCCTCTTACGAAGGGAAGAGACCTTCCATCAGTCGCTCAATATGTTTACATAAGATTATTCTTTCTGTGTAAATAAAGTTAAATTATAAATAGAATGACTTGCATATTACATTAGGTGACTATTGGAAAGCAATGAGATTCTGGCATGACCTCAGCAACGTTTTATTTATTTATTTTTTTTTACGAAACTAACAAATCGGTATTAAATGGTAAACTTTGTTCTGAAGGTCGCAGATTGGTTTAACTTAAGCCTGCCTTATACCAGCACGTGCCATAGCCCCATAAGGTAGCCTGTAAGTGTGGTAAGGTATGAAATGGAGTAGGAGGCCTGTTGTGGCCCACCGAATTCTGGACATCCAAAAGAGATGGTGTGCTCTGAGAATCTTCAGCCTTTTATACTTGTATTTTATTCTTATTCTGAAAATCAAATTAAAAGAAAATAAAACATTTTACGGACTTGCTACTTTTCAAATTCAACTATTCAGCACTCACTGTAACTGCACACATGCATTTTCTAGGTTTAAACTTATATATTCTATATATATATACAATAAAAAAATAGTTTGACTTATGTGCTTTTAATTATGGGAGAGAAATTCCAAAAGTGTGATAAATATTCTTAGTAAACGCGGAAAGGAGTTATGAGTGAAAAGTGAAAAAGTCAGATTCATAGGAGATGAAAGACGATGATTGTATTATGAATTCAAGTCCGGTTTTATTGAAGTCCGCAAGTCAAAATGCTGTAACATACAATGGTATTTGATAAGTAACATGGTAAAGGTGTAACACACAAAGTGTTACGAATGGAAGGAGCAAACAGCAGTTGCTCAGGAGAGATTTCAACAAAAATAAGGAAAGTAACGCGTAGGTAAGAGAACGAGTCAGGAACGCGCTGTTTCTGTTATTGTCTAACACAGGAGTAATGAGAGAATCTAAGAAAAGAACAGAAGATGTACTGCAGATAAAAGTTTGTAGAATAAGAGTGGAGGAGATGATACTGCTGAGAATTATGAGGACTTGAATTAGCTAAACGCAAAGTGTTTAAGTGAATACCGGGAGGCGAGGTGAAGTGTAGGTCAAGACTCCACACGTTGTTGTACGAAGGAAGTTATGAAGAAAGTGATCGACTTAAGCTGGTATTTATAAGTACAATCATTGATGAACTGCATGCAATGAATGAGGAGGCGACTAGTTGAATATATTATGGACCAAGAGTTAATATATTAGGGACCAAGAGTTATAGTCCTATAAAGTTTATATATTAAAGGAAGAATGTTAATAGATGAATTATATTTGGGTATATTCATGAAGTTAAGCGAAGGAAAGCATTGAACACTGAAAGAAATGGTGAGGTAGTATGGGAAAAATACGAAAACAACGGTTGGAAAAAAATTATAGGCTAATGGTTTTTGAAGCAATATGATATGTGTCCGTTATTTCAGCTCTTTATTCAGGATGTTTCGTCCAGAAAGACATCTGTCTCACAGAACTCCCATTTAATAATCATAGGTCGAAGATTCATTATATGAAGAACAAAACATACAGAAGTTGCTGAGGTTTCTGTGTAGGCAGGAGTATCAAATGATTATGAAGATCTGGAACGTTGGTACAAGGACTATGCCGCTGACTACGCATTTACATTTTATATAAAAATGGCAAAAGCTAAATTCCTTTTTACTGTCTAGGGCCAATCATTTATATATATATATATATATATATATATATATATATATATATATATATATATATATATATGTATATATATATATATATATATATATATATATATATATATATATATATATATATATATATATATATATATATATATATATATATATATATATATATATATTTCATGTGCGCACCTCAGGCTAGGTAGTAGCGAGAGGCGAGGAGACAGGATTCATGGCCCATGCAAGGACGGAGTGATATGACCATATTTGATTGCAACCCAATAACCCATTGTGTCTCAGTTGACCCAGCAGCAAATATGGTACATACTGTATTTACCAGTCGGTTGCAGCGCTGAAAAGCTATATAATTGTAACATCTAGAGACATCTTTGTAGGGGAACTTCGGAAAAATGCATAAATATAAGACAAAAATGTTTCTTCGCCACGAAGATCATATAGAATACAACAGAATATAGAATTTAAGCCAAATGCCACAGGGGACCTATGAGTTCATTCAGCGCTGAAAGGGAAAATGACAGTAAGAAGGTCTGAAAGGTATAACGGGAGGAAAACCTCGCAGTTGCACTAGGAAACAATTGTTAGAGAGGGTGGAAAGGTCAGATGGAAAAAAGAGAATATGAATGGACGTACAGTAAAGAAATGAGAGAGGTTGCAGCTAGGGGCCGAGGGGATGCAGCAAAGACCATTAAGTATTGCCTACAGTGCACCGCTTGAGATGCACTATGGCACTTTCCCCCTATGGATCGAAGATTGTATGTGAGCTCCGGTTCTTCTCGCTAGTCACAAGCATTTCTGGAACAGTCGACATTTATATAGCATTAAAGCAAAAGCATACATTTTTTTTTATAAAAGGTTACTGTTATAATAGCAAGGTACAATAAAAGGTAAAATATTCAAGATTACCCTGAATTATCTTATAACAAGGCGGCGACTAAGAGGCAGATTCAAGGTCTTCTGATTTACTGACAAAAAATCTCTGACAGGTCAAGAACAGAGGGATGTCTATATGCAGTCAGATGTGTTTTCTCACACCTGAAGAATGGTTAACAATTCTATATACAATTTAGGAAGAGATTTCAAATTCATATGGTTGGAAAGCTTGCAATGCCTTGCATACATTAGTAATTACAGTTCTAACAAGGACAAAGTATCTTCTGAAAAATGCATGAAAGATCATTTGACTCAAGAGCACTAGATCTATGTTTCCTGAGAGTACTTGTTGTGTCATGTACTGTAGATTTTCCCTTGAAGCAAGGATGCTCTGAGGATCCCAGTGACAGATCTGGACCTCACAGTACTCCCCCCCCCCACCTCCGAAAGTAAGTCTAGGGGAGTGGGTCTCAGTCTGGGATATAGGCTGGTCTTAATCTATCGGTGGAGACCCAGGCGATTCTCCCGTCCACTTTCAGCTGATACGCTATCTCTCTTCACTCTAGTATGCAGTGTAGTTCCGAGCAGGCTGGAGAGAGTGGGGGACTTGTATGCATCTATTATTATGAACTCATACTTTGCTCTTTTAAGGTCTTCGGGGACGTATTCTTTTCTTGCTATGTCATATGTTTTCTTCGCTGGCATGGTATTTTCCAATGTTCTGTGGACGTCTGGAAGAGTCGTGGACTCTGTCATGCTTTGAAAAATGTCTGACAGTATTGTCAACGCTTGGCTGTAGAGTGCTTCTGCTGGCATTGAGTTGAATACTACGTGTGGGGCTGTTCTTAGCCCGAGCAAGACCCATGGTAATTCCCTTCTCCAACTCCTGCCTTGACATCTGGTTGAGAGCTGATTTGAGGGAGCGGTGCAGCCGCTCCACCATGCCGTTCGCTTCTGGGTTGTACACTGTTGTATGAATGAGTTTATCCCAAGGCTGGCAGCGAGGGAGCTCCATACGGTGGAGGTGAAGTTAGCTCCTCTGTCACTTGTTATTTACTGCGGTACTCCATGCCTACTGACTCAGTCTATTAGTGCTTTCACAAAACTTTTGCTGTCTGCTGCCTTACTGGTATTGCTTCTGGCCATATGGTGTTCCTGTTGATGATCGTGAAGAGATACCCATACCCCTTGGAGGGGGGCAGGGGTCCCCGGATGTCGACATGGATGTAGGCCAGCCATCTCTGTGTTGTTTGGAATTCTCCTATCCCCATCTCTGTTTGCCTTGTTATTTTTGATGTTTGGCATGGAAGGCATTCTCTTGCCCACTTTTTGATGTCCGTCTTTATTCCCCACCATATTTACCACTCTGACAAGGTTCTTGCAGTGGATCTGCCCAATGGGTGGGACAGGTTGTGGGTGAGGTTGAAGGCTTTCTTTCTCAACCCTAATGGTAGGCATGGGCGAGGGTGTCTGGTACTCATCTTACAGGCGATGGTCGTCTCTCCGTCACTGATGGAAGGGCGGGGTTCTCCCACCAAAATCACTGTAGGTCCATGTCATCCTCAGCTGATGCTATTTTGGGATATGATACCCTGATCTGGACGGTGTTGATGGAGTTTCGGGAAAGGGCATCTACCACACTGTTGGAAGAGCCCTTCAAGTACCTGATGGTGTAGGAGTGTTCTGCTATCGACAATAGGCGACACTGCTGTCTTGCTGACCATCCATCTCGGCTTTTGGCGAAGGCTTGTACCAGCGGTTGGTGGTCCATCTGCACCATAAATTGTCATCCTCCTAGCATATGTTGGAAGTGGCGGAAGGCTCTGTGGACTGCCAATAACTCTCGGTTGAACGTGGAGTACTTTTGTTCTGGTGGAGATGACTTTTTGCTGAAGAATGCCAAAGGGCGACGACCATCATCTGTGTCTTGTTCGAGTGGCATGCCCATTGCTGTGCTACTCGCGTCTTTCATTAGGGTGAGGAACCTAAGGGGCAAAGGAAAGATTTGTGTGGCAGCAGGGGTGATTGCTTTTTTAGTTAGTGTGAAGGCTTTATTTCATTTTTCATACCAACATAGTTTTTTAGGTTTTCTTTTTAAGCAATCATATATTGGGGCTATTATTTCAGCAAGGTTGGGTATGAATTCTAAGACTGCTTTGATTGTTGTTGGTTTTGGGTAGTTGGTGATTGCTTGGACCTTTATTGGGAGGGGCTTGACACCTTCAGAGCTTATTTGGTGGCCCAGGTATTCCATTACTGGTTTTGCCCATTTGCATTTGTTTATTTGGACTATAAGTCCATGTTCTTTAAGTATTTGCAGATCCCGCCTGACACCTCTATGTGTTGTTTGATGTTGGGGCTGAATATCAGTATGCCGTCGACGTAGATGACGCAGAAGGGTAGGTTGCCCAGCATTTCATCCATCAGACGTTGGAAGGTTGCACCAGAATTCCGAAGGCTGAAGTAGCTGTAGTTGAAGGTGTATGTGCAAAAGTGGGTGAAAATGGCCGATTTTTCTGTCCTCCTTCACAACTGAGACTTGGAAGTGTCCCTTCAACAGGTCGATCATCGTAAATATTTTGGCCCCTCCATCTGGTTGGTTATGTCAGCGATGTTCAGCAGTGGGTACCTGTCAGGTACTGTCTTGATGATGAGTCTCCAGTAGTCTCCGCATGGTTGCCATGTGCCGTCAGGTTTTGGTACCATGTCTACTGTAGGGGAGATGCCCAGGGGCTGGAGGGTTTTCGGCATATTCCTGCCTGTTCCGTGTCCTGGACAGCTTGTTTGGCGTGGGCGAGTTTTTCTGGTGTCAAATGTTTAAAACAGGCGTGCACTGCGGGACCTTCAGTGACTCTGGTACTGGACATGGTGCTTTGCGGGTTTGGTCACGTCGTGCTGCAAGTCTGCTCCTAAAAGCGCGATTGTTACATCTGCTGTGACAAACATTCAGTTGTACTGCTTCCCGCCAAACGACAAATTCATGGTCGTTTTCTTATATATTTTCAGTGGGGCTCCGCTTGCAGTGGACACCTGTAGGGTGCTGGGCGTTGGATTGAGGCGTTTGTGTGGGTTGGCTGGCACAAGTGATTTGCATGCGCCAGTGCCTATAATGAAAAAACACATCGAGCCTTTTTGCCTGTACCCAGAAGAAAGACAGCGGAAAGCAGGTGCAGTTTCTCTTACAAGGCAACCGGTCTGCCCACCACTGACGTTTATTTTGTTGGGTCACTGCTGCAACCCCTTTGCATGTTTTTTGACATGTGGCAATCACTTTCACATTTTAGAGCTTCACTCCCAAACCTCCAGTGGTAGAGACAAATGTCCTTAGGACATTCTTCTGTTTTGGGCAGTGTATGGGGGCAGCGGGGCCCTCTGGATTGCTGTCCATCTCTGTGTTGGTCTGCTGCTGTGGCTGTGGGGCAGCTGCTGCTATGGGTGGTTGTGTGGGCCCCGTTGACTTGTGGGCCAGGTGGACAGTGTCAACTGTTTTCAGGAAATCGTCAATATCCATGGTAGATGAGTTGGGGATGGTTGCGACCGTTTGGCAGGGTAATTTTATGAGTAGGACCTCTCTCACAAGGTCCAACATAGTTTCTAGGCAGCCGTCTGTGGAGGGGATCGTAACTAGCTGCCACAGTTGTAGATGTGTGATGGCTGCTGGTCTCCTATTGCTGCCCCTATGTTGTCGAGGAATTTCCTAGCTCTGAAGGCAGGTGGCATGCTGAAGGACGAACTTAGTTGGGCCTTCGGCATTTTGTAGGTGACAGTTGTCTGTTGGTCGGCAAGCCATTCTGCTATCTGCTGGAAGACATCATCTGGCAGGAACTCGAGGACGGCATCAGCTTTGCGTGATAAAGAGGAGATCTTTTTATACCTGAAGATGGTCTCACTCTGAAGAACCAGGCCTATGGGTTGTGGGCTGTGAAAGGCAGTAGGCAAATGCTTGCTGCTGCAGCATTGTCGCTGGATGGGCTGGTGCTGGCGTTGGCAGTGTCTGTCATTTTCAGGGTCACCAGTATAACGAGGCGGCGAGTAAGAGGCAGATTCAAGGTCTTCTGATTTATTGACACAAAATCTCTGACAGGTCAAGAACTCTTGTGAGTGTAAAAGTAACATTTGACATTAGGGAAAAACAGAGGGACGTCTATATACAATCAGATGTGTTTTCTCACAACTGAAGAATGGTTAACAATTATATATACAATTTAGGAAGAGATTTCAAATACATATGGTTGGAAAGCTTGCAATGCCTTACATACATCAGTAATTACAGTTCTAACAAGGACATAAAGTATCTTCTGAAAAATGCATAAAAGATCGTTTGAATCAGGAGCGCTGGATCTGTTTCCTGAGAGTACTCGGTGCATCGAGTAGATTTTGTTTTGAAGAGAGGATGCCCTGAGGGTCCCGGCGACAGATCTGGACCTCACAATCTAATAAATTATTTATCGAATATCAAAAACAAAATCCATGTGTGTGCTCATAATCGTATTTTAAAAGCTATGAGAATACCTGAGACTGGTGAAGCATGGCAACATTGGCTAGGAGCGTACGATAGTGCAATGCCCGACCCGTTACGAAATGAATCAGTCGTAGCTTCTCGTCATTTTTGACACAGATGTATAATTTTATCGCATGGCATCATACCCATCGGCAGGATTTACTTTGTCATATTGTGAAGAATACACCGGACGTCAGGACTGACGTGCAGATGAGAAAATGATTGCATCAGATTTCAGTGACAGAATGCTTTACAAGGCAGAATTTATTTAAAAGAATAACAGAATCCTCAACAATATCAGAATGGGTATAGAACTGCTAGAGAGAGAGAGAGAGAGAGAGAGAGAGAGAGAGAGAGAGAGAGAGAGAGAGAGAGAGTGTCATCTCATAAAGTCACCATGGGAAAGTGTGAACCTTAAATGCAGTTATATTGCTTTAAATGAAAGCTGACAAGGTTATTCAACTGCAAACTCGCAGAGATGAATAAACAAATAATTATATCATTACTGCTGACAGAAAACTGAGATCGTGAGAAAACTAACCGCTTTGGAGACATCAAGTTAAAAAATAATATAACCTCTTCACTCAAAGGAAAAATTTTGTATACACAGATACACACACACACATACACACACACACACATTATTATATATATATATATATATATATATATATATATATATATATATATATATATATATATATAAATAAATTATATTTATGTATGTATATGGTGTATATATATATATATATATATATATATATATATATATATATATATATATATATATATATATATATAAATTATATGTATGGATGTATATGGTATTGAATTATATGTATGTATTTATATGGTACGAACTAGTCTCTCAAGATGCTAGGAGCTAAAGCATACAGGATGCCACGGCATTCCCACTTAGAAAGTTATTGTCATGCACATACCTAACCACAGCCGACTTCGAGTACACTTTCAAGAAAGCTCTTTTGCATGCCATTATATATGAGTGTCAATCACTTTTCACATGGCATGCAAAATACACTTTCTGTGAAAGTGTACTGAAGTCAGCTGTGGTTAAATATATGCATGGCAATAACTTTCTCAGTTGGACTACTGTGGCATACTGTATGCTTGTAGCTCCTGGCATCTTGAGAGACTAGTTCTTACCATATACATACATACTAACTATATATATATATATATATATATATATATATATATATATATATATATATATATATATATATATATATATATATATATATATATATATATGTGTGTGTGTGTTTGAACGTTAATGTAACTGACAATTAAATGAAAGAAGTTTCTGTACTAAAGTTGTATGAACGTGCATGCAAGATGCTACAAATTACAAGCATACAGCATCACCGACCACGGCTGCCCTAGTTGCAAGAATCAGTGGCATGTATGTGCCTACCCACTACCACTATATTTTCAAAGAAAGTTCTAATGTACGACAGTATAGATGACCCTGTAAATAAATTTTTCACTTGATATATATGAATGCTACTATAACAGACGATTAAATACGAGAAAAAGTTTATTCCTCAAGTGGTTTGAAATCGCATTATGGTGGTAACGTTGGGAAGTCAGTTTCAAGTGCGTCTAGCCACTGTTGACTTCAAAAAAGTTAAGTATATCTTAGTTTTACCAGACCACTGAGCTGATTAACAGCTCTCCTAGGGCTGGCCCGAAAGATTAGACTTATTTTACGTGGCTAAGAACCAACTGGTTACTTAGCAACGGGACCTACATCTTATTATGGAATCCGAACCACATTATAGCAAGAAATGCATTTCTATCGCCAGAAATAAATTCCTCTAATTCTTCATTGGCCGGTCGGAGAATTGAACTCGGGCCTAGCGAGTGCTAGCCCACAACTCTAACGACTCACCCAATGAGGAACTGCGAATCACTTTTCCACGTTTTACTTATACGTTATGCAACTAGCAATCAGATGAGAGAATGGAATAAGTTTCAACACTACTCAGGTGTTTTCAATTCGCACCCAAGATACTAATCGCTACAAAGCACACCCAAGAGTCTTGCTCAGGGTCAGTGCCACCTGCTTGTCTACCCGCTGCCGGTTGACATTGCTAATCTCTCTCTTGTGATTAACTGTAACATTGATGTAACTGGCAACTGAATGAGGCAATAAGTTTCAGCCCTCAGGTGCCTTCAACTCACAGATGCAAACCACCTGAGGGCTGAAATTTATTTTCTTATTTAACTACCAGTTATATTAACTTTCAGACAATTCAAGCAATAAAGTCATTTACAATTTTATACTGGCTTCAAAAGGAGAGCTGACTTCCAAGCGGGACTGCTGTGACGTAGTTGGTAATGCTGTGTGCTTTTAGACCCTAGCACACTGGGTGCAAGTTCAGACCACTTGATGTCTGAAACTTATATCTTTCATGCAACTGCCAGTTTCATGAACATTCATATATATCACATGAAAAAAAAAAAGATTCACAAACCGATACATACTGGTGGACAACAAACCATTCTATAAACTTATGCTTGAACCTCACAGTGGTAGGTAGTTACATATGTGGCAATGACTTCCAAGCACTTAGGACTGCCGCGGGTTGGTCGGTAATATTATGTGCTTGTACTTCCTACCAATTTCGATGTGAGGCTAGTCCACATGAGGACTGAAAATTACTCTCGCATTTAATTGTAAGTTACACTACCATTCACATATATAATTTCAAATTTGATTTATAATATTTACATATACTGTATGTATATATATACATATATAATTTTATATATATATATATATATATATATATATATATATATATATATATATATATATATATATATATATATATACATACATAGAGAGAGAGAGAGAGAGAGAGAGAGAGAGAGAGAGAGAGAGAGAGAGAGAGAGAGAGAGAGAGCTTATTGTAGAAAGATTTATTACTTGTTTCAGTTGCAAGAGTTCCATGTTCAAAACATATGGTTGGGATTCAATGACAAGACAACAATCTAGTGTGCTTCTGTAGAACTAATTTAGGTAGTGAACTGGGTTACTGGTGGCTGGCAGTGAGTCGACATTATTAAGCAGGTGTGAGGGGGACAAAAGGAATAGTGCTGAGAACAACCTAAATCTAAGCTGAGAAGTGAAGCAGTTGAACCATCTGGAGTTATTCCCTCTATACGGAAAAGCATGGACGAGAGAACGTTTATACATTATACATATATATATATATATATATATATATATATATATATATATATATATATATATATATATATATATATATATATATATATATATATATATTATATATATATATATATATATATATATATATATATATATATATATATATATATATATATATATATATATATATAGAGAGATAGAGAGAGAGAGAGAGAGATCTAGAGAGAGAGAGAGAGAGAGAGAGAGAGAGAGTCTAAGAACAGGTTTGCAAAAGTGTTTGTGATAGAGCTGCCCATGGTAACTCCGTCTGTTTACTGAAAAACTTCATATTATATATATACACATATAATATATATATATATACATATATATGTATGCATTTATATATTATCGTTATCCATGAATAAATTTGGTGACTTTGCCAGCAAACGTTAAAGGCTGAGTTTTCCTTTCTCATTGCGAAAATGACACCTCGTAACCTCAAATTACAGACTTCATAAAAGAGCCATTTATTTCCATGTTCCTTGTCAGTCCCACAGCATGATATCACGAACCATGAAGGCCTTCTTTAACGATGTTGCATTGTTTGATATTCTGCATTTTACTTTTTGAATTCAATCTTCGAATAAACTATTTTTATGTGCGTTAAAGACCAATGCCTATAACTTATGTTTTGGCAGCTCCTTATTTTCTGATACTCACTTTTTTTTTTTTTTTTGTATTTACGAAACGTGCAAGAGTTCAGAATTGTTTGACTTCATTCACAAGGCGACGAGGAGATGAATAAAAGATTTTGAAGAATGTTATATATAAGGGAAAACGAAAATGTGGAGAGAGATGAGAGAAAAAGAGGACTAAGAACACGAACATATGGAAACAAGTGCGCAAATCTTTCATTTTAAAATTCTTTCAGGCTACTCTTGCAACTCAATTAACTGTTTTTGCGCTTAAATGTTCGAAAATTAATTAACAGCATTTACTACACGCATCACATTTCACTTTCATGCTTCATTTCCCAAACATGAATTCCCCAGTCATGACTAGTGATATAATTCGATTCATGACCTGCCCAGAGGAACAAGAGAGCGAGCTGGTACAAGGCCAACTTAATCTAAATTGCAAGAACAACTAATTCTGGTAATCTTCTTATGCACGAAGACATATCATTCAATTGTATTGCACACAGGAAAATTAAAAACTTTATGGTTAAAAAATGCTCAACAGTTTCGTCCGCCAATGGACCTCTTCTTCGAGGTTTTAACCATTTACTTTTTAACAATTTTTTTCCATGTGCAGTATAATGAAAGAGCATGCACATTCTGTCCATGTACGCCTACATACATACATACTGTGCATTTAAAATATATACTTAAAAATATATACTTATTTATATATACATACATATATAAATATATATACGAGTATATAAATATATATGTTAGCGCGAAGGTGAACCATGGAAACGTACTCATCTCAACATAATTCTTTATTTCCAACGTTTGGTATAAGGTTGGTTAGCGGTCTTTGATTTTGCTTTTATGTCTTTTTTTATTTTTTTCGATTTTTTTATCTTGTATTCTAACTGTGAGGTATTTTATGAATTTTATTGATTTTTAGAGCAATTTTTTAAAGTAATTTTATTCATTATTTAACAGATTCCCTGATGTTGTAATAAAGCTTTTTATTACGAAACGTTGGAATAAAGAATTATGTTGAGATGAGTACGTTTCCATCGTCCACCTTCGCGCTAATGTGTGCCACTGGCCGTCGCCTACTTCTGTTCTTAAATATATATGTATACATATTATAATTATTATATGCATCCACTCAAAAAGTGTTTGAACAGGAATGAACAGAAAAAAAAAAAACTGTTTCTATTTTGCTGTTACTGTTGAGACAAAGTTGGACTTGTGCCAGTGGGCTTTCTTGTTCCTGTGGAGGTACAAGATATAACCCATATGACTGACGTTCCATTTGTATTTTTACAGTTCAAATAAAATTTACGTGCGCTCTTTGATCGAACCATTTATTAGATTATCTTAAAGACAAAAAAATACTCTTACATAGTACACAGCATCGGTGATCAAAATTCAGTCACAAATCGTCCGTGTGTGGGTTTTATTCTTATTGCTGTAATTATACGTCAACTTTGATCGGTCATCCACCCTTCCACAGCCACCTAAAATCCAAGGCGCTTCACCGAAGGCAAGATTGATCACGGCCAATTGAGTTGACTACCGCTCGAGCCCGCGTGACGTCATAACAATCTGAAGTATTGATTCGCGAATGGTCCCTTTTTTTGCGTCGCGGAAGCCACACCCACAATACACAGGAAATTAAAGATGGCTGCGAGATGAGGGACAATTTGCGTCCACGCACTCTCCTCATTTGCGAAAGTGGGTTAGTGCATTACGCACGGCCGTCGGCGCTGGAAAGCAAGGCACGGGGTCATCACGGACAACAGGCTGCCAGGCTTCTTCGTCCTCGAATTTATAAACCTTTTGGGCTAAACGATCTTTTAGGTTTCATGTTAAATAGTAACGTGAGAGATATGGAATGAAAAAGAAAGTTCTAAAACGATACTGGATCTCTGAACCGTCAGCTTTCGGTGATAGTATCGCAGTTGTTGACTAAATTAGTGATAATCCAGTTTCTCATCGCGATATCAAAAGTTATTTAATCTAAAATGCCCTTTATATACACATCTGCACCTCTAGCAAAACCACTACAGCTAATAACAAAATAACAGGGGCTATTGTTAATTGGTATATCAGGTCATGGGTGGAGAACAAAATTCGAGGTTAATCCAGCTGCGGATAAAGATACCTTCTGATCCGGAAACTTCCCTTCCCGTTTGGGGTTCAGGATGGAGCTGAAAGATAAGCTTGCAACTTTATACCGTGTGAAAAGTAAACGCAGTAAACAAATAACCTTACCACGTAACACTATCGAAAAAAAATTAGATCTCTAATGAAGAGAGAGTTTTACACATACGCACACACACACACACACACATATTAACCAATAAATATCGAATTAACGATTAACCCATTAACATCGAATTCACTGTACATCCGGAATAATTTTTACCCAAGTAGTGCAAATTATTCCCAAGATTCACTTAATTCGTTATTGGACGATTCGCAGCCTAATATTTGAAAGTATAAAATATCATGTAAAAGTATTCTTTGTTAACTATATATATATATATATATATATATATATATATATATATATATATATATATATATATATATATATATGTGTGTGTGTGTGTGTGTGTGTATATATATATATATGTGTATATATATATAAATAAATCATATGCAACACAAAAAAGAAAAACTAAAAGTAAGCTACATCACGTACTTAAGACCTCAAGGTAAATACACTTTCGTACATTTACCTTTAGCACGTAATTTTATTAGGTACAGGCTAAGGTAAAATACACGAAAGCACTTGATACAACACAACTTTAATTTTTCGTCCTCCTGTTTTGCTTAAATGTGGTCACGTATCACTTTTTCTTCTCGGCACATTATACACACACACAATATACACTATAGGCTATATATATATATATATATATATATATATATATATATATATATATATATATATATATATATATATATATATATATATATATATATATATATATATATATATATATATATATATATATATACACAAAATTATTCCTTGTTTAATGATGATGCACATGAGGCGTCCATTATTTCAAGACAGTACTTCTTGCAAGAAAGCTGCACCACAAAAGTAGACGGGCATACACACACACACACACTATATATATATATATATATATATATATATATATATATATATATATATATATATATACACACAAATTGTTATTGTGCTTGTTTCCATAATTTCGGACCAAGAGATATTTGAGGTTTACCACCCGTGTTGAAAGTCCCGCGTCAGACACATTCTATCTATCACTTGAAAGGAGTTTAAATAAGACCACCAATTACTTTGATTTATGACAACATTTTCTCCCAATTCCTCTTTCGCTTCCGTATTTCAGTTAGTTTTATGTGTTTAAGACTGAATGCCATCCTTCCCCCAACTTGAAGCAAAGATTAGGTCGAATGATTCTTTATGGAGTAAAAATGAAGAAAAAAAAAACCAGTGTGACTTATTTACCTGGCGTTGGCTGCCAAAGGTGGGATGAAAGAAAATCAACACTCGTAGATTAAGTCGCTTCTTATTTGTCATGGATTATCAAACCACAGGATCAAATGCAAGTTAGTATTACTCGTCTTTTTTTATATGGCTGTTCTGAGTCTGATTTTTTGCTAGGGAGGAGTTGAGTTTTTTCTCCTCCTGTAACATTTCATTTTTTTTATTAAGGTCACTGAGTTTTGTTTGTTTGTTTGTTTTTCAGGTGGCTTTTGTCGTTTGGTTGTTAGATTCAGCGATTTATACCTGATGCGGTAAACAGTATACACTGACAACTCTTCATGCAAAGCAACATCATAGTTACTGATAGTTCGAACCTTTAAACACGCATATAAACTGCCTTTGAATTTTCAGTACTTTACTTTTATCAATGAAGTAAAACCATACGTTAGGGAACCTGACAGTATTTCATATGTAAATTCCACATTATCCGTCGAGAGGAGGCGGAGAGATGTCTCCTGACTTACAATTAGCGCAAATACACGCAAGGCCTTTAAGTCGCGATTTTATGATGCCCCTCTAACGATGTTTCTTTCGTACAAAGAAAACGAAGAAAAGTGGTACGGAATAAGCCTAGACCAACTCGCTATGTAAGCGCCCGCTGACCATCATTCTAGCGTTGGGAATTTCAAGAGGAGGATCTGTTCTCAATTTAAGGCGTAAAGTCAATTAGCACACTTTACCCTCATTTGGACAGACTCGACAGTCTATGTAAGCTTTACATAAAAAAATTATATAAATTTAAACTGATAAGTAATTTAATGTCTTGAATTATTGGAATACAGCAAAAGGCATAACGTTCATGATTATGATCTAATATTACTTCATGGGACAAGTTCAGAATTCTAATACGTTTATACTGATTATAACATCAGCACGTTTACCAGCTAGAGCATTTGTCGATGCTTTTCAAAATGTCTTTAAAGGACGGGCAAATGTGTTCTTTGGCAGAGACATTCATAAAAAGATACTTCGTGTAGTCATGAAAAGCACTGGAATAGTTAAGAGGAAATTCCTTAGTAGTCGAAGCTTAGGGCAAACACCAATTAGACTCGCGCTCTTTATGTAGCGCAGAAAAGGGATTGCTGCTACAAGAAAATACAAACAAAGCACCAAATACGAACGAGGGGCGAGTCGTGTCTCTCGTCGTAAAAGTAAACGACACTTTCCGCTGGAAATCAGATCCGCAAATGTAAATTGTTAGGAAGAAGGTCCATATACACATCAAGTACACAAACTAACAAAACCGACTGGTCGCAAGATCAGCAGATTAAGCACCAAATTAGGCCATTTATTAATTTGTGCACTGTGCAATAACTATCTTTTATCTGTATATCTAGATTAAAGGCCAAGGTTCGAATCCTGGCCGGGACTGAAGCACTTTCAATTGTAACGCCCCTTGGCTGCGAGTTATTCCCATGGTGTAGTGAATTCGAAATTAAGTGATATTTGCTGCTTAATATTTGTGAGCATAAAAATCACGCGTGTATTAGAGAAAACTTCATTTTATAGGAGAGAGAGAGAGAGAGAGAGAGAGAGAGAGAGAGAGAGAGAGAGAGAGAGAGAGAGAGAGAGAGAAAGCTTTGTTTTCAATTTTCGGTCATATAATTATTGTGCACACCTTTGTTTCAGTTTCAAGAAGAATTAAAGACTGAAGAACAACTCTGCAATGAAATAAGAGCCGGTGTTTATAGCGTATTATCTACACTCCTGGTAAAAGCTCTCGAGCACAGGGGTCAATGACCTTC
>NC_089749.1:30129051-30406551 GCF_040412425.1 Macrobrachium rosenbergii
AGTGCTTATACAATATTTGTCGTCTTTCATGTGGAGATTCTAGTTACTCGTATCTCGCTTTATTCTAAATTCGAAAGTTTCCATATATAATGCTAGGTTATTTGTTCCCTATTGCAAGTTTTTTTTTTGTCATCTTCCACGTGATACTTTAGTTCCTAAATTTCCGGATTATATTTTCCTCTAAATTCTAAATAATAGATACTACCAAGCCATTTTACGTTCTTCGGTAAGTTATTCCCGACCTATATCATTCATTACTTTTTTAAGCAAATTTAATTTTTTGTATTTCTTTTTCAGTTTCCGTTGAAGGACACCAAGCCCCATTCACCGCAGGCTCTGCTGTAAACAAGCAGTGACACACATCCAAACACCTCTCATCATGAGTGTCAAAGCAAAGCCCCGCATGAGCTTCCAAACATACTTGCTCTCATCTGCGCGTTCAAACCAATTATAAATGCAGCTGAGGAATGATGACGTCGCCTTCCCTTACTCTCACTCTCTCATATAATATGTCTGCATGTCCTTGTTTGCCTTGGTTGATTTTCTCTCAACTATTACTAGTGTTCGTGGTATATATATTATGCTGCATTATATATATATATATATATATATATATATATATATATATATATATATATATATATATATACTATATATTATATATTTTATATATTATATATATATATATATATATATATATATATATATATATATATATATATATATATATATATATATATATATATATATATATATATATATATATATATATATGCAGTACATATGAGCAAATCCCCTAAAAGAACCTTGTCTACGCAGAAAAAAAAATCTCCCATAGCATTATAACTCCATATACCAGCGTAAAACTGCGCATCAGCATGCCGTCGACCCCCATTCATACTCCGAGCTATTCATCTCTGTTGCAGGCATCACTGAACTTCCTGCATATTCTTACAGTCTGCATCCTTTCTCTCAATACTTCCGAACTGCATAGCTTTTTTACCATCCTGTCATATTGCTTGCATGATCTACACTTAGCAAGCACTTTCGTTTATCATAAAAAATTCACATAAAAGTTTTCTTTCTTCTACATCCAAAAATCTTTTCTCACTTCTCTGAAGGAATAATGGAATCACGATTACACAGATAATTCCACTTTATGACTAGACCGTCTGGAGCACCCCTATACAATACAGTTATTTTCTCCAATGCTTCGCCTCTCACGGGATGAGAAATGTATTACAATCTGGCTCCCTTCCGGGCCAAAGAAAATATTACATTTGTCTATGCCAAGTTTTAATTCTCAAGCCACTCTTCTATATCGTATAATTTTTTTTTTCACACCTCCACTGGTTCCATGTCTCATCTGCTCTGCTTCACAATTAAAATCTTATCTCCTTCTACAGTAATCCTTCACAGTTAAGAATGAATCAATTCATCTTCCCGCTATCCGTTGATAAAGCATTTTTAAGTCTTTTAGTAGTTCCAGCAACACTTCTTCCCCATCACCAATCATTTTCATCTTTTGCAAACGTTGCAATTTTAGCGTAAGTTTGAACCTCTGTATTCCTCCTCACCAACCTTCACCATCATCAGATATATATACAATTCATAAGTCATTAAATATATACATCATGTACGCGTACATGCATAAATATTGAAGACAGACAAGCATACTAAGTAAAAAATTAAGCGTCTAAAAATCTGGCAAGTCCGTGAATCACTCTCGGCCTTCGGCCATTACTCCTCACCCTTGAAAAGAAGTACCAGCCTGTTGGGGGCATGAAAAAGATTTAAGGGATTGGTCATGACCACGAGCCCGTGCTGGCATAAGACCACCTTAAACCTAAACAACAAGAAATAGATTTGCTAAGAAACCAGAAGGCTGTGCCATACTGCCAGCCAGCAGCTCCACCAAATATAAAATGGAGTATAATATATATATATATATATATATATATATATATATATATATATATATATATATATATATATATATATATATATATATATATATATATATATATATATATATATATATATATATATATATATATATGGAATCTACAAGTCACTTTTTACCAGATACGTATGTAATTGTAATAGCCACAATGCCCTCTTAACTTCTCCAATTCTTCAGCCTTTTTGGATACGCAAGTCACTACAAAGCCTTAGGTCCAAATGCAAAATATATGAAGCAATTCTGATGTCCGGTAGCAGAAATCGAACCCGCATCCCTAGAAATCACATCGAGGTCAAGTTGCCGACCTGACCAGTCGACTTCAGATATTTTTATTCGAGCTGGAATAGACCCATCCTCACCGTCGTAGTTAGGTGGAAAATTGTTTTTATTGCTCTTTTAGGCTGAAATGTATATATAGAATCTACTGGTCACTTTTTACCAGATACTTTTATATCACTGTATGCAGCTAGATTCCAGGAGTGAGAAAACAAAAGAATATTTCAAACCAAAAGTGGGAATAGTCAACCAGGGAATAAAAAGAAAAAGGATCAACTAAAAAATGATAAAAATTCTGGTGCTGCGTGATCTTCGAAAACCCTTTATCCCATTACTATTTTTCCCTTCATTTTGTGCATAAACTTTAAATATTCAAAGTTAGACACCATGAAAAAGATCCCTCTGGGGATTTACGGGTATTATTTAAGAATATGATTTAGAAAATACCATTAATTTTTCTATGAAAACCTCTTCCATTTTATGCGAGGATCGCTAATGCAAAGAACCCCAAAACACAACGAACCTATAGAGGTTCGTTGTCTTTTGGGGTTCTTTCCATTAGCGACAACTTTTGAAAAAATTAAAACAAATTCTCTCGGTAATATCAATAATTTACTTCAAAGCTTGACCAGTTTCAAATATGGACTTCATCCATCTTGCCACTGCGCCTACAAAACACTGTTCAAACTTTGGCAGCACTCTACAGTAGACACAAGGGTTTCGATCAACCCTGTGACCTTCGCCTTTCGTTTTAGGATTCCGACTTCTAGATGTTCAGGCTTCTCAGTTTTTCCCCAAGAAAGAAGCTACTCCGTCATCACCTACATTAGCAATCATCCTAACATGATGCAGTTAATCGGGGGAAACTACGTTTAACATTGAACTGTGTCGATTTCGCGTTTAAAGATTGTTCATAACAGAATGCATTTCAAATATTTCGAATTTAAGCGATGTGGCACTAACTGAAAAATGTCATCCAATCGCCACCATGTCATCCCAAATATCAAATATTTCTAGAACTCAGCGAACATTTGTGTAATCATGTCCAACTCCCGAGAAGTAAACCTACGTCAAAGGAAAGAAGAGATTTGGAATCTGTAAACGTGCCTCTCAATCTGTCAGCACGTGTGGCTATTCATATATTCATCGACCTATCTGGGTATCCTGTAACCTAGAGGTCATAATTAGTTTTGCAAGGTTTTTACTAAGTATTTTGGGCCAAAGGGGAAGACAGGAGTCGCCCTTGTAGGCTTGAATTATATCTTCCGACGTCAAGCTGTGAGAGAGAATGTGAGATAGCTGCATTACGAGATGATAAAGTGCATGTCTTATTCAAGGCGTAATTTCGATACCAATTATGATCATTCGAAGACAATGCTGAATAATTACAGGAAGAAGGTTGTGTTTGCTCACACAGGAGTGCCTGCCTTGCCGGTAGTAAACGCACCTGTTGGCCCATACGTAAGAACCTCTGCCAAGACACCATTTGTTTTATTTTGTTTGAAACGCTCTAGGTTCTTTTTTTAGCCTTCGTGTGGTAGATCATTAAGGTTAAAAGTTTGAAAGGATTTCATAAATATCTAAAAATACTGTAAAGACTGCACAGAAAAATCTCTAGTGTTGAAACACAACACCAGGAGGACAAAACATACTTGGGCTCAAACTTTTCACTCAGGTCTAATGGACGACATACTAGGGTTTTGATCGTGTCAATCTTCCGAAAATTTTTGGGCTTTCCGTGTGTCAGATGTACGGCGGAAATTTGTGACCAGGAATAGGCTACACTCTAAACAGGCTGAGACGATATGAGAGACAAAAAGCGGACTTGTTCCAGGGACCGGCGGAATGAAGCGTGTCGAGAATGTTTACATTTCTTCTTCATTTCGTAAATGGACGGACATTGGGGGAGGCAGAAAATTGGCTTTTGTAATTCCATGTTGAATGCGTTCTGCGCCAACTCCACAGATCTGACTCATGTTTCCTGCCACACCCTCGTCCCCAAACACAGCTGAATTACATTAATTAGTCGATACTGTTACGATGGAGGGCGGAGGCAGACTCTTGATTGGAGAATGAACATTACTGCTAATGGTTAGGACGACTATGTTGGCCAAGGAAATTACGAGGTAAAACCTAACAGGAAATTACGAGGTAAAACCTAAAAGCGCTCAACGCTGATGCAGCAAGGACAGATTAGGCACTGATTAGTGAAGAGACTCTTTTTTTGATGGGGTTAAATCACGAACCTTTACTAAAACAGAAGTTCGATATGGTAAACGTGACAATGGAGTACTGTCGTATTGTATACGCATCATGACGTCAGATGGCTGAAGAGTTGCGAAACCTATGACATCAAACCCCGGCTACGCAAGAGGGATTATAAGCGACAAGTATGCAAGTAATTACTTTAGCACACATCAAAGCAATTACACTCGCAATTGAATAAACATGTGCATCATCCTTTCATAATACAAACACAGGTGTAACATCTCACGGTTTCATATTGTTGCCGAATATTATTTGTCATAACTAAATGTTGTATCTCTCATGTACTGTATCTTCCTAATTATCAATTACTCTGTATAATTATTATAATGTATTAATGTATGTGCGAGCAAGCACACGCACACACACACACATATATATACACACATATATATGTATATATATATATATAATAATGTGTATATACATATACATACATACACTTACATATCTATAACATATATATAGGCCTATATCATTGTAGATCAATTTATTACCAGTTTATATATATATATATATATATATATATATATATATATATATATATATATATATATATATATATATTACAGTCTGTGCGTGCATATACTTTACATACTCGTACATACGTGTTCGTGACTAGACAAGCACATGTGAAGGTATATTTATATACATATTACGTGTTCGTGACTACTCGACAAGCAGACAAGCACATGTGAAGGAGTAAGGAATCTTCATCCGAATGAAACGGAGACGGGCAGGCAGCATAGAAAGTACTGCAATATGTCTCTGTCATAAAACAAGTCATTGTTCTCCCTTGACGTCTCCTCTCTTATTCCTGCCGACGCGACGTTGACCCCACCAATGAAAAAGTTCTTGCTCTGAAGCTTGAATGACTCCTACTGAAGAAGCGTTGGTCTCGGCGTGACCTTTGAACTGACAGCATCACGTGAAATGAATTTGTCTTGGGTTTTGCAAAGGTCAGCAGTAATTTTACATGACTTTTCAAAGGTCACTAGTAATAAATTTAACATGGTTTTTCAAAATTCAGTAGTAATTTTACAAGGCTTTTCAAAGGTCACTAGTAATTCAACACAGTTTTTGAAAGGTCAGTAGTAATTTTACATAGTTTTTCAAAGGTCAGTGATAATTTTACATGTCTTTTCAAATGTCAGTAGCAATTTAACATGGTTTTTAAAAGGTCAGTAGTAATTTTACATGGCTTTTCAAATGTCAGTAGTAATTCAATATAGTTTTTCAAAGGTCAGTGGTATTGTAGATGGCTTTTCAAAGGTCAGTAGTAATTTTTAAGTTTTTCAATGGTCAGTGATTATTTTACCTGGTTTTTCAAAGGTCAGTAGTATTTTAAGCTTTTCAATGGTCAGTGGTAATTTTATATGGCTTTTCAAAGGTCACTAGTAATTTAATATGGTTTTTCAAAGGTCGATAGTAATTTCACAAGGCTTTTCAAAGGTCACTAGTAACTCAACATAGTTTTTCAAAGGTCAGTAGTAATTTTACACGGCTTTTCAAAGGTCAGTAGTAAATTTACATAGTTTTCCAAAGGTCAATGGTAATTTTACGTCTTTTCAAATGTCAGTGGTAATTTTACATGGTTTTTCAAAGGTCAGTAGTAATTATACATGGTTTTTCAAAAGTCAGTAATAATTTAACATAGTTTTGACAGTAGTAATTTTACATGGTTTTTCAAAGGTCAGTAGTTGTTTAACATGGTGTTTCAAAGGTCATTAATAATTTAACATGGTATTTCATATGTCAGTAGTAATTTAACATGGTTTTTCAAAGGTCAGTAGTGAGTTTACATGGTTTTCCAGTTAGGAAATTTGTTGCCTTTAAGACATCTTTTTCATAAAAAGCGCTTCGATCCCAGTGCTGAAGAGGCATCAGCGAGAAATATCCACCAGTCTAACGCAGCAGACATGTCGAACGTAACAGTTTGGCAATAAGAAAAAAAAAGACTACTAAATGGGAGAATGATGGCAAGTACTAAAAACTTATCCCATACTGACATTACACCCATACAATAGTACTACGACATCAACGCCATGGTAATCTTTCCACTCAAACAGACACTTTTTTTTTCTTTTTTTTACGTTTTTTGGTCTCCTCTGAAACCGAAGGGATTTTCTTCGGTGCGTTGGTGTCCGAGCAAGTGTTTGAGATCCCACCGAGATGTGGCCGAGGGTATCAGATCACTATCTTGACCAAAGAGAGATTCGGATTCAAGACTGAAAAAGAGCACAGAGACACAGGGCTAATAAAGGCTGAAGGGGATGCTTTTGTTTGTCGATTTTATTGCGCGGGCTTTACATTTTGTGTGTGCGTGTGTTAGTACGCGTGTGTGTGAGTGTGTTTGTGTCCGTGCAATACCTGCATCTATGCGGATATGATATTACGCAGAATGATTTTAAAAAATGTTTGTCAGCAGTCGCACACATTTCCTGCTCACACGCATTGACACACACACAGATAATACATATACATATATATAATATATATATATATATATATATATATATATATATATATATATATATATATATATATATATGAATACCTTATAATATTATATTAATTGAACTATTTTCTTGTTTCCATTATTCCTTTTTGTGGCCAAACTTCGTACATTACTTTATCACAAAAGTTCATCGTAAACGGCATGTGGTGTGCATCAATCTTTTTTATTAAAATGCAAATTAGAGGAATATTAAACTCTAAGGGAGTAAAACCTAAATTTTCAATCCTAGCAACAAGAACTTTTTAAAAAAATCCCTGTACCATTATTACTCCGATGACCACTGACTCAAAGTTCTCCATGGTGCAACATCAAAGCAAAATAATTTCACCCACCTGTTTTATGAAGCAAGATGATATCGATTAAAGAGTGAAGACCATCTGCAAGCTTTTTTTTTTTTAATTCTCGGTTTGACCGGAAACGCCACTCTGTACTTACACAACGCAACGCCATTTTTTTCCTGGCAGTTAATTATTGTATGAACGGTGCTGAAGAATTTTGCGCAAGACGGGCCTAATGCTTTTTTCGCGCAATTTAATACTAGGCTTGAGAGAAACTCCCAGGAGGTATTTTATCTTTATAAAGGTGGAGATTTACTTCGTTTTTGGTTCTCGCTAGATGCATTATTAAATTTCTACACTTCTGCGTATGCTGTGGGAAGACACATGCATACATACATGCATTATACATTTCATATATATATATATATATATATATATATATATATATATATATATATATATATATATATATATATATATAAAGTATATATATATATATATATATATATATAATATATATATATATATATATATATATATATATATATATATATATATATATATATAATATATATATATATATATATATATATATATATAATGCATAAATATTCAACATTCATTTAGTTTGCAGAACTGTACTGTCCCTTCCATTCGCATCAGAGGCTTAATAAACTTCGCAATGACTACAAATAACCGCCACAGAAAACCTCTGATGAACTCTACTCGTTAATGGAATCCACTGAGAACTCAGAGGCAGGGGAGAAACGATGTGCGATTGTAAAAGTTCTACGCAATTTTTTTTTTGCCACACTACAACATTCTCACATTCTAATGGAGGCGAACATTTCAGTTCCTCTTCTTAATTTCTCGGTAGCTACGTACATAATTGTGTTCTCTACTTCTTCCCTCGGATGACATTTTCATCATGAAATGCAGACAGCATGAGCTATTTTTGTAAGAATTCTTTCCTCTTTTACATACATCAGATATGGTTAATAATATGAGCCCAGCCATCAGTAAATCGTACATCATTCACCAACGGCTTCCCCAATTTTTATATTCTTCCAAAATGTTCGAAGACAGCTGTTGTGAGGGGAGTTCAGGTTTTAAGGAACGCATAACCCTATTGTAAGGGTCTGGCCAAAAACCCCAGACACGGAAGATCAGGTTAAGTTTATTTAAATTGTCAGGGGCCTACACAGTATGTCTTCGTCCAACATACTTGATCCCTCACCTAATATATTCCGGTATTTCCCTCGTTCCCAGCAAATGCCGTCGCTCTTTGCTGTGCTTACGCTGCTAAAAAGTATATCTTATTTTAACCAGACCACTGAGCTGATTAACAGCTCTCCTAGGGCTGGCCATATAGACCAAAATGGTAAAGAAGGAAGTACAACATCCGTCTCCCATTCCGTCTTATTTTTCATGAACCCAACTTTCTTGTGACTTCTCTGCATCAAAGCTACTGCCGATAGCAAATTTATCCAGTCATTACCGGTTCTAATTTATCCTTTTATCCAGTGTTCTCAATCAATCTTGTGGCCTGTATGCAAATGAAGCGCTGATCAACATTATGCACGAATTTGTATTTCATTTCCTTAGATTCTCATTTCTGGACAACTCTTAAATATTATATTGTTCCAATCTTCGTTCCTTAGCATAATATCGACTATATTTTTTTACTATTTATCGCATTTCCGCTCTGGCTTTCCCTATCCTTCACAAAATGTTCTATTATTTTCCAGCAAGTTTCTCATTTTCTCTACAGAAGAAAATCACCTTGTTACAATAAATAAGTTGTAAAACAAAACAGACTTCAGAAGACCTGCTAGGGCGCAAAATGCACTCATGGCTTGCATTTGCATCTGTGAATATTTGTATATTTATCAGAAGTTCAGCAGGAGTTTTGACGCAACATCCCGGGCAAAAGTTACGGGTGATACAAGGGTGCTCTATTAATACCTTGAACTAGATTTTGGAAATATTATTTATTTATTTATTTTTTTTTTTTTGCAATAATATTGTCTTCATAACCTGTGAATGACAAAAACAGCCTTCTTTCCATATCCAATAACCACACAAATGTAACGTTTTTTAACCTTTACCTTAGATTGTGAGTGAATACGGGCGGTTCCATGAGCAAGAGCCCGTGCTAGCATAAGGGCAGTTTCGATATGAAACCAAAGATCCGAAAAGGATATCGTTGTTAGTTCAAAACAGATTCTTGACGTCATTCAGAATTTCAGCAGATGTCATCATCCGAGAGAAAATACATCATATCTGTCAAATATGATCTGTCAAATACAGCGTCAAAGTAACATGTTCATTGACAGCTGGAAGTGGGTGTCAAATTTTACGGTCCTCTTTAAAGCTCTTGAACATTCTGAGTTATCCTTCTTAATATCTCCATTTGTCTTCCTTTTTATGTCGAAAGGTTGTGGGCATCTTTTCTTGCACCGTATTAAGAACTCAACTCGAGTCAAACAGAATGTGTACGTTTCTGTGACGACGATTTGTAGAGGAAGTCTTCATTTTGAGTTGACCTATCTCTGTTTTCAAAAACCCCGTTACAAGAACATGATGCCACCATCTTCATTTCACTCGCTGTCACAATCATTTCCGGTAAATACTAATGGTTTTTCTGGCACGAAAATGCCCAAAAGCGAAATCCATAAGCACCCTCGACATAGAAATCATCGATTTTAATTGCCACGTATTTTTTTTCTCTCTCTCTCTCTCTCTCTCTCTCTCTCTCTCTCTCTCTCTCTCTCTATATATATATATATATATATATATATATATATATATATATATATATATATATATATATATATATATATATATATATATATAAATACACACACACACACATATATGTATATTCGCAGTTTTCACAAGTTTAAAACCTTCACGTTGTAGAAACGACATGGTCAGTGGCGGTTTTTACGCTAAGGTCGAGTAACGGGAATCCCAATGCGTTTTATTAGCCAGAAAAATAAGCACTAGAGACTCTTCTTGAAACATGGAAGACTATAGGACTCAGGGGAAACAAACCAACTACAACTATAAGGCAGATGTCTGGCAAGTGTCAGCCATCCATCGGAAATCGGCGTTTGGGTTCGTTCTGTAAGTCAGTTCACAATTCCTGATTTCCCAATACGGAATATGAAAAATCCTCCAAAATAAGATAAATGTTATATTAGCTATCCAATAATCGGTAACTGACAAATAAACTTGGGTTTAACATGGAACCAGATTCTAAATGTCTTCTCGTTATCCTTCTTCACTTCACTAACTTCGTTTCATTTTGCCTTCCGTGTGGAGGAGAAACTCACTATCAAACGACATATACGACGCCTTTTCGAGAAGTTTTCCTGTTAATAGTTTCACAGGCAAATGTAGCGCTTGCAAACGATAAGTTCAGGAAGACTCAAAAAGCAGAGGACGCGACGAGCACAGATGCCCAAATCAAATGCAATGATTCCAAGAAAGATTTCCTTCCTTGGGTGACTCAATTTGACTCGAGAAAACAGAAGACGGTGGAAAGTTCCATAATCTAGAAGGGACTGCTGCGAACGATTTCTGAAACCTTCTGATTTTTGCCTTTTGGTTAAAAGGAAAAGTGTTTAGATTGCGTGCACCTAGACGGTGAACATGATATGGCAATTTATTGTTTCATTCAACTTTGCTTATTCAAAGAACAACTTTTCATCAAGTTCATTAAAACTGGTCTATCATCAATACCTTAGTTATAAAATTTCAGGAACCCGGTTCAATAAATATAAAGGATTTACGCTCTCTGACCTTCTATTTTAGTTACGCAAACAAACAGCATACACACATACATACCCAAGTATGTATACATGAGTACAAACATACACACAACACTTATGATAAAACCAGAAACATTATTCTTTAAAAGAATTTACCTAATGCTCGAACTGTCTGCCGACAAGACGAGAAAAAGACAATTACAACACATCAGATTAGAAGAACACTGCTTGCATCCCATGTTTTGTTACAAAGGGCATCAGATTGCTTTCCTCGACTTGCCCGAATGCTTCTGAGAACAATCAAGGGAAAGAATTCACAGCGAAATCACTCTTTGCTCAGCAATTAATGAATATTTGTCAACAAAGGGGTCCGGTGTCTCCTGCGTCACACATAAAATTAAGCCGCACGAGAAAAAGCCATCTCGGGGAACGTAACTTGAGCAGCTCTGAAGACTGTTAGTGGTGCTACTGCTGAAATCTCTGGGGATGCCAAGAGCCTTTCAATAATGCACTTAGCACGAATTGGTTTTAGCTTCTGGAAAACTGGATGTGCACACACACACTCATATAAATATATTATATATATGTGTATATATATATACATATATAATGTACCGTATATGTATATGTACCGTCAACATTACGCTGCTTCCCCTAATAATGGCTGTAGAGAAGCATCTTCCCATTTCCTATTGCTCTCACGATTTGCTAACAATACTTATCTTTCTCATCTTACAAACTGTTCCAAAATCCCCCGTGAGTCTCTGGTCTCCTTTACCAATTAACACAATGTTTGGTAAGCATCAGTCACTGAAAATTCTTTTCACATGTCATTTCCTTATCCACAAACTTGCATCTACATCTCCCATCATTTCCCTGACTTTACCCAAAACTTCATTGATATGCATAATAACCAACAATGAAGACATAACACGCCCCTCAGACCAACCCAAACACTTTTAACAAATTACTTTCTAAAACATACATCCTAGGTATTGCGTCATTACTGATCCTATTGCAAGCCTTGCTTGTGCTCTTGCATGCTACTTAGAGTTTTTTCGCATAATCTAAAAAGTTCTGTACTTCTTTTTCGAGAAAAGCATTTGATTTTTATAACCTTTATTTTTTCTTAACCAATACTATTTTTCCTCTATCAATGCGTCTGTTATCAGTTTTTCTTAATCAAACCCACATCTTAAATCTTCCCAAGTATATTTAGCAATATTATACCACGACATTTCTCATAATTAAAATACCACCCTTTTCCTCGCACTAATGAACAATTATTCCTCATACCCATTTCTTTGGAACCTTTCCATCACCCAGACTTGTCCTTCACATCCTGGCCAACTGATCGAGTACACAACTCCTGTATACAAAACGACTCACATGAAATACAAAACGACTCACATGAAATCTACCGAATCCTGAACAGTGGGAGGGCCTAGGTGGGGCCAAGATATTTTTTTTTTGGGGGGGGCCAAAGAAAATTACACAAAACTAATGTAATAATTCTGTAATTAGTAAAATATACTATTATCGATTATATATATCCAAAGTCAGTGAAGGAAAATAATATTATTAGTAATTAGTAAACCAGTATTTGAAATTATAGAGCTCAATTTTCAATTAATTTTCAACACTTACTATATGCAAATGTATCAAGTGCTGTCATGTAAATTTCCTCACACCCTTATATTCAACACTAGCATAATTTCTATCATCAAGTTTCAATTTTCAACTATAGTTTAGCTACAAAGGGAAATTCAACTGGGAGGGCCAGTGGGAGGGCCAAGCATCTGACTTGGGGGGCCCGGGCCCCCGCATAGGGACGCCACTGCTCCTGAAATCTTTCCAATCTTCAGTCTACCGAAAAGATGGAAATCTGAGCAGACGCACTAGAGTTCAACTTCAGGTATGCTGGTGGAAATAATTTAAAAGTTATCCATTGAGTGGTTGTTGTTGCTGAACCCAAGAAGATTAATAAAATTAATCTTTGCAGTTTTACTGCCTTCCGAATTTTGAGTGTTATCTACGAAGCAAATCCAAGGTCAAAGTTCGGAGACAAATAACTGAAATAAAAAAAAAGAATTATAATACAAACAACAGAATTATTATAACAATGGACTGTGCTAATGATGTACAGAACAATGGTTTACCAGACGCCTAATTTTTTTTACCTAAATCTAGTAAATACTAACCGGAATTTAGGTCTAACGTTCTGGGCTGAAAGCGACATGTTGGAGTTTACCAGAAAAGGCTTTAAGATCATATATATATATATATATATATATATATATATATATATATATATATATATATATATATATATATATATATATATATATATATATATATATATATATATATATATATATATACATACATCCATACATATATATAATTTTACCTCAAATCATCTTAGGACTGACTTTGTAAAGGACCTCTGATCAAGAACAGATCTTTTAAATACAAATACAAAGATAGCACATTGTACATTTTCAACGTCAGTAATACTAAATCAATCAGTTAGTCCTAAAATTTTTGAGGTAAAATTATTTTTCTGTTCCCAATACGTGTTAGTTTATATATATATATATATATATATATATATATATATATATATATATATATATTATATATAAATATATATATTATATATATATAAATATATATATATAAATATATATATATATTATATATATAAATATATATATTATATATATAAATATATATAATATATATCATATATATATACATTATATATATATATATATATATATATATATATATATATATATATATATATATATATATATATATATATATATATATACTGTATATATCATATACCCGCGCAATAACTTCTCGCTGCTGGGAAGAAAGGGCGTTGGGTCTGGTATGATACATGAAACATACGTACCGGGGTCTAAGCGATGTCAGGCAGGGCAGCCGATCGAGACCACAGGTCTACCCCAAAGCCAAATCAAAAAGTCCTTCAAAAGAAGGTATCGTGCTTACCCCATACAAAAATGGGAATAAAAGCACGTTAAAAGAAAAAGAAAGAAAGAAAGAATTCATATATGATCTTAAAGCCTTTCCTGGTAAACTCCGACATGTCGCTTTCAGCCCAGAACGTTAGACCTAAATTGCGGGTATACTTATCTTTCGTCAGAGTGTTTACTAGAATTCGGTAAAAAAAAATCAGACATTGTTCTGTACATCATTTGCACAGTCCGTTTTTATAATTCTATTGTTTGCATTATAATCATTTTTCAAAATACCGCTCGTACATGAAAAGTAGTCTCTCTGGAAGTTATAAGAATAATTTAATTGAACACTAAAATGCAAATTAAAAAAATAGGAAGTAAAACACCTACATACTGTAACAATATCATTAATGGGCGACTAGCTGATCATAAATCATTTGAAATTCCCGCACTGTTTTCCAAAAAAGAAAGAGCGAGCTACATAAAAGCTTCTTCGACGCTGACCAAATGTGGAAAAAAGAAAACAAATTGATGTTTTGTGATGGCATCGCTCACGAAAACACGAGGATCGCTGCATATACTGTAGACAGGCACCATTACACTTGAATGTGAAACTAGCCAGCTATCAATCCCGATCTAACCCATCAACGGGAAAAGGGAGTGTCATACCTACTCAGTCTGAAGATCTGGCCGCAGTCCCTCCCCCTCGGTTTTTCATTGACACTGAGTCTTGAAATGGACCTTAGGTTCTTCTCTAGTTTTACTTATTTTGGGAGGTCCGCTGTTTAGCCAGTCGACAATATATTCAATTAAGCATTCCAAGATTTGCGTTTAATTTCGGCTACATACAACATGGCATACAGACAGACAGGTAAACACTCATGCATCATTATCATCGCCTCCAACGGCGTGCGACGCGAAGTGCCTCTGTGAAATTCTACCGCTCATGTCTTTCCCGTACTTTCTCTTCCACAAATCTCCACTCGTCTCCAACCTCCCTTCTTATAGTCCTCATCAAAGTAGGTCTGGGTCTCCCTAGTATTCCGGCATCTAAAGGCGCCCACCTGACGTTATCAAACTCGTTTAGAAAGACCGGAAACCTACTATTTTCACTAGGGAGGTGCCGAAGGACATGTCCAATCCATCTGCATCTCTCCTTCATCTTTACCTTTCTTTTAATTCCCCTTATATATATATATATATATATATAGTATGTATATATATATATATATATATATATATATATATATATATATATATTGAAAACTAGATGGATAGATTTAGCACCAGATTTTTTTATATATGTAATTTCATTCTATTTTATTCATTAATATTTGAGGGACTGACTACTGCTTAATGTAAGAGCCACTGTCTACCTACGAATTTCACTTGAATTGTAACATTATTAGTATAGAGTTTTCACGTCTAAGTATTGTTCTCATTATCAGCTTACGATACACCAATGATATATCAAAATCCATATCAAATTATCAGAAATATTTAAGGAAGGAAAATTTCTTAAATAGTTCTCGTTGTCTCTCTCTCTCTCTCTCTCTCTCTCTCTCTGCATAATCCTGTTGAGTTTGCCACTTGACCTTACATATCCATTAACACACCATTTGTCATGTGCAAAAATCCTTTGCAATCCACAGAAAATTTCTCCCAATTACTTTATTAGCCCTGCTTAAATCTACATTACTCAACATCCTTTCGTATCTTGTTCCAAACAGCTCCGGAATTAATTTTTATCCTTTTTTTCTTCTCATTCTTCTTCTTGAACACAGTATCAAGACACCATGTCTTGCATGCCATTTGCGTCACTACCCCTGCGGACGCTGGCATGAACTTGTTTCGCTCTTACGAATAAGACTGTTCAAAAGCTCTGAAATTGTTTTATTCAATAATCTCTTTTCATTCTCTTTCGCCACCTGCGTTGTTAAGAGACCAGGTCTCGCTTTCTATTTGTGTCACTACCCTTGCGCACACTGACATGAGCTTGTTTCGCTCGTAAGCATTAGACGGTTCAAGGGTGTTCAGATTTCTGTAGAGGGAATGATGATATCTCGATTAGGTTGTGAATGACAGCTGGACGTCTGAACCTGATAGCATTCTTTTGACAATCGCCTCGGCCATAAACAATAACAATAAAGCCCACGCACCGAGAAAGCGACTCCGGAATGAAAAGCTTGCCATACGATTCGACCAAGGCAGGACCCAGTGTGTAGTCAGACAGGTGTCCTCTGAGCGTTCTGCCAAATTTATCAGCGCAGATGAAGCGTTTCTTCCCTTACAACTACAGTGATTATACGATTATGTCTACTAAGGAGAACACGACATAAGATATGACAAATTGTAATATACGTACAACTTAATCTGCATATAGAATAAAGTCGCCTGACCACGACCCGGGAGTGCAATTAAAAAGCACTCATGGGTGCCCACAAAAAGTCGAAAACAATATACCCTCAACGAACGAAGCAACACTCGGCGTGAGTGACTCCGACAGGGAAAGCTTGGCGTTATCGCCTTGCTCAGGTTCTAAGTGTTTAACACACGTTGAACACAGTGACACTTAGCACTTATCTGGTAGACGCAACAATGTGGCAAGATCACCATGATAACGCTGTGCTTCGGGTTTTAGCATTTTTTCTCGTCTTTTGTCTATTAAGAACTTCTGTGAAAGTGTGGCAAAGGAATAAAAGCAAGCTTCGTGAATCAGCTTACATTTACTGTCGCTATATCCCTATTGCTTACTGATGGTTAGCAGTATTCAATCTCTCTCTCTCTCTCTCTCTCTCTCTCTCTCTCTCTCTCGATACACACACACACACACACACACACACACACACATATATATATATATATATATATATATATATATATATATATATATATATATATATATATATATATATATATATATATATATATATATATATATATATATATTTATATGTATATATACACATACCTATATATCATACTTTCACACTGTATCTACCTAAATAAATTCATTCTGTGAAGACAGGGGAAAACATGCCTGTATTTCCGACTAAACGAACGAACCAGCGAGACAGTGGTCGTTGCTCCAGTCCCTCTTTGATTGCCGATTCATATTATATACCTAAAACCTCCCTAACAGCCTGCCAGCCTCTCTTACACATCTTGAGATTAGTCTTCTTTAATGGTTCAGTGATTTGTTAGTCTTTCAAAGTCGCCTCCGTCACTCAAAAAAAAAAAAAAAAAAAAAAAAAACCGTAAAGACATCTCCCACCAACATACCTTCTCATATCCACTCACATCAATTATTTTTACGACTTAAACCCCCTTGTAAATCACTCTCAGCAATATCCAGTCTTGCAATTCCACTCGGTTTCAAGTTTGCCTAACTCAGGGCGGAGACCTCCACCCAGTAACAACCCAACCTACCCCTACCCTCCACCTCACCACAGACCTAGACATGTGTCACCTCTGACTACCTGTCGTAACGGTTCAGGTACGGGGTATTAAACGTTTCTCTTCGCCGTAAGGGCGGTGGTATAGACGATCAGTTTCGGGATCTTCCAGAAAGGTGTCTTCTGCGTGGTTGTCTCAGTACTAAAATTGGCCGTGGTGTTTCTGTAGTCTACATAACACATTCATACGGGAATAATAGTTAAGAAAAGAAAGGAGAGTAACTTACTTCACGGTAGTTTGATGTGAAATAACTTTACTATCACACATTTGAATGATATCGAATCACGCCTGCGCACTAATGCAAGTAGAGCTTCTGACTTCCGTCATTCGTAAAGAAATACTTGACACAGCAGAACAATTCAAGTTTGGAGCTAAATAATTTGACTAATGCAGAGCATGCTGTTTCCTGGATTCTTATAATAATTATAAGCTTTCATCACTACCATCATCATCATCATCATCATCATCATAATAATAATAATAATAATAATAATGTTGGAATGTCTCGGAATCGCAGTGTCTTGCTAAGCTCTCTTCCGTTTACCAGAATTCCCATGTATGAAAAAGGCAAGTCAAAAATAAGCATGAGAACAGAGGTGAAATAGAATCATTGTAAACTAATACCACTTCTAATTGTTGCTATGGCATGTCCCTGACAGTGTTAGCTACTTTCACTTGTGGATTCGTTGACGGATAGCCAAGGGGTCATTCTTGACAATGGTCTTTTAAGAATTTCTTTCTTTTTTCCCACTCAGTGCTTGTTATACTCATGCATACATAATACGTACATATATATAATATTGTGTATATATGCATATATATATATATATATATATATATATATATATATATGTATATATTTAAATATATATATACATATATATTATAATATATATATATATATATATATATATATATATATATATATATATATATATATATATATATATATGTATATATATAAAATACATAAATGGCCAGACACCATGTACGCCTGAGAGAGAGAGAGAGAGAGAGAGAGAGAGAGAGAGACGATGCAAGGACATCGTGGAAATGTGCATTAAACAGTTACTCCGGCGTTACTGCGCAAAACAAAACAAGGCGACAACTGAAAGTTTATTATTCGTTTTTGCTAAAATACACAAAAAGGTCAATAAAATGGCAAAACCTTGTAGGAAAAATTAAAGTGAATTACCTTCCCAGTAAGAGCTTTTTTTTTTTTTTTTTTTTTTTTTTTTTTTACCACAATGGGTGTTATGTTTGGCGAATCTTTGTATCAGTTTTTTCTCTCCTCTGTATACTCACAGATCAGAGTTCCTCACGAAGCTGTGCCTTCTTGTTTTCGTTCAAAGAGTCGGTGTTGACTGGTTTCAATAACAATTACCTTATTTTCTTATTTTAACGGAGAGCTGTTTCTTCATTTTTTGCATAACAAAATCTGTTTGCTGTTTTTCCTTTATAAGAGTAATACTTAGCAAAGTTCACACTTTACCTAGACTGCAGTTTAGCTTTCTTAGAACATGAGTAACTGAATGTATCATTGATAAGAAATTAAATAAATTGGGATAAATTTCCATGTAATATGATTAAAACTGGTAAGTAATCTGCGGGATGATATCACACCCAAAAATAAAGAAAAGGGAGAAAGAGAATTTCAGGGAGGCCATCAACATTCCACGACACGATTCTGCTGCAGTTACGTCATTTCACCAAGATCTTTTACTTAATAACTCCGGACACTGCCAAAGACTTAGTTACTCTCACGGGCAAAACGCGGCCATAAAATCCCACACCATAAAAATTCAATTTCTTAATAATATCAAGTGAAAATAGAACTAAGAGCTCCTTTGGTAAGGACGCTGAGCGAGTGGGGAAGTTTGAGGCACTTCCCCATGAATAATTTCGTGTCCCTATTAACGTTTGCGGCAATTTGTACCTGGCAGTTATTCGACCTTGGTGGGAGGGGAAGGAGGAGACCATGTGGCTAGCAACCTCATTCCAAAAGACTTACAGAAAACAGGAAAGATGACACGTTTCCGTAGTCTCCTCATCAAAAGAAAAAAAGGCGCATGGTAAAATATATCAGGTGAACTAGATTTACTGTACGGAAACACCGAAGTTACGAAATAAAAATTTCTTGGTTTAGAAAATGCTTTCAAGTCTACCAAGGAAACAGGCTAGAAACGAAATGTCAGGTTACTGTAAAGGGAGGACCGCAGTGCACCGCCTATAACGTGGGTTTAAAAATGGACTAAAACGCAACGTCGAAATACTTCTCTCTCTCTCTCTTTCTCTCTCCATAAGAATTTATCTACATGTCTTAAGCCATCCCAGGATGTTAACATGAATATCGTGCCGTGCTAAATACAATAATGAATGGAAAAATATAAGTAGTTAACTACAGAAACGACATATATCAATTTCTATCTTTACGAGTTCTTCGAGAACAGATGGTTTACCAGCTTCGTGTAAATGGAAAACCGCTTGGTAAAAAAAAAAGTAGCACATGAACATTTTTGAGAGCGTATCATCAACAATTTTCGCTACATTTCTAAAATCCCTCCTTTTCTCTCTCTCTCTCTCTCTCTCTCTCTCTCTCTCTCTCTCTCTCTCTCTCTCTCTCTCTCTCTCTCTCTCTCTCTCTCTCTTCTCATGGGGTGTCTTATAGATCAATGTCTTTAAAGCTTCTTATGCAGTTTTTTTATATAAACCACGGTAAGAACAGAATAGAGCAGAAAATAGAATTTTGGTCTATGGCCAAGCTTTGGAACCTATAAGATCATTCAGCGCTGAAAGGGAAACTGGTAGTGAGAAGGTTTGAAAGGTGCAGTATATATAACAGGCGGAAAAGCTCAAAGTAGTTTGCACAATGAATCACTTGTAAGGAGCGGGTGGAAAGTCAGATGCAAGAAAGAGAATATGAACGGAGGTACAGAAAAAGATATGAAAGAGGTTGCAGTTTGGGGCCGAAGGGACGCTGGAAAGACCCTTCAGTAATGCCTACGGGGTAAACCAAGGTAAGGATCCCAACGACATCGGTACTGGACGTCACTTGGCCCCGTTAGTGCAACAATCCTGGATGTCCAAAGACAACGCCAGTTCGAGAGTGGCGGATGTGTGAAGATTATTTGTGCAATTTCATTCATGGATATTATAAGAAGATTCCTTGCGAGAAGTTGGAAAAGAATGCAAAAAGTTGAAAGAATATTAAAGTTAAAAATTATTGAAAGAATTTATAAATAAGTCACAACTTTGCAAAAGATGTTTAACAAGCTGTTAAAGACGCTAAACTGCAAAATTACAGGTTTAGCAAGAAAAAAATTAAGAGAAGTTGCAAAAAGACCAAGTTAAGAAGACGTCAGGTAAATGGCCAGTTCTCTGGCAAGGATCGAACGCAGGTACACTCATAAGTGAGGTGTGTACCACAATTTACACTCGCGAGAGAGAGAGAGAGAGAGAGAGAGAGAGAGAGAGAGAGAGAGAGAGAGAGAGTAGGATTATTCAAGATTATGGAAGCTAAGACTGTGAGAGTAACAGATCAATAAAAATGATATGTGGGCAATTACAAATGAATGTCGAAATGCGAAAAAAGTCCCATAAACTAAGTTTCATTAGAGATGAGGAGATAAAGCTGAAATCTCTTGATGAAATCCGCCTCAGGGTCAGAAACTGTTACCGAGAACTGATACTGTAAATATATCAAATGCTATTATATCGTTCCTTTCATGGACTGTAGAAGGTCTGATAAACATATCAAATCACACTGAAAGTAATGATAGAGGGGCTATGGGAAAAAGGAATAAATAAGTAACGATGACAAAAAAATTTGGATGAGTATTAAACGAAAAGCTGTTGAAGGAAGTGGCGTAAGGATGAATAAAAAATTTATAGAAAAAATTTTTTTAACATGCTCTTATTAAAATGCACTAAAAAGTAAAAAATAATTTTTTGTGACACACCAGGATTTTCTTACAATTCATCATGTCTACAAAAATAAAAACGTGGACCCCAAACATGGAAGGAACTGCTACAAGAAATAAAAAAAACTTCTATTTCTTTTCTTGTAGCAGTTCCTTCCATGTTTGGGGTCCACGCTTTTATTTTTGTAGACATGATGAATTGTAAGAAAATCCCGCTGTCTCAAATAATTATTTTTTACTTTTTAGTGCATTTTAATAAAAGCATATTTTTTAAAAAATTTATTTTTTATTTCATACTTTTTAATTTTTACAGTAACTGCAACCGATTTATGATTATAGTTACCGAAATTGATATCCGTTTACGGGGGAGGGTGAGAGGAGGGGGAGGTGGAGATGGAAGTGGGAGGGTGGGGGAAGGGGGAAGTGGAGGGGATGGAAGAAGGAAGGGGAGGGAAGAGGGAAAGGGATGCAAGAGGGAAGGGGAGGGGAGATCACAGTTAAATTAACACTTGATCATGTGCTCCGGAAGGGGGAGGGGGGGGAGGGGAGGGAGGGGAGGGGGGGGGTGAGTTGTAGGGGATGGGGAGGAGGAAGGGGAGGGGGAAGGAGGAAGATAGGGGATGAGAGGGAGAAAGCTAGAGGGAAGGGGGAGAAGGAAGGGAGGAGGAAGGTGGAGGGGAGGGGGAAGGGGTGGAGGAGGATGGAAGAGGGAAGGGGAGGTGAGGGGAGGACACAGCTAAATTAACACATGATCCTATGCACCGGGATAAGGGAGGGGAGGGGAAGGGGGATGGAAGAGCGAAGGGGAGGGGAGAGCATAGCTAAATTAAACACTTGATCGTGTGCTTTGGAAGGTGGGGGGAGGGGATGGGTGGGGGAATTAGATGGAAGAGGGAAGGGGAGGGGGAAGAGAGAAAGGGAGGGGGAGGACACAGCTAAATTAACACTTGATCTGTGCTGGGGAGGGGAAAGGAGGAGGGATATGGAAAAGGGAATGGGAAGGGGAATGGAAGAGGGAAGGCAGAGAGGTTATATAGAACACAGATTCTACCGAGTCAAAGAAGTTGTGAAAAACCTGAAGAGTTTCATACAAATCCTGACATACTGGGAGACGCCACTGTAGGGTCAATAAAGGTCACAGCTGACCTACTGATCATGTAAGGTTATATTGTCACCGGGATTGAGTAACAATGCAAAATTTCAAGTCCATCGGACGAAGGGAACAGGTCGAAAATTGAGTTACAAGTTTTGACGACAGACATGCAGAAGTCACGTTAAATAAAAGCATGTAAAAATACGGAAGCAAGGGGAATAAGAAAACTTAAAATGGAGGTCTTTATATAATGTGTATTATATATATATATATATATATATATATATATATATATATATATATATATATATATATATATATATATATATATATATATATATATATATATATATATATATATATATATCAGATGTACTGTATAGGAGAAAACTGTTCTAATATCAAATCTAAGGTGGATTATGAATACTATTCTTTTTCTGGTGATCCTGGATGATAGGCTGCCGAGGACATTCAAACCTTTAAATTTTACCTAAGTAACCACAGATAACCTTCAAACAACAATGAAATAGTCCTGGGTAATGGCACTTTCGTAAAGAATCGGATTTATGCGCAGATCTCCGCGTTAAGCCTCATGCAATCACACAGAAGTGCTTCGACATTTTTCTAACGCTAGTTATTACAGAACGCATACAACATGAGTGAACAACTGACGAAGAACCGTCGATTAACTCACAGACAAAAACAGAGTTGTGACAAAACAATCAGCATCGACGCCATCATAACAAACAGAGCTATTATCATAGGATTACAGACGATCTAAAAAATGAGCATAAATAAACAAACCAAGACGCCTCCTCTTAAGAGAGATCACGGCGCTCAACTTAGCCACCTTCTTGCTCACTGTTTCTGCGCTCCTGACCAAACATTTCAGTTGAAATAATGAGATGAAATTGATTCTCGCGGGTTCATTTGGTAACAAAAAGATATGGTGTTTTGTGTGTGTATGTGTGTGTTTAGATAATGTATATATAATTACATATATATATATGTATATATATATATATATATATATATATATATATCTATATATATATATATATATTTATATCTATATATATATGGTATACATAGACAGTATATGTATATATATATATATATATATATATATATATATATATATATATATATATATATATATATATATAATATGCTTTATTGCACAAAAGCACCTTTATGAATGGAAATAAACTCTTTATACTTGAAAGGCAAACTGTCAGTTTTTCATAATTATTATATTTTTTATGTCAATGCTGCCATATTTTCGGATAGCTTCAACTTGCCTTTTGGCGTTTCATTTGTACGGTTCTTTTTTAGTCAGCACACTGCAATAAAACATTTCTTTAAAATGACAGAAAATCGGTATCCTGGCATGAAAACTAATTTTACATACACCACTCTGGGAAAGAAATTGTTAAATGTAAACCTGATCTGTGAGAAGTCTGTGTACCCTGGTGGTACTCGCAAAATAAATACGGTACACATGTGTTTTACAGTATATGAGACAGTATGAAAAATATACATAAAAATACACGTAAAGATGTACTCAACCACAGATTTATATTGGCTAAGTGGCCAAGTGATTATCAGTATCAGTCTCATCTTACAAGCAAGAGCAGAGGTCAACATATATAATTCTATATATATATATATATATATATATATATATATATATATATATATATATATATATATATATATATATATATATATATATATATATATATATATATATATATATAGAGAGAGAGAGAGAGAGAGAGAGAGAGAGAGAGAGAGAGAGAGAGAGAGAGAGAGAGAGACTCTGGTCTTGCTTGTGAGATGAGACTAATAATCACTTGGCATGGGTCCAAGTACAAGTACTTGTACTTGTACTTGGCCTAAGTACATAATTTTGAGTACTTGTACTTCAGATTTTAAAATTCAATGTACTTGTACTTGGCCAAAAAGTACTTGAAAAATCAAGTGCTTTATAAGTACATTACATACACTGTGCTTAGTAGGCTGTATTGCATAACTAATCGTATAGCAAAAACTGTACTAGTAGTGACAATAACTTGACTATAATATGTGGATTTTTTGTTATAGTGAATTATGGATGTCAATAACAAAGATATACCAAGTTTAATTCAAATGACTTAACATCTACTGTTGTGTATCAACAGAATATCAGTCAATTTTCGTGCAATCAATTCAAGAATGAACCCGCGACAACCTGTTCACTTCCTGTCTGTATCTGCAGGCAACATGATCAGTTCTGTGGTACTGTACAGTAGTTTAGTCTTTCAGTAGTCTTCATTCATAGCTGTGCTAGTGTCGTTATGGCATCACCTACGGACTCGGGCATCTAGAGCCAACTTCAAGTTGCCAGAGGAGGCCTCTGGCACATTCAAGGAATGTGATTGTGGTGTATCATGCTCCAGAAAGGTTACATCCCATCTTCACAAACATATGAAGGTAAGCTAAGTTTCTTAAATTTAACATGTGGTTGTGGGGCAGTAGCAAAGCTATCGCATTTTTTTTTCTTATTTCACGGGGATAATTTTAGGCCTACAGTTACCTTTAACAATGAGGCAACAAAATATTAGACAATACACATGATGAAAATATAAAAAAACATTTTACAAAAATTTTTCAGTTAAAAGTAAATTATAAAGATAAACCTAAATAGCAATTACCCATATGAAATCGTAGGCCCATGGACCTCTCGAGGGCTGCAGAGAGCAGTATTTCTCACTCATTTGTTTAATTTTGCAATAAAATTCCAAGTTCAAAGAATCACATAAAATACACGGGCAGAGAAATAAGACGTTCAACTCGTTGCCGGCTTCCTACTATTATAACTTCAGCTCTGTGAAGCGTTATTTCATACAGAAATAAACATTAACCTAAATAGTATAGTCAGCAAACTATCAGTAAAGCAATTACCCAATCGACAGCCTATGACCTCAAACGTTACTAAACAACAATGTTTCACGTCAAGCTGATGAAAGAGAGAGAGAGAGAGAGAGAGAGAGAGAGAGAGAGAGAGAGAGAGTTATGAAATTGCTTAGAGATATGGGAACAGAAGAGAGGGAGGGATGAGAATATTATTGAGAACTGATTTACAAAAGTTTTCAGTTTAATGCTGTTTTCCCTCAAAATTCATTTGGAAGCACTATTTATCACTGTCTTTTGTTTTTTAACAACCATGTAATTACTATGGTCATGAATAACATCATAATCTATGCCAACTCGCAATCGTTTCTCACATCAAACTGCAACTGGTTTTTAGATGCGATTTTTAACATTGGTTAACACTTGATCAATTTACGCAACCATTCATTAACAAATTAAAATATTACAACAACTTCTTTATCTTTATCTTATGAAATTTAAAAAATGTTCAGTAATGCAATACTTATACGGAGGTGGGATATGTCGAACGCTAACATAAATTCTTGCCAATTAGGATGTCTTGAATAAATCAGCATCAGCAATCTTTTTTTTTTTTCTCAATTCCTATGTATTCTTGATAACATACTGATACCTTGAATATTAATATACTTCGGAGCAGTAATGTACACACTGTAGTTATATCAAAGCTGAAATCAAGGTTAGAGAGAGAGAGAGAGAGAGAGAGAGAGAGAGAGAGAGAGAGAGAGAGAGAGAGAGAGAGAAATGAGTTATCGATTATAATTTTTATTTTTTCATTAACATCTTGCGTGTTTTACGGCCTAGTATTATTCACTACGTATCTGTAAATTATTCCCAAATCTTCACTCACGAATAACTATTAAAGGAGTGGAAATATTGTCATGCAAAATAAGGAATGCATGGTGCAATAGGCCAGATGATTACATCATGCTCAGATGTCAGGCAACGATGTTATAAACATGTCAATAAAGCAAATGTTTTTCATCTCTTAAGGGTTTTTCCTATTTTTGCGCTTAACGATGGTGTGGTGTATTAAATCTATTGCATGGAGCTTATGTGTTTTATTATTAGTGAAAAGCATTCAGCTCAGCCTAACTAGAAATAGATATTGTTCTCCCTGTTGTTACGAACTTGGCTTGCTGCTGTCGAACGAGAGATTCTCTCAAATTTTGCTAATATAATATAATATAATACAAACTGCACAAAAAATGTGCAGTTTGTGTTATTATATTAGATAAGTGCACTCAGTAAATTACTTCTCCGTTTTTTATTGGTATATTGGCCTGCTTTTCCCCCATTAAAAGATAGACGTTAATCGCCTATATCAGTGGTTCCCAAAGTGGGCGGTACCGCCCCCCTGGGGGCGGTGGATTGATATCGGGGGAGCGGTGAGGCAAAAGGGGGTGGTTGGGGGGCGACAGGGTGGCATTAAGAACATTTAATTTTAAGCAATTAAAAGCAAAAAAAAAAAAAAAAAAAAAAAAAAAAAAAAACAGACTTAAAATTACCGAACGTGGGGATCTACGACTTCTTAGTGAGTTCCAGCCTGATGTGGAGAAACCGATATCCCTCCGCCAAGCACACCCATCCCATTAACAGTAATTGTGAAGACCAAGTTTACTAAATTAAGTATTGTTTGTGAAATACATCTTCGAGTTTAATATTGTTGTTTTCAATTTGAAGCAAACCGTCCCGCGCCCCCCCCCCCCCAAAAAAATAATAATACTCGCGTGTGTGTATCGGCGGGAGGGGGGCGCTAGGAATCCATCTGGAAGCCAAGGGGACGCCAGCCTGAAAAAGTTTGGGAAACTCTGGCCTATATCATCAATGGTTCAGTTACCAATTTGTTTTCCGTATAAAAAAAGAACATGTTCATTTCACATTTGACTGTTTTTTAATCTTATTAAAATGAAATAATAATTTCAATAAATTAATATTTGTATATCTGCCACACGTTACTGAATGAAGTACATATTCCATAAGAGAAACGTGTATTGTTCAAGCGTCATTAACAAACTGCTGACATTGTTGCATGCTAACATTAAATAATGATTTTCTCATTATCTATGGATATAGCATATACTGTATATGGCTGATAACGAACTACACAAATACCTGACATTTTTTTTTTATCTCAAACGTAGCAATCAGTCTTATAGATGTGTATTCTCCTCGTTAACAAAACTATGCTAAATTCGCCTCACTTAATTGCAGATCTTTAAAATAACATTAGAACAGAAATGTGATCACTGGACCCACAATCGTTAAGGGCTATTATGGAAAACGCCTTATAAAGAGCATGTCTATGTGAACTGGAAAATGGACACCATTTAAAAGAGGTCATCTTTCATACCTGGGAGATGTGTGTAAATCTCACATACTAAAACATCACAAGTTTTAAATAAAAAACAAACGAAATATTAAATACTCGAACCCCTGTATATGCTATAGATATTCATAAATATTAATGTTTATTTTTCTCTTTATTGCAGCGGAAACACAATGCTTCCTATGAGAGGAGAGTCCGTGCTAGTGGTAACACTACTGAGTCTCCTGGGACACGCCAGTCAACCATAGAAGATTTCGTTATTCGTTGCAGTGTCAGACCCAAAGAAATATGAGGCACATGATGCTCGACAAAAGCAACAGGATGATGCACTAGTGCTCCTCGTGGCGTGCGATCTTGGGCTATTTTCTGTTGTTGAACCCCCTTACTTCAATGGCTTACTTAATTCAGCTGACCCTCGTTATCAGATGCCCACACGCAAGCACTTAGTCAACAAATTGCTGCAAGACAAATTCTCACTGGTGAAAGAAAATGTGACAAAAAGTCTAGGGAGTGCAAAAACCGTACGCCTAACACTTGATATCTGGTCTAGCTGTCAGGTGAGATCATACGTGGGAATCACGGCTCATTACATTACAAACTGGTCATTTGAAAATGTAGTGCTATCTTGCAAGAGCTTCCGTGGACGCCATACTGCACGCAATATCATGGAAGAGTATGAGCAGATCATCAAGGATTTTGATATAGACTCCAAAATTACAAACATCGTAACTTACAATGCTACTAATAGGATCACTGCATTTTCTCTGCCAGGATTTCCTGATGTTATCTCAGAAGCAAATGATGACACTGATGAGGACGAAGAGGATCTCGATGATTTGGATGGTAGTGGTACTGATTCTGCTGAACTGTTGGAAGTTTTACCAGCTAAGCATAATTCCTGCTTTGCACATACATTGCAACTGGTCGTGAAAGATGGCTTCAAAGAAGCAGGACAGTTAACTGTTGCACTGAGCAAAGCATCAAAATTGGTTTCTTATGTGCATAAATCAACAAGAGCAACAAATGTTTTAGAAGGAGAAAGAAAATTAGAATCAGGTTGTGCTACTCGTTGGAATTCGCAATTAAAGATGATCAGATCTATTCTGAGAGTACGAGAAGAAAGTCTGAACAGTTTGGATGGTGCACCAAAGCTTGGCGCTTATGACCAAAATATTCTTAATGACATGCTAGAAATTTCTGAGCCATTTGAGGAGGCCACCGACTGTGCCCAAAGACAGAATTCTGTTTCCTCTAGCCCAGTCATTCCAAGTGTGCGAGGGCTCAAGTTTCACTTAGAGACATTGCAATCTAAGCATAACATTGGTTTGGTATTTGGACTGAAGAGGTCATTACAGAAATGCCTCCAGGTATATGAAGAACGGAAAATATATCAAATGGCAACTATTCTTGATCCAAGATTTAAATCAGATAGGTGTTCTGAAGGAGAGGAAAAAGTGAATCTTAAGTCTTCTGTCATAATTGCAGCCCAGTTTATGTCCAAAGATACTACAGCTCGTGCAAGCATGGATCCTGCCACAGACCATACAGAAGACTCACCAGGGCCTAGTTCAACAGAACCAAAAAAGGAAGACACTGTTTAGTTTTATGGATAACCCAGCTCGACAATCAACAGATGTAATGCCTATTAATATTGAATTTCAAAGATACCTGAGTCAGCCATGCATTTCAGAAGAGAGAGATATGTTAGCACACTGGAGAGACTATAGAGAAACATTTCCAACTCTTGTTAAGATGGCACAAAAGTGTCTATCAGTCCCTGCTTCTTCTGCCCCAGTAGAAAGGATTTTCAGCATTGCAGGAAAAGTATTCTCCCAGATAGATGTCGTCTTACTGACAAGAATATTGAGTCTGTGATGTCTGTAAAATGCAATGATAAATCCTACAAGTAGATAACAGAGAACTGTTAATCGTATCAAAGAGAGAGAAATATAATTTTGCTTAGAACTTTCCTGAAAAGTATAATCTTGTTTAAAGTTGTTTTGAAAAACATAATTTTGTTTAAATTATTCTGAACAGTATCACATTTTTTTTCTTTTGCAGTGGAAATCTACTTTGTATTACAGTATAAGAATAGCATTATAAAATTAAATTGAAAAAAAAAATTCCCATTACTTAACCTGTGGGTAGACCAATTTTGATCACTTTTGTTCATTAAACCCTATGAAAATCGCTTCACCTCTTTTCGGCACTGTGGGCTAAGGTTCACTGACTTATACTGTGAGAACTACTCAGGTATATCCTTTTGGGAGGCTTCTCTTTATAAAGACTGCTATAGTATAACAACAAATTTTCTCTTCATTAGATACTTGCATGTGAATTTTTAATAGATATTTGCTACTGATTTTAAATCAAACATATCACTAATAACAATAGAAAGTCTGCTGAAATGTATTTGTACTTGTACCTAAGTACACTGTCAAGTACTTGGACTTGGACTTGCTCTTTTTCTCAGTACTTGTACTTCTCCACAAGTACCGTCTCATGTACTTGGACCCACACACACATACTCGTGTGAGTGTCTTTTACAGTATATGAGATAGTATGAAAAATATACATAAAACTACGCATACAAAGGTACTTAACCACATATTTATATTGGTCAAGTGGCCAAGTGTTTATCAATCTCATCTCACGAGCAAGACCAGAGGTCATTATATATATAAATATATATATATATATATATATATATATATATATATATATATATATATATATATATATTATATATATATATACTGTATATATATATACATATATTATATATATATATATGTGTGTGTGTGTGTATTTATGATAATAAGGGTGTGTGAACAACAACATACCACATTCCTCTGCAAGAGACTTCTTTGAAGAACACTGTCTCGCATGCAAGAGCGTATTCATTATTTTGAGAGGAAGGAAACGTCCCTATTCAATCTACTTAAGTGATGAGGCCATCTTCCTGCTTCTAGTGCCTCTCCTGACGTACATTTGTTAAAAGCATTTCCTTCGGACGTCATCATCAACAACAATAGCTGCGATAACAACGCGGACGGAGACAAAAAAAAAAAAAAAAAAAATCTTGATGCTGACAGTTGAAGGTTATCCGGATAAGGAAACGATTGTGTTCATTAATAAATCTATAACAGTTTTTCCGGATCTGTCCGTTTGCTAATCAGCATTCGTATCAAAACAGGCAGCTCGTCGTTATCATGCAGTAAGTGTGAAGAGACAAAGAAATGGCTCAAAACTTAACCCTCGCAGCCCAGCATTTGCTGTCTGTATTTATGAATTTTACATATTAGTGTAATATATATACAGTATATATATATATATATATATATATATACATATATATATATATATATATATATAATATATATATATATACTGAATCACAAAAATATGAAACGTGATGAATATATAAAAAGTTAAGTATACCTTAGTTTTACCAGACCACCGAGCTTAAATAAAGATAAAATCAATGAAGGAAAGGGAAACACTGGAGTGCTGCGAGGCCTTTCGACTATCTGTCGTCCTTTACTTAGCAGACGCAAGTAGAGGATGACAGACAGTCGAAAGGATTCACAGCACTCCAGTGTTTCCCTTCCTTCATGAATATTATCTTTATATATATATATATAGATATATATATATATATATATATATATATATATATATATATATATATATATATATATTAATAGTATATATATATGTATGTATGTATGTATATATATATATATATATATATATATATATATATATATATATATAAAATATAAAAATGAACGTTAGGCACGTCCCGTTTCAACTAAGCAGTGAATTAAGTACCTTAAAGTCATCTGTGGTGGGTCGCACTGAGTGGAAAACTACCTCGGGAGCCACCACCCCTCTCCAATTGCCCACATCTTATTTAGGCTAGAGGAAAAAAAGAAAGGCCTGAAATGTTATTAATGTCAGGGGGAAAAAAAAAAGGCAGGGAGAGACTTCCTGAGCCTGACAACAGAAAAAAACCGAGTCGTTGAACCTTGCAGTCCCAGAAAGAGGTGCAGGGAACCATATTCTTTTAAACTGTATCTGAGTGCCAAATATCGGCAGTTTAAGAAGTGTAGAACGACCAGTGCCACAAACAACACGAATTCAATCTTAATCAAAATCCCGACTGATCTGGTTAGAAGTTTCAGTATTTCAGTTCTCGGGAAGACGCTCTTCTAACCATAAATAGAACAGACTAAAGAAGTCGAGACTCGGGAGATAACAGTAAAAACCTGGGCAATGTGGTTGGTACTGATACCATAAACACGCACCAAGAGAGGGCGAGCTCTTCAGTATTATAAAGAGAGAGAGAGAGAGAGAGAGAGAGAGAGAGAGAGAGAGAGATTATCATTCTCAGTGGAAAATATTTATTTCTAAAATTGTCCGAGCGTAGATTGCCTGAGAGCATGTCCGACTAGCGCCAGAAGAAAGCATGAGGGCAAGACCTAAATAGCGGGAGGTTTTGGCTAATGGGATTTCGAAGAAGGGAAGCAAGTGTGTTTTTCAGTCGGGCAGGTTAACGTCAACAATTGATAGGGACAGGCAGTTTCCGAGGAAGATCGTAATGGCTGGCGTGGCCGCTTTTTCAATAAACACATGACGCCGCTTAATGGACAGAAGCGATAAAGAAGACTGGTTTCTAAGGGTGAGTACGGTAGGCGTATAATCTACATGAAACCTCTCTTTCACTTCTCCACCTCTTCTCCAAGGTGTTTGGTCTTCCTCTCATAATAACCAGCTGTACCAAGAGCAAGAGCCTCACTGGCGCAAGGCCATCGTAATTTACAGCACCAACACTTCTTTCCTCCGTTGGCCATTTATAATGTCACAGCAGTATTAATAACTATAGATCATTACACGTGTTCTTCGCACTTCTGACTTCTCATATCGAAATGTGAAGAACATGAAATGCCATGAGTTCAAAAATACTATGTACACGCGTCCTTGCGAAGGGAGAGGAGGGAGAAGTTATTCTCGCTCTTCACTAGAAACAACAAATAAAAGAAAATTTAAATAAAAATAAACTTCCATTCTCTAGGAATGGCAGTACAAGCGGTCTAGATCTTGGGCTATGATTCCAAAGCGAGTGAGAACTAATGCTTTGCGGAATATTTCGTCATTGCAATGGTGATTTAACAACACATCATCGTTCATCGGCGTTTATTCGAATACATACGAAGGGAAGCAAATGTTTGTCAACGCAAATCAAACTCAGCCTCTACGAGAAAACTAAGACATAGATTAAGTTTCATTGTATTCTTAAACGGAAGTGGTTTTCAGGGCTTAAGAATCAAAGAAAGGCAAATGCTCAACACTCCACAAGCGATGGACCGCAGAACATCGAGATTTTAACCCATCTTCTTTAACTGGTACGTACATTCTGATCAATAAATTACGTCAACCGCATTCTTAAGCTGAAATAGTTTTCCGGGATTACGAATCGGAGAGAGACAAATGCTCCAAACTCTAGAAACGATGGAACCGCAGAGTACCGAGATTTTAACCCGACTTCTTTTACTGGTATATTAGGAATCAACCATTTATCCGATACTAGCTTTGTCCATGTCGTATAAAATATTCATCCTGGCGAAATAAATACTTTGCAAAGAAAATACGAAGCATCTTAACTGATAAGCAAAGATCTGAGCTATCTAATTGAGCCCAGACAATCTCAGAATGTCTCTCGAAATAAGGGGAAAAGCATCAATCTTCATGCTAAAGAGAAAGTGGTGTCTAATGCAAACATTTTGACTGCGCATCTTGAATAGTCAAAACTTTAGTTTCTGACCGGGAATGTAAGTACATAGTTCAGTGTGAAACTGGTTCAAAGTCCTTGTGACGAAGGAATTAAACATCACTGTCACCAGCTTCTAGCAGCGTGGTAATATAACAGAAAAAGTTTTATTCGTGGCATAAAATAAATACATTTGGCAAAACTCGTTTTACCTGATTTGCATAGCATCCGGTTCAAGACCGACAACCGGAAGACAATGTTGTTTTCAATACGAAACGTTACCTCTCTCTCTCTCTCTCTCTCTCCAGAATTCTAATTCTACTTTGACAACCCAATCCTTTTTATCAATAGGAATAAGATATCATTTTCAATATTTTTTAAATGCTATCATCCAATAATTAAAATCTATATAAAAGAAACAAAAGTTTAATTACAAAAATAAGTCTAGATGGGCAGTCAGTAAGCCTAATATGCAGTTTCAGTATCCTAAGGTGAAGCAATGAAGCCCCAAATCATCACTACCCATGAATATGCAAGACTCCATAACAGAGAGAGAGAGAGAGAGAGAGAGAGAGAGAGAGAGAGAGAGGGGGGGTTGGGGGGACAGAATGATATAGGCTGTCATTCCAATTCAACACGATGTGTAAGAATTTCAATATACGATTCAAGTACATACACAATAAATGGGAATTTTTAACTGCAGCTTCATATCCCATGGCTGCACTTACTTTTGATAACTTAAACACATTGTCTTCAGTAATACTTACCAAGATAAAATTCCAAAAATGGCAACGAAAAGTGTTAAATGAACCCGTGCGCGAAAAACTATAATGGTGACAAAAGAAAAACAATCCACGGCACATTGGTTCGATGAGGGCAACCTCCGAACAAAATGATCGTGAATTATAGCTGGGCTTTTCCCCGATCTTTTGAACAAAAAATGAAACACTGACTTACGAGTTACGAGTGACACAGTTGTGAACTACTGTAGGTCTTGGTATGGGCGAGGGAGGCGTTGATGCCTTAGGCTAGCCTAGTGTTGCTAAACACTCATCTGCCTCCTGGAGGTTAACTTTTCCAACCTTGCCAACCTAACCTTTAAACAGTAATTGTTGATTTGTGACTTGGTGGAGACAGTATTGCTACCCGTGCACTTGAACCCTCCCGTCATTACTTGTGTAAGCGTTATTCTAACCTACCTTTCCCTAACTTCCTGGCAAGTAGATAAAAAGAAATAGATTGTATTTCCTCTGCACTGTCTAGGCTAGTGAAGTTAAATCTTTCCACCCATGTTGCCCTGATCCATTACACATTTGTAAATATGATCCTGTTCCAAAACCTCCGATGTGTACTAAATCCCAAAGTATTATTGCACAAGTATGGGTGTCTTAATACATTTCCAAAACAATAACACTACTAAGTCTAGTAGTAGCAGGCGGCTCAAATTTACAGCACCTTAGTTTGAAACAAATACTGTCCTTACCTTTGTTCTGTTCTGTCACGTTACCAGTGCTGGAGTCTTCGTGGCAGGGTCGTCATCAGGTCTCTATAAGTTGGGGATACATTCTGAAAATGAACATGATTTGGTGTATTTTAATGCCATATAAGTATGAATATATGGATGATATGAGGGAAAAGGATGACTGATTTATCAATATTAGTCAGTCAAGTTTAAAAGTCCACAATTTACAGATTGGCTACAATACGGCCATTAATAGTAGACCAGAATGATAGGTGAAATACCAACAATCAATTAGCAAAGTGGTTCCTGACCGAAATTATGGTGAATGTTTTTTATGTTGGAAGAAGCTTGTCCAGCAGTGTAACGTTTACAGCCTAGGCTATAGCATAGCGATAGTGTAGCTTCCAAACTTAGCCATTCCATTTTCAGATCTACCATTTTGCTAGTGTTAAGCTCACAGGTAGCTTCTGCAAGCGTTGGCATTTGCCGACTTCGTATGTAAACAATGGGATACGTCAGTCAAAATTTCAATGAACAATAATCAATCTGACCACGAACCTAATGAAAAATTACATAATCTATTTCTCTATTATTCTTACATCTGCAATTTAGGCTCTACTGTGTTGAAACGACAAGTCCCAAGGCATAGCCTATTTATAATAAAGGGATAAAAAAAAAGGTAACACAAGGAAGTAAAGTTGGTCAGTATTAAAAGCAGTATTTTGAAATGGAACCCAGGAATAAAATTTTTATTGCATCTTCCGAGGTTAAGAGACTGCTTTCCAAAAGAAAAAAAATATGCCACTGCATAAAAAACCATAGATGTATAGGGAGAGACTGGACAGCCTATAACAGCCAGCCAGTTAATGACGTGCACTGACTGGCGCCATTGCTATGTGTTGATTCTTAAGTAAACAATGACGTAACTCGTGCAATCTAATGTGAAACCCTGTACTCTTTAAAACGTGTTTTCTTGGCTGTCCTTCAAGACTGTCAAATGCTTTATGCACCATTTACTAAATACAATATGTACTGTATGCAGAAATAAGAATATTACTTTTGCTGGTATGTTTTCTACAGCTAAGCCATAAAGTTCTGCAGATATGGCGATGTTACATTATGGTCGTGCTGCATTGACAGCCAATTTTCTCAGCAGTCTATAAATATTGGTAGAGGATCTTTACAGCATTTACTAACGATAATTTGTACCATATGTAGAAATAAAAATATTTATTCTGTTTGCTGTAGTTTTTATACGCTTGAGCAATAAAGTTGCCCAATTTGCCGATGTTATGCGCCTTTCTTACCACCATAAATTTACAGCTTTACTCTCTAAAGGCAGAACTAATTGTTATCATTCTTTATTCATGGGTCAAACTGACAGGCAGTAAAATTTGACAACAGTATGCTAAAATAATTGTCATCTCCAATGCTGCCATCCCATATAAGCTTCATTCATGAGCATAATACCCTAGGTTTAATAGCGGGTTACCTAACAGGTAATATTCAATAGTCTGTATAATAATTTTATTGGATTTTAAAATTTACTATACCTGTTACTATTAATAGGGATACAATAAATGGCAGACTGGGTCTGAAAATTGTGGCTGCCAATTGACACAAGGGGGGGCCCACTCCAACCCTCAGCCACAATTGGAACTAACCTGTAGGCAGCTGTCCTCTTTGAAATACCCTGACCATATAATTGAGAATGCGATCCATAAAGCCAACACAATATTCCATCATCCCCAGCAAAGCAAGACCAGAGAGATGCCCAACAATAAAATTAAAATCCCACACCTGGACAAGATTAAGACTTTGACACAGGCTCTTGGAAACTAACCATTTTGCTTTTACTTACCCAAATATCTTAGCCAAATCCCTGATTAACGTCCAACAAAAGCCGTTCCCCAAAGACACAAGGTATATGAAATACCTTGCCTCGACTGTGACAAATCGTATATTGGTTTTACTGGGAAATCACTCCCCCAGAGATTAATACAACATAAAAGGTCAGTACGGTATGGCCAACAGTGATCAACTATTTTTAACTACATAAATAACCATAACCACAGGATGAACTGGAATGCGTCTCATATAATTTATAGCAGCAATTGTCAGTTCAAAAGCCGGATGGTGGAATCAGTCCTGATTAAACAAAGAAATATGATGAATCTATCAAAAGGATCATGGGACTCAGATATTATAAATAAAATCTTCCTCCAACCAGCGATTAAGAAGATTAAGAAGCTATCAACTGGAGTGACATAATGGGTGACCTCTGGATTTCTTGGTGTAAATACAATTAATATTGTAGTTTCCAGGGCTGTATAAATCTTGCCGTTGCCAGTACTGATGTATATGCCGGCTTAACCCTTCTGGTTACTTCCTATTAACTAAATCTGCTTTGGTAGCCACATTGTTATATCTTAACATAATTTGGACTTCAAAGTCTGTTGCAGAAACTTAAGCTCATGCATACCACGAGGTTTGAAAATGTACTTTGGCAAAAAATGTCTGCTGTATATGCGTGATTCATACAGCAGTTTGGCTCTTTATCCCTTCTGCAGTTTCTAACCCAAGTAAGGCAGTGGTCTCACAGTTTGTTCTTATCAGGAAATCTTGAACACAAAATTGACAAAAATCAGTCCTGAATTTCACATGTCACATATTAACAACAGACTTCCTACACTGACCTGCAGACATTTTTAAGGCATATTTGAACCTACGAGGATAGTCACAGATCTTATAAGATAAACTATTTATTTAATTTCAGTATAAATGTAATTAAAATCTGCATTAATTCAACTTCATACAGTTGTGATTTAGGGGAGAGTACACTGTACATACTGTACAGAACCAGATCTAAGCATCTGAACCATGACATAACAGCTATTTGTACAGCTTCAAGTGCAATTGTTACCAGGAGGTACATATATAATTCAACAAACTTATTTAAATTGTACAGTCTAAGTTAGGCTAGCCTGTAAGAATAACTTAGACTTTCATAGTAAGTGGAGAGGGACAGGTAGAAAAATCAGCATTCCTGGAGGTTATGCCAAGTTAAGCTACCTTTGCTAAGCTAAGGTTAGGCTATGGTAGGCTACCCTTGGTTATTTGATGATCAACCCTGGTACACTAGCTAGATGGTAAAACTTAATTTTAAAGCTATAATGTAGTATGAATTTGAAGTATCCTTTAGGGTAAATATGATAATGGTAAAATTGAAGATTACTACCTTTAAGTGTTCTAGCAGATCAAATTCAGATGACTCCTCTGCAAACAAGGAGTTTTGAGAACTTATTGATAACATGGTAAATAGCATTATAACACTCCATTAACACTTAAAACTGCAGTAGGCCTAGGGCTAGGCCTCATGATACTACTGTATGTACATTGTAATAGCCTAATAGTAGTAAGGAAATTTGTCAGACTTAACCGTTGTTATATGGACTGACAGTAACCCTACATGTTAATTTATTAGGCAAATAGGCTTTAATAAAAAGCTTATTACAACATTCACTATTCTATCAACTCAGAAAGCAGGCATGTAGTTGACTGCAAGATGATTGTGATCTAACACGTTTACTTGTTTTAGGTTGTTTCTACGGTTATAAAGATTTTCATCAATGAAAATAAGTCACTTACATGTGAAATGTGATCCCCTGTTCTTTTGTGATCCTATTTCTGTATGTAACACAGTTGACGGCCCAGCGTTGTGTGCCTGAGGTGGCTAGGTTGTTGCTGGTCTGCGCAGTCGCTGCCGTTGCCATATCTGGGAATCAACACAGCAATGGCACCTTACTTGCATGTGACAGTCACGTGACTGTCCAATCTCTCCCCTCTATAGCTTTATAACGAATCTTTAAATTGCGAGTCCGTGGCTTACAATAGGTGATCATCAGATACCATTTGGATTATCTGTTTAGTTTCCAAGGGAAGAGCAATACAAAAGATATCAAACGGAAAAGAAACTTCACTGAACAAGGTTACAGTAGTCTCGGTCATGCTTTTATGAAAATACTTTATCGATAACGAATTTGGGATTCCCTATGAGAGAGTGTAGTTTCCATTTCATCATAACTATGAACTGATGTTTTTTGTGCCACAGGACTCTGATTCTTTACTATAGGGGAGTGTAGGGGTTTGATATCAAGGTATGCATATATACAGTGTATACAGTATATATGTATGTATATATATATATATATATATCTGACTCACATCGGGATCGAACCCTTCTCTCAAATGAAAAGCCAGGCTCAACCAACTGACCTACACAGATTATAAAAGAAGTTAAAACTAAAGTACATCTGTACCTGAGGGTTATCCTGGGCAGGCTGCCGTCAGCATACCAGCGAATTCGGGTTCCCCCTTCAACGTGAATATGATGAAACCAATGACCACATGTTTCGCGGAAACAAATTTCTGAATCACATAGTGATCGAAACCCAATCTCTCAAATGATTTGTGTGGGTCAATTGGTAGTGCCCCGATCTGTCATTTGAGAGACTGGGGTCGATCCTGATGTGAGTCCGAAATTTATTTTTGTGGAACACATGCTCATTTGTTCAATAGTACCAACTACCACAGTCACACTTGCATTGATGAATCACGAATGAACCCCTATGCAGAGAACTTTAACACTAACTGCCTAATACACCCACACAAATGGCTCACCAGCAGTGTATCTAGCCTTTCATACACACTGTGCCATTCACCTCTTACTTTCACTTACTTTCTCGTTTCGTAGGAGTTAAGGCCCCTCCTTTCCAAAATCTCTTTTTGGCAGTTGTCCTGAGTTTCTAGGTCTTTCTTCCTCTCTACTTCCTCCCACCAACTCCGAATTGTATACTGTTCTCCTATCTATCATCGCCCATTCTTTCCGCACGATCAAACCATCCCAAAACACTCTGTTCCATCTTTTCGTTTTTGGCAACCGTTTTCTGTATCTCCATATCTCTCAGCCTCTCACTTTTTATACCTCAGATACTGAGCAAACAATCATGTCTACCGCTTGCAATTTATGGCCTCCATAGACACTTCAAATATCCTCCTAATCTTTCGTACACATCCTGATTGCTTCGCCTATTCTATGACTCAGTTCTTCATTCGTTCTACCACCATCCGAAATATTAACTTCCAAATATTTAACAGCATCTACTGCTTCCCTTCTCTCACCGTTCATTCTACCATTAACTACTCCATGTTCCTGGTTTCCATTTTACTTCATAACTTTTTCTCTTGCTCATGTTTACTCTCAGCCTTCTCATCTTATAAACACTTTCAAACTCTTTCACTAATCTGCAGTTTCTCTTCGCTATCCCCAGTCAGTATTACGTATACCCAACTGCTGCCTTGTCTTTGACATTCTCGCGGCACTCCATTCTCAAAAATATTAAAATCCAAAGGCACAGAACGCACCCTTGTTTCAGACCGATTTTCATAGCAAACCAGTCGCCCTTCAGCCTACAAGCTCTGACTCTCGTTGCACTTCCAACATTTAAACATTGTTGCTCTCAGGAATTTTTCTTCTATACCAGTGTTTCTTAACTATCAACAATCCGTAATACTTTACCAATATAAATATTTTAATTGTTCAAGAAGGATTACCTCAGCTGATTTCGAAGTGATAAAATTAATTGCTTACTTGTCTTTGAGTTTGTGGATGAATGATTGTTTTTATGCCTTATTTTTAGCTCTTATTCTGTTGTCTTAAAGTACCAAATTTCAGTGAAACTTTTAATCTTAAATGTAAATGATAACTACAGCTAAATTTAAAAAATCTGATTTTTAAAATGTAATAGGTAGAAATTATTCAGTACAGAGAAACCAGAAATTTTTTAACTCTTCAGAAAGACGCTATAGGTTCACTTGTACAACAATCATTATGTTCATGGATATTTTGCTTATGTATTTGAGAGCCCTGATAAAATAGTCCTAAATGAAAGTCACTGAAACACTGAAAATAAATACAATAAAACGTTTGTACTTTTCTCCGCCACCAGTAATGAATAAATCAACATGTTACAAACAACAGTAAATCGTTTATCTTAAAAAGTTCAGCTCTAGCCTAGTCTTGTTTTTCTTACTGTGCAGTGCCGCCAGGGAATTTTCTGGTGCTTCTTGTTGGGCTTGAGACCCTCTCTAAGCACCACTGCTCTATATCATGCATTCTCTACAGCCTTCACGTTGCCTCTCAGGCTTCGTCTAGGACCGTATATGCAATGTACAGCTTTTTCCCTTTACTTCGAACTTTTCACATAATTGTTTCATAACGTACCTTCTTCCTTGTCTAAACCCACGCTGTGGTTACCCTACAGAACCATTGTCATTTGTCTTAACTTCTAAATCAAAATCCTACCAAACACATTTACTGGTATATTAGGCAAAGTTACGTCACTATAATTACTACAGCCTCTTCCATCACCTTACGCATCTAGTCAGTCGCTAAATAACTTTGACCACACCAATTGCAATCCCATTAACTCGTGGTTTCTTGCCATTTCTAGCCTCTCAGTTGACCTCTTTATTTCCTCAATAGTACCTTCCACAAGCATACTTAAACTTACCCTAACTCCGTCCATTCTTTATCACACAACCCCATACCTCCTCCATGAGCAAATCCCCAAAATACTTACTCCATCGACTCAAGACTGCTTTCCTTTCAGACAGATCTCCTGAATTGCATCTTTTATTCTTTTCTCTATTTGCGAGTAACCTGTCTCTCTGCATTAATTCTTTGTAGAACACACACACACACACACACACACACACACACACACACACACACACACACACATATATATATATATATATATATATATATATATATATATATATATATATATATATATATATATATATATATATATCATTCAGCCAGGGGAAAGGTGAAAAGAAATTACTTGAACCAAGCGCTTTCATGCATTTCTGCACCTCACCAGGCTTCAGGTACAAGTGCCAAGGAAATAAACACAGAGTCGCAAAAGAACTTCGTGGCAAGACAGACAATGCCAGAAAGACAATCAACGCTAACAATTGTCGAAAAGTGGTCATGCTTAATAGTCTTCTTGTTTTAAAATACGTTTCGTTAAATTTTCACCTTAATATCAACCTAGGCTGATATTTAATAAACTGTCACAGTCTTTTTTTAATTATACAGGATTCTATTAAATTTCTTTTCGCCAGATCTTTGCAAAACATAATTTCCTTTGATTCCGTCCAGTTAATACCATGATTACATTATTCATGTGTACAAATAATGCATTTGACATATGACCAGGTCTTACACTATATTTGCGTTATTTTAATCGAACAGCCAGCGTCTTCCCACTTTGTCCTACATAAGCTTTATTACATTGTTTACACGGAATCTCATAAATATATTCCGTTCCATTTCCCGGTGAATTTCTAATTAGCAATTTCTAATAGCTCCTAGCGTTTTAAACACAACATTAATACCCAGTGGCTTGACTTGTCTCGGGATGTTATTAAAACAAGTATATAAAGGAAGCAATAAAAGATTTTTGTTTTCGAACTTTTCAGTGTTCGTCAATCCGTAAAACGTTTTTCGGGCTTTACAAAAGGTGTTTTCAATAAAACTGTTTGGATGCCTCAGACTGCCAGCAATTTCACGTATCTTGTCAAGTTCTTGATCTAAAACTTCCCGGCTACTGACCCGCATTCCCTTTAAGAACATAGCAGGAAAAACAGCAGTCTTAGTTTTCAGTGGATGGTTTGAGTAAAAGTGAACACAAGAACAGATATTTGTGGGCTTCCTGTAGACGGAAAGTTGAGCTTTATATCAGATCTATGTACATACCAACACGTCTAAAAATGGCAATTTTCCGTCTTCTTCACTTTCAAAGGTGAACTTTATTGAGGGTACTAGTGCATTTAATCTACTGAGAAAGTTAACATTCCTTTTTACTGGCCATGAACAAGACATGTCATCCACATATCGTACCCATAACACACCTCTTAGTAATAAGTTCGGTAAATAAAACATAAAATTGTCTCAAAGGTTGCAAGTTTGTATGGCCATGGGAAGTCCTCTTTCTCCTATATTTGGTGACCTATATAGGGAGTTTTTCGAGAGAAAATATTTACCGACCTTATAGCCAAGAGCCGTGTTATGGGTACGATATGTTCATATGAGAATTATTTCAACCCAAGCTTCATGAATTATTTTTATGGCAATGTAGAGGTTAAAAGCAAAGAAAATGCATTTGCAGAGCTTTCATCAATTATGTATAAACAAGAATGTGTCCATTAACTAAAACAAATTATTAATTTACATTCATTGTGCTTTTACATTAATTTGGGGACTATATCTTGGCGAGACTTACCATAACATACCAATACTGAATTATCAGGCATACTAGAACTATTCTTTATTGTCTAAGGAAATTAGTCTTAGTAATGAACATTAATATAGTTATCAGAACAAACCAATGACAGAAACCTTTTGACAGTTTCCCCGTCCGGTCACTTTTTCTAGGAGCACTAAACGATAGCTTGGTTCTTGTCAATAAGTTGGACGCGAATTGTATCCTGAATAGAAGACCATTTTCATTCGTTATACGATTTTGCCGCGTTAGTGCATTTGTTTAGGCTTCGGTGATGAGCGGTAAGTTAGCCAACACGAGCTACTTGGTTTGTTTCCAGTTTTGTGTGTTTATGATGAAATGGATGTTGTACAGGACTGCTGCCTTCTTAGAATATTTTATGCACTGCTGAAAGTCCTTGTTCAGTCGTTGCTGTTTTTCAGTATTTCATTTTTGGAAATTCGTTCTGGAAACAAAATCTTGTTCGCCTCTGTGGGCAGACTGCGCCAAAAGTCCAAACTCTGAAAGAAAATGATTGGTGAAAGTAAGACAACTAAAGAAAGGTGTAGCAACAGGTCTGAAAGACACTGTGACCAAGAGGAGATTTTCAGAGAAAAATGTAACTTTTTCTTGTCTTTAGATGCCATGAACATCATTTACACGTGCAGTAAATTAAAGCTACATGCAGTTTCTTGTAACTAAGGTAACATTCACCATCAAAACAATATTTAGTCACTGGTGGATCCAGAATTTCATTCTGACCTTCAAAGTTTTTTTTTTTAACAACACATGTTTGCTACAAAATAGTCGTAATTTAGCCTAACAATTTCCTCTTCTACTGTTCTCATTTTCTCTTTGAACTCATTCCTGGCTAATTTTTTCCCCGTGTCAACCGAACAGCTGGTTCTAGTGTATGACATCAAGTTTTATTTACTCGTGAAGAAAAGTTGACAGAAGAATTTTTTATTTTTCAGGGAGATGATGATTTGACTTCGGTTTGTTTATTCCTATTCCTGTCTGTTAGCCGGATTACATGTAAAAAAATGAGTGGAATTTGACAAAAGTTTTCAATAAGATGGGCATCGTCACTGCCCACGAGTGATTAGATTTCGGGAAGACGGGATTGTAACTTTTGGAGAAAAGGGGCCGTCTGAGCGGGTGGGGTATGGGTTACAATAGAATAGCATACAGAATTTTGGCCAAAGGCCAAGCGCTGGGACTTGTGAGGTCATTCAGCGCCGAAAGGGAAACTGAGGGTAGGAAGGTTTTAAAGGTGTAACAAGAGGAAAACCTCGCAGTTGCACTCTGAAACAATTGTTAGGAGAGGGTGGAAAGTAAGAGGGAAGAAAGAGAATATGAACAGAAGTACAGTAAAAGGAATGAAATGGTTTGCAGCTAGGGGCCGAAGGGACGCTGCAGAGAACCTTTAGTAATGCCTACAGTGCACCGCATGAGGTGCACTGATGGCACTACCCCACTACAGCGGAATATGAGTTATTCTAGCCTCGTTTCAAAATGAATGTTCTAGGCGAAGGAAACTAAACTATACAAGGCATTTCTTTAAAATTTGGTAGTCAGTTTTAATTGGAGCTTATGTTTTCTTTTAACAGCACAGGAACAAAAATATGTCGAACTACTGTTTAAAAATTCAGTATTATTAGTAGAGGACCCTCCAATATCATCCCGTGACCAATCTTCCAGGATCAAGGTTTAAAGTTAATTTTCAGTTTAGAGGAAGGTTTTGCTCAAATTAAGGCGGGGTATACCTCGCAAAAGTGCGGGCTAACTTTTTGAGAGGCATAAATCCAAGATGGCCGTCTCCGGCTTATGTCAAGCCTTGTGAGGTTCAAGAAGACAGGTCTGGGTATGACTGATTTATTTCTCAGACACCAGGTATACATTGAGGAATGCGGACGAAAAGGAAGTGACCGACCTGCGGATTCCCATGTCACGCATTTGGACAAGAATTTGCGTTTGTTAGATGACATATAAATGAGAATAATTTGCGTTACAATAAACGTACAAAGTAGTTACATAGGTCGGCGGAAAGGCCGGACAATAATGCATATGGAGAGATACATAAAAAAAATATGAAATAATAACGGTTATTATACATGGCGCGATTAATGCAGAAATGAAGAGACGTTTGACGCCTTGACAAGCACTAACCCCCCTAAGACAATGATTACAGAGATAATTATTGGATGACATAAACATTAATCACGGAGGCGCTGGGGGAGCAGGAGGCGACCCCTTCTCTTCAAGAACTGTGGGCGGGAGGCAACGTCAACTGCTGGATCTGCCGCAGTGCGGCCTCTGGGGCGCCCACGGCCCCTCCTTGTCGGGGCGGGGGGTATGTCTGCAGGCGCGTTTTTGAGGGGGGACCCTGGGACGTCTGCCTGCCTCCTTTCAGCTTTCACTGTCCAAAAGGAATGCTGGTTTTAGCCTGTCAATGGAAACCCAATCCTCCCGGCTGTGGACGTCGATGAGATACGCCTTGGGGGTCCTGTTGATGACTTGGTAAGGTCCCCTATAGGGCCTGGTCGAGGGCAGTCGATGAGCGTCTATCCTGACGAAGACGTAGGTGCAGGAATCCAAGCCGGCCGGGCTTTAGGTGTTGGTTCTGCCCATGAAGGTCTTTGGCAGGGCTCGAACTTCTGTGCTAGTTTCCTCAACCTCGGGAGGGAGCTGTCTGTGCCGTCGGCTGACGGCGGAAAGAATTCCCCCAGAACAGCTAGTGTTTCTCCATAGACTTTTTCTGTGGGGAATGCATCGCCATCAGCCCTCAGTGTGGTGCGGAGACCCAGCAGGACCCAGGGGAGTTGGGTCATCCAGTTTTAGTCGGTGCAATGTGCCATTAGAGCTGCCTTCAGTGAGCAGTGTGCCCTCTCTACCATGCCGTTTGCTGCGGGGTTGTAAGCCGTCATGCTGTGAAGTGTTGTACCCATCAGGCGTGCCAGGGAGACCCAGAGTTCTGACAGGAAGGCTGAGCCCCTGTCCATAGTAATGCTGTCTGGCACCTTGAAGCAGCTGATCCAACTGGAGAGGAGGGCTTCTGCACAGGATGCTGTTGATGCTCCTCCATAGGTGTCGCCTCTGGCCAGCAAGTGGAGCGGTCTATGATCAGGCCCAACGACGTCTATGTGGATGTGGCCAAAGCACCGACAAGGTTGAGGGAAATCACCAATGCCTGATTCTGTGTGCCGTGACCTTGGTGGTTTGGCACAGGGATACAGCTCCTCACCCACTGGCAGGTGTCCTTCCTGATGCCGTGCCACACGAACTTTTCTGTCATCAGGCGCGCCATTGTACGCCTTGATGGATGGGAGAGGCCGTGAATGATGTCGAACGTCTGCTTGCTCCTCGAGGCGGTGACCAGGGGGTGGGGGCAGCCAGTGCTAGTGTCGCAGAGAAGCGTTGCGCCCGAACCGCCCAAGGGCACGTCCTCCTACTTGAGTGTGGTCAGTGCCGTCCTGTAGGCTGGTGTTTCGGGTCTGCTGCTTGCTCCCTCGCCAGGTCTTTGTAGTTTATGCCGAGGTGCAGGGAATTGATTTCCACCCGTGACAGGGCGTTGGCTACTGGATTGTTCCTGCCGGGGACGTAGGTGATGGTGCAACCAAACTCGGAGATGGCAGCCAAGTGCCGCTGCTGCCTCACCGACCACGCGTCGCCCTCCTTCGTAAATGCGTGCACCAGGGGCTTGTGGTCTGTGAGGATGGTGAATGGAGTGCAGTCCAGCAGGTATTTGAAGTGCCACACAGCCTGGTAGATTGCTAGCAGCTCTCTGTCGAAGGTGCTGTAGCGGGTCTCTGCCGGCGACAACTTGCAAATGAAGAAGGCTAGAGGCCGGGGGGCGCAGTCAACTACTTGCTCGGCACCGCTCCGCAGGCGATGTTACTGGTGTCGTTGGTGAGTCTCACGGAAGCGGTGGGGGTTATGATGCGTCAAGGTGGTGGCACTTGCGAGGGCTGTCTTTGTCTCCTCGAATGCCTGCTGTTGTGGAGTGCCCCATGTCAGTGTTTTTGGCTTGCCTTTTGTTGTATACTTGAGTCGTTTGTTGTATAATTATGTATGTCCGTTCAATGGTAATGGTTGTTTATTGTTATTATGGAGAACTGCTGTTAAGGTTTTATTATATATTTATGGTTTGTACTGTTAACGTTTTCTGATGCCTTCTGTATAACAGCGAGTCTAGTTTCTGTAACTGAATTGTTAGTATCACCATGGATCCTTGTCTGGGAATAAACTACGCTTAAAATATACCCCAACGTTTATTTTGGACCTGGGATGATATATTACATGGCGCAGTGAGTCTCGAGGTCTACGTGGCAAAATACACCATTGGAAAGGAAGACTTGCAATGGCTACTGCATTGGAACTCGGTGAAGAGGCACTCCTTTTAACGAAAGAGGACATTCAGCAGCTTACTCGTGACGAGATTGTGAATTATCTCCTTGTTTTGGATGTGCCTTTCAGCTCCAAGGATAGTACAGTGAGACTGAACAGCCTCCTCCAAGGTGCTATTAGAAATGCTAAAAGGACTGAAACGGATGATGGAAGCATGAAACACGAGGATGCAAATACAGGTTCAAGTGATTCAATGATGATCATGGTGCAAATGCTGCAACAGCAGATGAAACTTCAGGAGGATCGATTTTTGCGCGAGCAGGAACGTCGGGATCGTGAACAGGAACGTCGTGATCGTGAACTTACTGCTCTTCTTAACCAATTTGGATCTACTACTCTAGTGGGGCAGAAGATACTCCTGGGAACCCCTTCGAAATATTCCTGCGAAAATTTCTATACGGCCTCCAGAGTTGCTTGAGGATGGTGTTACCTTAAAATCATTTAAAAGGTGGGAAGCCAGTTGGAAGAACTATGCTCAAGTTGCAAAGCTGAGTGAGAAACCTAGGGAGGATCAAATAGCCACCTTTTGGTCGTTTTGCAAGCCTGATTTCCTACAACGGGTTCGTCATGCGGTTGAGATTCCTTTAGACACGGCTTTGTCGCTGAATGAGGTAATTGAGCAAATTAAAAAGCATCTCAAGGACCAGCGGAATGTTACAGTGGACAGATACAAATTAGTCAGAAGAAAGCAAGATGCTGGCGAGTCTTTTGATGACTTTTTAGTTGATCTTCGTGAGCGAGCAGAGGACGCCAACCTTGCAGATATGACTTCTGATGAGTGGATCACTACCCTCATTGTATCTGGTGTACGAGACGAGGAAACGAGACAAGAGCTTTTAAGTAAAAAACCCACTCTTAGCCTTGCTGATACTATTTCTCTTTGCCGTAACCATGAGTTAGCAGAGAGAGAAGACAAGCGTCTCAGTACAGAAAGTGCCATTAATGCAGCCAGATTCAAGCAGCGTGGTAGAAGCAGGAGTACTAACCGGAAGGATTCACCGTGGATCACCTAAAGAGGAGCGACTGAAATGCCGGAAGTGCGGTTTTCCACCTCACCAGACTGGCAGATTGTGTCCTGCAGTAGGGAAAACCTGCCACTATTGTGGATTCTCTGGACATTTTAGTAAAGTTTGCGAAAAAACAAAAGAAGGGAAAAGAAGCTGCACTGTCACCAAAATTTGGAAAGGTAAAACACATGGCAGAAATTTCGTTTCGTGGCCAGGAACGGCCAGTACTCCCCATTGAATTTCATCACCCGAAGACAGGTTATCTTGCTAAGATGAATGTGATTGCTGATACAGGTGCCCAGATGACTGTTGCTGGCATGGGGATGTTGCATTCTCTTAGACTACGGAGGAAGGATCTGCAGAATTACGAGGAACGCCTTGTGAGTGTTAATGGGAAGAGACTGAGAATTATTGGCGGAATTGACTTGTTGCTGAAGATTGGTGATATGCATTGCATGGAAAATATAATATTTTGCAGAGATGTGAAGTTTGATGATATGTATCTATCCCTTAGTGCATGCAGGAACCTTGGTATTGTTCATGAAGACTTCCCTTTACCTGCAAAGAAGTTGGTTGAAGCTATTGATAAAACTGTTACTGCTCTAGGTCATTGTATAAAGTCCACTGACCGAGACATTGAAGTTATGGAAAAGCAGATATTGCACACTTACAAAGAAGTTTTCAGTACCAAAGGGCAATTGCAAACTATGAAAACACCACCAATGAAAATCCAACTCAAGGAAGATGCAAAACCTTTTGCAATATATGCTGCAAGGCCAGTGAGTTACCCACTACGTGAAGCAGTGAAGAAAGAACTGGAAGACATGATGAAACAGGGTATTATTGAACGAGTTGGAGATCGGCCAACAGAATGGTGTCATCCTATTGTTGTTGTTCCAAAGCCTACAGGTGGAATTAGAATGACGGTTGACCTTTCGAAGCTAAACAAGATACAAGAGAGCACCAATGGGTTTTATCAGCACTGGTGATAGCTACAACTTCAAAGGGGATCTTGCTATAGACGGTTTGGAGCGAACACATAAAGTTGTGGATGACATTCTTATTGCTAGTCGCACACTTGAGGAACACATACTGGATGTTCGTGCCTTTCTTGATCGTTGAGTAGAGCATGGTATAACTTTGAACCTAGCTAAATTCAAATTTGCTCGATCATCCGTTCGTTTTGCTGGATTTCTTTTGTCCGCAGAAGGGAGAGAAGCAGACCCAGATAAAGTGAGAGCCATTACAGAGTTTGCAACTCCTACAAACATCACTGAACTGCGAAGTTTTATGGGGATGGTTAATCAACTGGGCTCATTTTGCTCGCACATTAGTGCTACTTGCACACCGCTGAGAGATCTTCTTAAGAGTAAAAATCAGTTTCAGTGGTTATCAGCACATTGTGAAGCGTTTGAGAAAGTTAAAGGGTTGTTAACTAAAACACCGATTCTTGCGCAGTTCGATCCCAGTAGGATGACACGTTTGGAGACGGATGCAAGTAGACTGAAAGGATTTGGATTCAGCTTACTTCAGAAACACGAAGAAGGATGGAAGCTCATCACCTGTGGAAGTAGGTTTTTGTCGGACGTGGAAACAAGATATTCCATGATAGAACTTGAAGCCTTAGCTATCAAATACGCCATACTGAAATGTAAATTATACTTGCATGGTCTCCCTCATTTTACAGTCATCACTGATCACCGCCCACTTCTACCACTTTTTAATAAATACTCTTTGAACCAGGTTGAAAACGTAAAACTGCAAAATTTAAAGGCTGATTTGCAGAGTCAGTTTCAGTTCACATTGGAGTGGAGGAAGGAAGTGATCATGCTATAGCTGATTGTCTCAGCCGAGCACCTGTTGATGATCCAGATCAAACTGAAGAGGAATGTGATGAGCGCACTGTCATGGCTGTTTATATTGCATCGGTTTGTGATGACAGAGAATTTTACGATGACGGAAGAGTTGTTGACCTTATTGTCGACGAACTTCAGGAAACAGCACGAAATGATCTAGATTATGTAAAGCTGGTTCATGCTATAATGGAGGACACCGTTGAACATGAGGATTCACCACCATGTGTCAAGCAGTATAAAAGTATAAGGCATGAATTATCTATAGATGGTGATCTTGTCCTGTTTGGGAAAAGGTTAGTTATTCCGAAACAAAAGAGGAAAGAGGTTTTGGAACGACTACATGCAGCCCATCAAGGAATAACCAGAACAAAGCAGCGAGCCCGATTGTGCATATATTGGCCAGGTATCACCAATGACATAACACAAATGATTGAGAAATGTGAAGTTTGTCAACGCCATTTGCCAAGCCTGGGGAAAGAAACTCTGAAAACAGACCCTTTGCCAACACGTCCCTTTGAAAGTGTGTCTGCAGATTTGTTCTACCTCAAGGGCCAACATTTTTGACTTACGCCAATCGTCTAAGTGGATATCCTATGGTCCAACAATGGAAGGACAGCCCATCGGCAAAACAAGTTTGTAATGCAATGATCAAAATGATGTCCCTTACAGGCTACCCTCAACGGATACATACAGATGGGGACCTCAGTTCAGCGCTGCGGAATTTCAGAGATTCTTGAAGGGAAGAGGAATCAAATGGAGTCCAAGTTCACCTCATTTTCCCAGTAGCAATGGACACGCCGAAGTTATTGTAAAGAAAGTGAAGAATCTGTTGACCAAACTTGAAAATGCAATGATGGATGAGCGATTTTATGAGGCTTTGTTGGAATTAAGGAACACCCCTAATGCAGACGGACGTAGCCCAAATCAAGTGGTGTTTGGACATAATCTCAGATCTTTGGTTCCATCTCACCATAGCGCTCTCATGTCTGATAGTCGTCAGGATATCGAAGCAGCAGAGATGAGGAGGAGAGAGAAAGAGAGGATTAATACTACACGTTACAATGCATCGGCAACAGATCTTAAAGTGTTAATCGTAGGAGATAAAGTCCGAATACAAGACGCTGCAATGAAAGAATGGGATAGGATCGGTGAAATCATCAAGGTCGGACCGAGAAACAGATGCTATTTCATCAGGCTTTCATCAAGTGGAAAACTTTGTTGGCGTAATCGTAGATACCTTCGAAAATATCATGGCGGCGATATTAAAGAGGAAACATATACATCTGTAGACGAACTCGAAAGTGAAGGCCCAAGAAGAAGTAACAGACTGAGGAAGAACATTGTACGCTTTGTATTGTAAATCATTATTTATGTATATGTACGATACTCGAGTTAAAAAAAAAAAAAAAAAAAAAGTTGTTGTATACTTGAGTCGTCTGTTGTATAATTATGTATGTCCGTTCAATGGTAATGGTTGTTTATTGTTATTATGGAGAACTGCTGTTAAGGTTTTATTATATATTTATGGTTTGTACTGTTAACGTTTTCTGATGCCTTCTGTATAACAGCGAGTCTAGTTTCTGTAACTGAATTGTTAGTATCACCATGGATCCTTGTCTGGGAATAAACTACGCTTAAAATATACCCCAACGTTTATTTGGACCTGGGATAATATATTACACCCTTCAGGACTCCAGTCAGGGGATACATGATGCGGGCAATACCTGGGATGAATCGGTGACAGCAGTTTACCATGCCGAGGAACTCTTGAAGGGCCTTGATTGCCTGCGGCGTTGGGAACTTTTTTATTGCTTTCACCTTGGAGGCCATGGAGCGTACTCCTGCTGGGGAGATCTCATGTCTGAGGAAGTATTTTTTTCCCCCCCAAATGTGCATTTGTCGAACCTAAAGACTAATCCGTTCTCCTGCAGGCGCTTCAGGATGGAACGGACGTGGCGAAGGTGTTCCTCTGGGGACCTGGAGAAGATAAGGATGTTGTCTACGTAACAGACGCAGAAGGGCAGGTCCCCAAGGATGGTATCCATCAGGCTCTGGAATGTGGTCCCCGCGTTCCTGAGGACGAAGGTGGAGTAGAAGAAGGTGTACATCCCTAATGGCATGATGATGGCTGTCTTTGGGACGTTGTCAGGATGTCAGGATGCACAGGAACCTGAAAGTATGATTTTAGCAAGTCATCTTCATGAAGACCTTGGCCCCGTGAAGGGCGCTTGTCAGGTCTTGCGTGTTCGGCAATGGGTAGTGGTCTGGCGTGGTGACTAAGTTCAGGCAACGGGAGTTTCCACAGTGCGTCCAAGAACCATCTGACTTCTTTACCATATGCAGGGGAAACGCCCACGGGCTCGATGCTTTGGTACAGATGCCCATCTGTTCCATTTCAGCGAAGGCCCGTTCCACATCTTGTAGTTTTTTGGGGGGGCAGGCATCGGAACTGGGCATGAGTTGGGGGGCCTGTTGTAGTGTTGTGGTGGTAGATGCCGTGCTTGGCACCAGCCCCCGCCAACTGGCAGAGCTCTGGTTTAGAAACCTCCAGGAACTCTTGGAGGAGGGTGGTGCAATTGTTCGAGGCTGTGAAGCAGACAGCGGGCATCCCCAGTCCGGTGGAGAGTGGTTGAGAGTGGCAGGTTCCGGTGTCGAGGAGGCCTTGCCTGCCGACGTCAACCAGGAGTCCGTGGTGTCCCAGGAAATCGTCGCCCAGGAAGGGGAACTTAACCTCTGCAATGACAAAAGGCCAGTGATACCTGCGGCCCAAGATGGAGATTGTGCGGGTTGTTGTTCCATAGCAGAGGATGGGGGTTCTGTTTGCGGCTAGCAGGGAGGTCATGGAGTCAGCTGTCCAGGCGAAGTCCTCCTCCAACAGAGGGAACACCGACTGCATTGTGCCCATGTCAACCAGCAGGCGCCGCTTTGATATAATATCATCATCTCTGATGAAGAAACCTGCTGGTCGTGAGTCATTGTATTTTGCGGCCACTGCTGTTACTTGTGGCTGCCCTTCTCGTTTTTTGTGAAGGAACAGGGGGGGTTTTGCAGTTCCTGACACTGGGGCTGAATCTTCTGTGGAAATAGCACCACACCGGGTTTGTCCTTGCCCTCTGCTCCCTTGGCAGTGCTCTCCTCCTGTAGATCGCGTTTGTGTTCTCTTGGTCACCGTCCTCCGACATCAGGCTACAGGCTGCGAGAGCAGTGGCTGCAAGGGCAGCAGCATGCTTGGAGGCCTTAGTGGCTTCGTGGATTTTCTGGACAATGTCAACCAGCTCGTCCATGGGAAGGCCGTCTGCGTCAGTAATTTGGCCCCTCACCTCCTGCGGAAGGCACCGCAGGAATATTGCTCTTGTCAGACGATTTCCATGTTTTCAGATTGCGATTGCAATTCAGACTCTGCCATCTTTACTTTCACACACCAGAACGCGAGTATGCGCCGTATTTAGTCCGCTAATGGTGTTAGAATTTGAGTGACCGACGTGAGTCATGAATGGCGAGGGCCATACCGTTTGAAATGCTAAAACGTACCCTTGCGGGGATGCTGTTATTAGTCCGTTAATGGCATGGGGTTCCTCCGAGGAAGGAGCTTTCAGAGGCCTAGACTGTGTCGCCGTTTTGAGTCCGTTAAAGGCTTTCTGAAGGTAAATTCGGCCGTATTTAGTCCATTAATGGTGGGGCCAAAACTGCATGGTTACCTGTCGCTCCTCCAGTCTCCAGTTGTGAGGTTCGAGAAGACAGGTCTGGGTATGACTGATTTATTTCTCGGAAACCAGGTATACATTTCAGGAATGCGGACGGAAAGGAAGTGACTGACCTGCGGATTCCCATGTCACACATTTGGACAAGAATTTGCATTTGTTAGATGACATATAAATAAGAATAATTTGCGTTACAATAAATGTACAAAGTAGTTACATACATCAGCGGAAAGGCCGGACAATAATGCATATGGAGACATACATAAAAAATATGAAATAATAGCGTGTAATATACATGACGAGATTAATGCAGAAATGTAGAGACGTTTGATGCCTTTACAGCCTATGAAACTTCATATTTTAGGGAATTTTCTCTTATAAATGCATTCTTTGTATCTAATTATGGGTTTTTGAGGTCAAGGATTTCATATTCGATGTTAGAATTAAATTTTCTCCGACAGTTTTTGTGTTAGAGAAAGAGTATAAGTAAATCAATCTCAGTTTTCAACTGAGCTTGTGAGAAGTGCTAAAGAAAGAGCAGGAAGACAAGTATTGCTGGTTTATTGATGAAGCGACCCGCTTATAAAGCGGCGTACAGACGTCGGCATATATGCAGACGCCAGTACAAAATTTACAAGTGACCTGAGGTCAGACTATTTCTCTACACAAAACAGGACAGGTACATATAGAAAACATGATGATTAACAATAGTTGGTTGGACACAAAAAATACTCTGACACATATACGATGTACGAGGGCAAATGAACAGGTAATAAATATACAAATCACAATAATGATAATAAGGTTGTGTACGTGCGACCTTGGGTCAGCTGTGAAGGCACGGTAGAAAACGGGATGTTTATCATAGAGAACCCGTTGAGCGGGGACTTTACAACCTCAAGACTAAATTGATAATAAAAATCTTCCAACTTTTTAAAAATACATTTTATTTAAATTGTCACATCATCTATCAGTTCAGCATCATAATAATTCACATCAATATCATTAATTTCACAAAAATAAAATAAAAAAATTAAATAATATAACCTTACAACCAAATCATGTACTGTACCATAATAACTAATATTATCAATTAAATCAAATTTTATTTCTCAAGGATTCAGTAAAATACGTACTGTATATATATATATATATATATATATATATATATATATATATATATATATATATATATATATATATAATATATATATATATATATATATAATAAACAAAAATAAAGCCAAACATCATAAATTTGATTACTTTGTCATACAACGTTGTTTTTCCGCGGCCAAAATAGGCTGATGTAGTGTCACAACCACTGAAGACGTGAAGTGGGATTTTGATCTTTGCTATCCCACCTGAGCAAGCATTCTACAGTCTAAGATACCTTGCTTGCATTTGACACCCAGTGTTCCTTCCATAGCATGTTCAACATATGCCGCCACGACAAGAATGTCTGTGTCTTCTGCATCAATCACAACTGTTGTCTGACTTCCAGGATATCTGATCTTGGAGTAGATAAAAAAAAAATAGTTGTATCTGCCTCAGCGTGTTGGTATTCATATTCCTGAACTCTGCTTTGTTCTGGTAAGCTGATACAACGAGAAGCCAAAGAATGAAAGAGCTTGATACCTGGATATTATCTTGAGAGAGTACAGAATTCATTTTGCAAGAAATTTTGCAGTCGTTGCTTGTTAGAAGGATTTTGAAGAAGCTCTTGGAAAGCTTTAGATGATGGAAATTTGCCAAGAACTTTGATGAAAAAGTTTTTAGGGTACTCAGATTTGCTGGACCTCAGATTCCTTTCAGTATCTTTTACTGAATAAGGTAAATCATAACGGTTATTCCCAGAACAATCTGGGATGCATGCTTGTGTCTAGCCATGATGATTGAAAATACTTTGCAAGCACAATCTCGCCATGTGAAGCTGCTTCCATTTGATTGCTGACGGTCTTCTAGGGTTGGTGCTGCCAAGTGCTACATGAATCCCATGTCCAAAATAGCGATATAATCTGCTGGATCTTTGCCCAAGATTTGAGTGTGAAATTTTTCCAAAAATTTTGATTCGTGAGTTTATCTTATAGTTCCATTTATGTTGAATATTGGAAAGCATTTGTCTGTGACACAATAGTCCATGACCTCAACGAGATCAAACTTTTCACTGTCAGCCTCTGCGAGAGATATGACAGATGTCATGGTTTTGTTTTCCTGGCCTCAGATCTCAAGACCTGTTTCTTTTTACCCTCTAGTTCAGCAGGTGGATTGCTGAAATTACGCTACGATTGCTGTGGATGGTTGCGTGGTATTGATTTTTGTGGCTCTTCATTCGATCATTGCAAAAGCCTTGGAAGAGTTTTTTGCCATCTGCATGAGCTGTTTCAAAATCTTCAATAAGAGCTGAGGATGCTAGTACCCCGATTAAAGTGACCTTAAATTTGGATTGTCTACTTCAAATGGATCACACCTAAACTCAATCATGTACCTATCAATGTCCTGTACAGCTTGTTCATCTTGTTTGATTTGCGTTTTTGTGTTCTCGTTGTGTTGTATCTTTGAGGCAGTACTGTTGGCAGTGTCATGCATTGGTGACCGCACACGGTTGATGGAATTAACATTTCTGGAGTCTGCCAACAATTTCTTTTCATTCTTCAATATTTTGAACCATCCTGCTTTCAGTTTTGAGCATTTATTCACAGTCATCTCAATCCAGAGATCAAGAAGTAAACATGAATAAAGATTTCCTGTAATGCACTGCAAATAATCCCTCTCTCATATATGTTACTGTCCTTTCTGGCAGGTTGGTGATTTCCAACCAATATTCTATCATCCATCTTCCATATATGTCATTGTCACAGATCATCAGCCAAGGTAGCATCGAGCCTAGTGTTCCCTTGAACTCTTCCCGATTTCTCAATACCTTCAGACTGATCTTCCAGGCATTTATGAAAGCTTGGGCTGGCTTAAAGAGCAATGAAGCTCTCGCTTCGGTCTGACGAAGATGGCGATGGATCACGTAAGTTGTTCAAGTGTGTCAAATCATCCTGAGACAAGGAGGTCCAAACTTCAAGACTGTGTTGAATTATTCTTCTAATGAGAGCTTCATACATAAGTCGCAGACATCTAATACTTCGTTTGTAATGCTTGCCTCTCAGTGCTTGACCAACAGAACCTTCAGCAATAACTCCTGCAGTAACAAGAATATCTGACAATCCTGATCCATGGAACCGCTGGTCGATTTCATGTATAAATGAACGATGGATGTGAAATGGGCCCATACATGGTAGGATGACTTCAAATCTTTCAGGGTGTTCATATTTGATTTCTACGACCTGAGCTTAAACAGGCGGGTCACCTACTAACTGTATGAATGGCATGCTCTTCATATTTGCTGCAGCTACCATCCTCTCCATTATTTCATGCACTATAGCTTTATGAGGAGGGTGAGGAAATGTGAGGAAACAATAAGGCTTGCTCTTGACCACTGCTGGCTGAAGAGATGCTTGGAACCCAGAAAACGCACCCACTGTTTGTTGTTCCACTTGTAAATGATTCCCATTTTCATCTAGGCGTACTAGACTGTGGATCAACCCTCTTTTTCTCTGGCTTATAGTACTGCAAAAAGGGTGTATGTTGGCGTCAGGTATAATGGTTGGAGTACCATGCTGACAGGTCTTGTATTGCTGAAATTTATGTTAATCTTCACTCAGAGATTTCATGTCTTGTTGTTTAGGTAGGCTATTTGAAGTTCAGGAGACTCATCTGAAGCCAAATCTATAAGGTCCTTTGGTTGAACAAACATTTCATTTGTGCGATGAGATGTATTTTCTCCTGTCAGGTGTGTCATCCTTGAAGTCATCATTGTCCATCACCGCAGTGCCTGGCATTCCAGTTGCAAGTTCCTGAGGACATCTGGGTTCTGTTCCAGTTCATATTTTCCCCAAGACAAGTGTCGTGAAGTTTAAGACGTCTTTGTAGGAAATTCCTGGTGAAAATTTCTTTAGCACATCAATTATCTCGCGATTTCAGGTAAGTCTGTGTAACATTTAATGAGCTCTTTAGAGACATTGTAAATTACCAATAAAACTGTGCTATTATGCATCATATATAGTTTTAAAATAAGTATTTTAAAATAAGTATTCTATGTTTATATCAAATCAATCATTTTTTCAGTTGGATAACGTGACTAATGTTTTATAAGCATTTTTACTCTAACATAAAAATGTTGGCGAAAACTAATTTTCAACATCAAATACGGTCCTTGACCTCAAAAACCTATAAGTAGATACCAAGAATGCATTTTTAAGTGAAAACTCTAAAATATGTAGTTTTATAGGTTTGACATAAGATGGAGGTGGCCATCTTGGATTTATGCCTCTCAGAAAGTTAGCCCACACTTTTGCTAGGTATACTCCGGCTTAATTTGAGCAAAACCTTCATCTAAACTGAAAATGAACTTCAAACCTTGATCCCGGAAGATTGGTCACGGGATCTGTTGGATGGTCCTCTACTACACAGTATGTGCTTGTTACGAATATAGTTGTTCACTCTGATAGGCATCAGTAATATTCTAAAAATATTAATTAAATACGCAAGATTACTGGTAAGTAATATGATTGTTTGCCGCCAATATATTCCAGAAGCAATAAAATATATGTTGCTCGGGTATTGATTGCTCCAACTTACCTCGGTGCAATCGTAATTCTGCATGAGAAGTGAGGAGTTTATAGCCAAGAACTGAAGGCAGGTATCATTAGCAACAGGCAGCCACTTGGTTCCCAGAGTATCGTCTGGTGTTGGGTCCCTATAGGGGAAGTGGTAATTTAAATTTATTATTGATTTATGATTAATTTATCATTAAGAAAGTCTTCATTTTTCACATGTCTTGAAGAACTAACTTCATAGGCATGTAAAATGGCCCTACGAAGTTGTTACACCCTACATCAAAGTAAACGTGATAAAGCTAACTGCAGATGGTTTGAAAAGTGATGAGTAAGCATACGTGGGCCACCCATGGACTGAAATGATCTACCATTACCCGTGCAGAGCGAAGTTAGTCCACAGGTCCACCATCAACTCGCGAACTACTAAGTCCTCAGGGTGCTGAAGAGTAATCACTGTGTAATTGAATAAGTAAGGGAGGTCGTCCGCATTAGTTATCCCTGTTGGTGCAAGAGAAACTTCGCTTGAATTCTTGTATCGGATTCTAAAAAATGGTTTTGAATTCAGTTCTTAAATATTTGAGTTGACTCGACATTTCCTGGAAAGTACATGCTGCAATTGTATATAACTGTAAATGGCGTTTATATTTGAAAATAATGGATTTTGTCCAGCAGTTTCTCCGAAGAGCTTACAACACTGAGAATATCCTTGCTAACAAAATAGAAAAAAATAAACAGTATAGGAGTAAAGATCTTACAATGGTCTCCTGCCTCTGGACCGCAGAGGTCAGTAAAACTGTGTTGACCTCTGTACTGCAACTCGTATGCAAATACTTTCGTTCCTTGAAGATTTTGATTGGCATGCAGCTGGGTTACTTCAGCATGAGACCACTTGAAAGCAAGGTCACTCATCATCTGAAAAGAAGGTCAAGGTAAATATTATGCTCAAGTCTTCAAAATGCTTAGCCAGGAGAGTTGTCTTACTGATATGCCAAGTTTGTTCTGAAGTCTAATTCAGTTCTGTACTATCGAATGGCGTCTGGGACCTGTTTCATAAAGAGGAATACATACAACAGGGTACCATTGTGAAGGGGGTTACTGAGGAGGGGAGGGGAGGGGAGGGGGAAGAAGACATTGCGAAGGAAACTCAACTAAGCACCGGTGTTCATCCACAGAAAGAAGGGTCGAATGAGTGAGCAGCGAGCGGGAATCGAACCCGACAGACCTTCCGAGTGCGAGCTTAGGGAGAAAATCTCTAAACAATCATAAATTAGAATCCGAATTCTGTATACGGATCCGAATTCATCACAAACTGTAATATAATCTTCTTTGATCCGCAGCTTCCCCTCCATGAGATTTAATTGAAATCCGCCGATTACTTTTAGAGATACGTAGACCGAAACGCATAAAAACAAACATACAATTATGTGTAATCATATATTCAATGGACAACTATGTCCTACTGAAAATGATAGCTCGCTGCCAACACCCACACACGAATGATCAAAATCTGCTCGTAACATTCCAAGTGGTGGATGATCGAAAGGCGATGTATAAACGCTTACTGTCTGGGTGGCTGTTATGATTCTAGTGCAGCTCGGTGTTTTTATACTCAGATTAAGTATGTCTAATGTTCGGTCTGAGGGAGGGTATAATTTACACTAAGTGTGTCAAGATTTTATTTCTCCTTGATTAATCTTTAATGTCCTGGAACGTTTATTTTTATCTACGGAACCGAATCACTTTTGAGGGAAAATCAGTTAGATCCAGATCACTTATTTGGAGGCATAATCTTGCATTATCCATACCCGTAACATAGGCAAACACTTTCTGTAATTTCTATTCACCAGGAGCATCACGGATCAATTTTAGTGCTAAATTTATTTAGCATATAAAAATATTTTGTCTGCAGGATAAATACATGAAGCTGTAACTTAAATACCATAAGACGTTACTCTCATGGCATGATAATTAGGATAAATACCACAGAAGGCAATAAATATGATTTACGCAATGATACATTTGAGTTTTTTAATACTCTTACGAGCATTAAAAGGATGACAGCGAATAATATTCTAGTTAGCATTAAAAAAAATTAGAATCTAATAATATTCTTGTCAGTGTTAAAGTAAATAGCGGAAGCGATGTTTTTAGTACTGCGGGAAGCGACTGTGAACTCACCTTGACAGTTTCATTGACAACATCCCACGAAATGGACTGGTTTCCCAGATAATGGTGAAAGATTGTCCTAGCCAGATGCACTGGAGATGACTCCTCGTCGACGGCCATCATGGTAGGAGCTGCTATCTCGAAGTTGTCGATCAGATCTTGCGACAACCAAGGGTTCAGCGCAAATGCTGTGAAAAGGAAGAAGAGAGAACGGGAAATGTTCATCGATTAGTTTTCTTTCGTATCATTCAAACGGCAAGAAAGCTACAAAATATTATGTAATAGGACAATCTCTTTTTATTCCTGGATAATAAGTACGCCAAAGGAAGGTGAGATTTAACAAGAACCTTAGATGCACTGGCAGAATAATGAAGTGGACTGCGATGATTTAAAGTCTTTCCTTTTCTCTTTTACTTTTAAAGAAATTAATCAATTCCCATCTTTCAATGAAAAATTATTATGAAATGGAAAGATGATAAATAGCTGTTGCTTTTTCGGAGATTGAGAACAGACCCGCCAATACCCACGCAAAGCTATCGTGGCTCCTTCGTGCGTGTTGACCCCAGAAACAATATCAACAGGGTGGTACTTTCCTTCCTTCAGGAGAGAGGCTGGGTGAGCTGGCAAGAAGTCTCCATCCACCCGGGGAGTCATCACTAACGGAAGGGACACAATCATCTAAAAAAAGAACGATTAAATTTACTGTTAAGGGTTACTTTATGCTAAGATATGTTCTTAAGGTTAGTACTGGGATTTCAGCGACTGTAACCTCATTTTCTGATTAGAAATCGTGAATGCATGCCAATTCTTCATTACTATTTTCCTGTGTCTTAATCGCAGCAAATGCCTTCAAAGAAAGGTTCATGCAAAGTTGCAGGTTTTCATTTTTTCCTTAACTGTAAAATAAGTGTCATATATTTTTTCATATCAACGTGGGGACTGGTTTATAATACTTCCACCTAGGGCCTTTCCATAAGCGTCCTTGTCATTGTAAAATCCTGAACAGGTCAAAGACCAATCTGATATGTTCTGTTAATGAGCTAACAAGAATTATCATAATAAATTAATACACTCAACTCAAGTCTCTATGATAAGATGGCTCGTGAACATTAGATTTAGAAACTAGGCCTCGCAGTTGATTTCTGCTGTCACATTCTTTCAGATGAAGAAGTTTTGGTTGAGGTCAATGAAGGTTCAGTATGTCAAGCATTCAGCAAACACACGTACACGCACGCACTGTCACTATTCACATAACTGTACGCTTTCTAATGAACTTCAATTCATCGCCTAACACTTATTTGAAAAGCAATTGAGAATTTGTGCATGAATGAAGGGATCTTCGCTGGATAGTGACTCCAAAGGATTTTCGGGGGTCGTTATCTAGGACTAATATTTCTTGGGGGTCATTATCTTTATGATATTTACAGTCTTTTATTTATGTTTTTACAGTAATCCCCAACGGACTTGTACTAAACACGGCGCCGCAAAGATGGATACATACCGGGTTAAAACCCTTGGGGGTCACTATCTGGGAAAGGTCCGAATAAAGAAACTGCACAGGAACACACACACACACATACACAGGTAATAGTTCTGGCGTATGAAGAAATGAACATTGCTCACTGACACTGTAAATAGAGTTGTCATTATGAATAAAATGGGCTTAAACCAGTCATGAAATCAGCTCGAAGAGGCAACACTTACAGTGAATAAAGAAGGCATCTCAACAAGGTCATTCAGTGGGAGATCCTGCAGGCACTTCAGAAGGACGCTAGAATTGAAGGGTTCATTTCCCGTGCAGTTGTATTTGCTGCCAATCGCCATGGCGACTTTCTTGTGGTCAGTCCTCAACGCCCATTGGTTCAGCGCATTTCCCGACTGCAGGATCGTTCTCTGGAACAGACCTGCAAGAGAAGCTTGATCAGCTCTTTGGTGTTAAAAAAGGAATCTGAATCTATTAAATTGCCATATTTCTATTCTTCAAAGTGCATAATCCTTACGTGCTTAGCTGTCTATCTGTCTATCTATGGATGCTGGCTTAACATTTAAACATGCTCGTAATCCGTAAATATCATAAATGTTTCATTAACTGTCATTTTTCACTGAACTGGTGGTTGGCCCTCTGATTCATATACAGTAAAAGGAGAATGCATAAGTATATGTATTTATATAGCATATCTTGGCTGGGTTTTCGTATGTGTACGCGTTTGCGCGGTTATTTCTAATGGGGGATATATATCTAAAATATTTTTCACCTCCTTAGATTCTAAAAAAGTTAGCTATTATAAAATCGCGATTTCATTGTCTGCAAGTGTAACAGTGACAGGGAAGTACTCGCCTTTAGATCGCGGCGAGAGAACGTGAAAATGAACAGAGGAAGCCCCGGAGCCTTCCCCAAATACGGTGACCTTTTCTGGGTCACCTCCGAGGTCGTGGATGTTCTGCTGCACCCATCGAAGAGCCAGTGACTGGTCTTTTAGGCCTAGGTTTCCTGGTAGTACGTCATCCTCCGTTGACAGGAACCCTTCGAGAAAAATTTTTTTTTTAAGTAATAAGGTTCAGCTCAGCGAGTGACCGAAATAGTCATTACTAGTGTCGATATTACATGTTTGATTTATGAAAAGTAACTGCACAAATTAACTTCAAAATTTGCAGGAGTGTTAAGAAGACTGCATATTTTTACCTAAAGTTCCAAGGCGATACTGCACGACCACCAAAACGATGTCTCTCGTAAGCAAAGGCAGAGGATGAAATTCGGTTGCGCCTCCAAGAATGAAATGCCCTCCGTGAATCCACACCATTACGGGAAGGTCTGACCTGAAAGGCTGTTGGGGATTGTAAATTACCTCAGCTTGTACTTTGTGCATAATGCGAAAGGGTATAATAATTAACAAATACTTATTAAATGGAGAAAACTAGATAATGTATTAAAAGACGTATTTCTGTGCTACTTACTCTTGGGGTGTAAACATTAAGATAAAGACAGTCCTCATTTCCTATCGTTATGTAGAACTCCTGTTGCGGGCACAGTGGTGCGTCTATGCTGCCATTTCTTACGCCTTTCCATGGAAATGCTGGCACTGGATCCTAGTAGCATACAAAAGAGGAATATATATATGTGTATATGTATATATGTATATATATATATATATATATATATATATATATATATATATATATATATATATATATATATATATATATATATATATATATATATATATATATATATATCCTAAACCTTTCCGTCACAAATTTGTGTCAATGCTGACCTAAATAAACTCATTCTTTCATTTCCTTATATATGAAAAGTCAGAACGAACTGTAACAATTCTTTTAACAGTTCTTATAGCAATTCTGATAGCTGAGATAGATATTTTTAAGATTACTGTGAAGTTAGAATAATAGTATACGACCATATTCATTTAGAAAATATATATAAATTCTGAGGTAAATCAATAACGTAACACGTTCACTACATCCTCTTCTCCTCAGATATGAGTTTTACTGCCAAACCGATCTAAAGGTATGACAGTAAATCCTAATCTTGATATTTTGTCAGTTTCTGTTCATTAAAATGTACCTCTAAATGTCAAATAGCAATGCGCTTCGAAAACGTTCTGCTCCACCTTCAAATTTGTAATTGGTGCTCGCTTACCCTGAGTCTGAGGCGCCCTGTGGGAGGTTCTGCATAGGGTATCCCCTTAAAACTATAGAAGAACCTATCTTGGCCTGCAGCTTCCCTTCTGCTGGAGATGATGCCCTGCCTTAGATGTACAGCCACGCTATCCTGCTCTTCCTTTGGACCCTCAACGATTCGATCTCCGGTTTTCGGTAAACAGTCAGATATCAAGCCTTTTCTATGGGCCATCATAGTGTCATTCCAGTTGGAAACCTTCAGGTGCTCATCTAGACTCCATATCATTTCTTTCCACGTAGAATATGTTCTTTTAGTCATATCTGAGAGGGGACTGTTGCTCCTTCCAGGTACTGCACTATCGAACAGCCATTTGATTTTATCATTCCACAGAGAGGTCAATCCTTCTGCTTTTAAAGGCGTCAGGGCTTCATTCCACTGTGCCACACTTTGGCGAAGTTTGTCCTCTCTATCGGTGTCCGTATCTTCAGGTAAACGGCAACATCCTGATGTGTCCTTACTTTTCTCGCAGGAGTCCTTGGCAATATTCCATAAAGAGACGAAAATGTCATTTAGTATGTAATTCAAATTCGTGGTCAAGTTAGTTTGATCTTCCAAATATTCAGTTTCCTGTGTTTCGTTTAATAATACGGCGAAGCTTCCAAATTCTTCATCGACGGGAAATGTTGTTGTGGCCATAGAAAATGACAGAAGAATCAAGAAGATTCCCGTGCGCGTCTCAGTTGTCATTCTGTAAGTAAGATAAATTCTGAACGTAAAGATATAAACTACATAATTCAAATATTCCCAGTGCCTATGCAATACCAAATTTGTAGAGTGTGCATCAATTTTTGGCAATAAACAAGATGATGTGAGATATTTTTGATATTGGTACGGGAGGATGTACATTTGAATGGTTGGAAAAGTCACAGTATTGAGATTGCTGCAGGCACGCTTAGGCGGGAACCTGACAAAGTAAAACAAGCAAAAGTACAATATTCTTGTTGTGAATAAGAAACGATATTTCACCCCGGCTGTATAAGAATGAGGAGTCCAGCAGAGTGGGAATTACAAGACCTGGCGCGTTTTCAATGCGATGCTTGGATCATCTCAGTGTTACCGAGCATTAACATCCCAATTTACGAGCAAAGCTTCATCGTGAATACACTAAAGTCTCCTTTTTTCTTATTTGTAGATGACGGTAAATATCTGCAGGCGTTATTATTGAAGTGAAAAATGAATGGAGGTGGTTACGGTTCAAATACAGCGGCTAACCAGAAGCAAGAAGTCTAATCCTTCGGGCCAGACCTAGGAGAGCTGTTAATCAGCTCAGTGGTCTGGTAAAACTAAGGTATACTTAACTTAGAAGCAAGAAAGAAGTTTCGGTGGTATCGGTTGCCTATATTTACCGACAACTCAGAAAATAAACAATCTAAAGATACTGGAGGTGGTTCTTCAAGAGCAACTGAGGAATAGTGAAAATGGCTCGAATTCAAATAAATTTTCTTTCATGTCATCGATTTTGATTCCCTGTCTCTAGGCCATTCGTCCACCACCTACAGTATTATAAACATGAGATTAATAAAAGAATCACCGCCTATATCGAAATTAGTTATATCGAGCAAAATCGATTAAAAAATTGCCTTATTTCTGTTCCATCTACATTTTTTGTCAGTCTATTCTGAAGTAAATAAAATTACTTGCAGTGCATCCGAAGTCCTGTGTGAGAAATATGCTCGCTCGTGTCCTACTTTAACACGACCGAATTTTCTTTTCATTTATGTTTATTCTTCTGAAAGGTACTGAGGATAAACTTCTTTGAGGATGAACGAAAACGTTTACTGTATGATATCCCTGATAGTAAAGCTTCAGATCGAAACTTCACAAACACTGCTTTAATGCACATTAATGATAGAATTTTTTTTTAAGTTGAGATTCTGTACATATGAGAATTATTAGCAAACGCGACGCCAGAATATTTCAAACAGAGACATAATCTGTGACAATACTTGTGAAACATCTATGTCATTATTTTCGCTCTTTCTGAACGCCGGCATTGCCCATTGTTTCAACAATCATTTCTGAGCGCCGGCATTGCCCATTGTTTCAACAATCAGATTAATTAGATGCGGCCGGAAGTTGAGTTGACAATGGTGGAGCGAAGTTACATTATATTCGGCCATTTATGCAACAACAATGCACACAAATGCAGGTGCATTTCACGTCAGTTCAGTCCTTCTGTGGGGAATTAAATGACATTTGAAGGAAAGAAAATAATTCATGATTTTTTAGCTTACTTATTTCATCGATGGACAAGGCTGCTCAAACCACTCAAATGAAAAACATGAAAGAGGAATAAGGGCAAAATGTGCATTTGGGCGCTTTCAGTTTAAGAAGAAAAGTGAGGTATTAAGAAAACAATGACGATATTTTCACCAGCTGCAGGCTCAAGAAACATTACGGAAAATTTCACCCACTCCTAAATGGACCTAAAGCAAGACAAGGATATGCTTCAGAATTTATTACTTCAGATCACTGCAGCAAAGTCTCTTAAAATTCACTAGATACGCCACGGACAGTTGTGCACAGGACACTCAGCAGAAATTAGTCACAGAATATTTTGTTAAATCAAGTTTCAAATGACTTTATGAAATAGTGCGCAGGGAAAACTGCGGGTTAAAATGAAAGGAAAGTAAACAATATTTCAAGAAAATTTGTAAACTAATGATAATAAGACACTCTAATTATTTTTTATGATACTTTTCCAGTATCATTAACAAAAATGTCAACTGAATGCACAGGGAACTAAAGTGCACTATGGGTGAGACTAGACTCAAAATTTCAGGCATCATAAACTAATATAATTGTACATAGGAAACCGGACTAAAATGCACACGAAATTAAAAAGCTAGATATCATAGCACTGGAAACTCGCTGTAGGTAAGGTTAAAAAAAAAATAAATAAAATATATATATATATATATATATATATATATATATATATATATATATATATATGTGTGTGTGTGTGTGTGTGTGTGTGTGTGTGTGTGTGTGTGTGTGTGTGTGTGTGTGTGAGACAATAATTCAAGCGAATCTGGCCAAGGTCCATGAAAAGTCATGAACTATAGACGGCCAGTGTAGACTGCTTGGTAGTGGTGGTAAGAACGAAAGAATCTATTGTAGAAACGACAAAAGATCGTTGCCTAAGATCTGAAGCAGGAAGTGCTAAAACCTGCAAATATATCTTAAATACTCACTATTTCACAAACTTAAGAAATCGTGCAATAATTCGTTTTACATGAAGTTTCTTTTTTCTATACCTTGTCCACAGTTTATAAAGAAGTTGTTTCAGACATTCACAACTGATTATAGCAATGCTTTACGGCGATAGTAGCCTATATGCCTAAAGCACACTTGATGAGAGAGCCACAAAACCTCTCTCCCTGGAAAATTTGCGATCGCAGTTTATAATAAATACTACAACGTGATGAACTACGTCATTTACACGTGTTCAGGATTATCGTAATTTATGAGAGATTGGAATGTCGAAAGAAAACGTCCCGGTAAACGTCAACGCTCGAATGTTCCAGACACATCTGGAATAATGATTCGTTGTCCAAATTATGCAAAGTGCCAATGTCTTAGACATGGTCCATCCGTTAATTCTACCAGACAGTCGAATTTTGAACTTCACCTGTTCCTAATTTCTGAATCATTCTCGAGTGCTTCGGATTACAGTAAATTCAGAAATTTCCTTTGTTTCACTACGGTATGTCACTGTTACAGACCCTACTGATGTTGTTGGAACGTATTCAAGGCGACTACAAAAAGTGAAATCACGCTTTTAGACACATTTTAATTGTTAGCTGAAGGTGACCATATCCCAGCATGAACCTTTGCTTCCAAGAGCATCCCGCTAAACACTTCACCAAACCGACAGTGAAAATTGTCTTACAACATTGCAGGAAATGAAGGATCAAACTAATATTAAGGCTGAAGGAAATCAAACGGTGTTTGAAACAACCTCATTAAACAATCCACTGCACCCAGACGAAGTTTAAAAAAGATATAGCACACCTTATGAAATGAGACACATTTTATAAGAAAGATAAATTCCTTATTTTTTCACAACCTTTCGGTATGGAACTGGGACTGCTTAGTCAGTTGTTAAGCTCCCTTCGTGAGAGACAATACTGAGCTCGTGAATAACAATACAAGTGGTTTTATCACGACATTGTCTCTTAATATCAAGGTTATTCATCTACCATACAGGCTCACTACTCTATAGTCATTGTACTTTAACATGTGTCGGGTGTTGTTACATCAGGGTCCCGGAAGAGGATGCATATTCCTGGCTGCCTATGTACAAGTAATGAGGGAATGCATGAGAAGGGCAACGGCTTTTTTCATAACAAACTTCCGTGGACCATTATGTGCTAGTGTCCACCATTCGTTATTTTTACCGAGAAAAAAAATATCAAAGCAAAAGTACTTCCGTTTACAAATCGTTGTTTCTGCACAAGAAAGCAGCCTTCTAATGTTTACATCTTGTTGAAAAAATATTCCAGTCGTCCATAAATGTGACATGTATATGTGTGTGTGTTAATGGGCCTGTTGCCCAGGTCAAACAGGGCCATCTTTTATTGCTTTATCTGTTCTAAGAACAGAATCAATCATCTTACTTCTCTAAGATGACTGTGGTAGCGGGGCGCATTCCTGGGTCAGCAAATCACTTCTTTGTCTTCTTCTCTCACTAAACCTATCTTTACACAAAGTCCTGCTGAAATTAAACACTGACGTACAAAACTAGGCTTTATTTGCAAATTTAACGAAAGTGATGTTGACCTTACTAATTTCTAGATCCTCTAGGATTAGTTTCACTTATTAACAGAGTTCCAGGAAGGGGCTGATTGAGACACTTGTGATATCGTCGGTAGATTTTTATTTAGACTGAAAAGAAGCGGGAACAGCGAACACACGGTTTGTTTACATGCAGGTGGCGCCATGACTGGCCAAAGAGAAAACTAAATCCAAAAGACAAATCGACATAAGCGACGATTGCAATGCCACTAACACAACACGAACAATATAAATCATAATATGCTAACACTTCCCCTTGATTTTATTGCAATGCAGTGACCCTTACAAGAACTGACACTTCAAAAAAAATTGGATAGCCAACGACACAAAACCCGCAAAAATGCAAAGATTAGCACATGAGCCAAAAAACAAAATAATTGCAGATAAAGAATAACACAGCGGCAAAAAAATTGAGTAATATGAACAAGCAGCAAGTAACATAAGAACTGAATAGACACTGTTGCTGCAAAGAATACAAAAGGATAAACGTGACTGCATCTGTCACGATCACATTTGGCAAAGGATTACTATGCTGCAAAAAAAAAAATTTATCAGAAGGACAAATTAAAACTTTGGCATGGCTCTGACTGTCATTAAGGAATGATAAGTCCAATTCTTGCACATAACTCCTGTGTCTTCCTCCCAGTCAAACCCTTGGTTAGAAGGTCAGCTAGATTGTCATGAGATGCCACATATTGCAACTTTACCAACCCCTTCTTCACCACATCCTTTATGAAGTGATACTTCACATCCACGCCCTTGGAATTATCGTTGACAATGTCCTTCTCTGCAAGTTTGATTGCTGCTGTATTATCAGCAAGGATGCATGGCACCATGCAAAGATCACTTGCGTCGATCTCCCTTAAAATACCACATAGCCATAGTGCCTCTTGCGTAGCGATAGCCACAGCAATGTACTCCGCCTGTTGTGTGGATGTGGCAACCACAGTTTGCTTCTTGCACCTCCACTCCACAGGTCCTCCTGCAACACACACCACCAGTCCACTGAACGATTTTCTGTCCACCTTGTTGTTGGCAGAGTCAGCATCAGAAAAAATCAATGCCTCCTTCCCACTCTTCCTGAATACTATGCAGTAGTCACGGGTGTGTTTTAGGTACTTTATCAGATATTTCACTGCTGCCATCTGCTTTCTCTTTGGGTTGGCCGAGAATTGACTGAGATAACTGACAGCGAAACTCAAGTCAGGTCTTGTCCCGTTTGCAATGTACAGCAACATTCCTATGGCTCTTCTATATTCATGACTATTGGCATCTGCGTCTGGTTCATCGTTGATAGAGAATACATTTGCACTCAGAGGACTGTGTTTTCCTCTGCATTCAGATAACCCGTGCTGCTCCAATATCTGATCTATATAAGCACACTGGTCGATGCTTATGGTATGCTCGTCCTTTCGCAATATCCTCAGTGATAAGAAATCAGATATTTCTCCCAGCTCTCGTATTTCAACTTGTTGGCTCAACTCTTTCTTAAACCAATCAATATCTTCTTTCTTTCCCCACACAGCAATGTCATCCACATATAGTCCAACATACAATTTCCTTTCTTGATGATAGAATAGGCAGGGGTCACCAACTGAGTGGTTAAACTTCATGTCTATAAAGATTTTCTTGATCTTATGGTACCATTCTTGTCCTGATTGTTTCAATCCGTAAAGGCACTTCCTCAGCTTGCACACCATCCTACTCTTGTCAACATCAAAACCCTCAGGTTGCTCCAAGTATACTTCTTCCTTGATATCACTATTGATGTAGGCAGATATTACGTCGACATGCTCACACATCAGTTCCTTCTCCACTCCCACAGCGAGCATCAACCGGATGGTTTTTCTTTTGATTACAGGCGAGTAGGTTTCCATGTAGTCAAAGCCATATCTCTGGGCAAATCCTGTGCAACCAACCTGGCTTTGTACTTTGTAGGTCTGCCACTAGCATCAGTCTTCAGTTTGAACTTCCATGTTGACCCAATGACTCTGGTTGGTGGCCTTGGTACAATCTCCCATGTATTCATCTCAGTCAGTTTCTTAATCTCTTCTCCCATAGCATATTTCCATCTTTCTGCTTGGGGACTAGCTAGGGCCTCTTTGGCACTCTTTGGTTCAGTGATAGTGGTCTCTTCATCTGGCTTGACCACTAAACACTCAGGGTCGTCTTGACATTCTTGGCACTGACATTTCTTTGGTTTAGGCACTCTCGCGGACCGCCGCAGGACTGGGACTTCTTCTTGGACTTCAGCTTCTTCATCTTCAGGCAGTACTGGAATTTCTTCAAAGGCAGGAATCTGTTCATTGTTTACGTCTCCATGCCCGTCATCTTCACTGCCTTCCTTGTCCAGACCGTCTCCCTTCTGCTCCTGTTTTTCCTCTGTTTCCTCCTCGGAGTCTGACTCACTCGAGAGTTGTAGATTGTCCATCTTCTGCTTCCCCTGATCACTGGAATCTTCTTTCTTCTTCCATGGGAAAACCTCTTCATGGAATACAACGTCCCTTCTGATTATTACCCTTCCTGTTTCTGTGTTCCAAAGCCTGTATCCATCCTTTGTATCCTCCTGATAACCGAGCATGACACACTCAACAGTCTTGCCATCAAGCTTGCTTCTGACTTCTCTCATGGCCTGAGCTCTGCATCCGAAGGGTCTCATGCGTTCATAATCACTGCTTGTGAGTTCCTTTCCTGTTGCCAGTTCCAGAGGTATCTTATAATCGATGGCACTGCTCGGTGCCCTGTTCGGTTGTAGGCAGCAGTTGACATAGCTTCAGCCCACAGTCTCTTGTCAGCTCCAGCTTCAGATAACATGGTCCTCACCATTTCCATAAGTACCCGATTTTGTCGTTCCACTCTCCCGTTCTGCTGTTTACAGTAAGGCACACTCCTTTCATGCACTATTCCGTTTGCAGCCAGATAGTTGTCCAACTGCTCTTTGCCAGAGTATTCTCCTCCGAAGTCAGATCTAATTTTCTTTAGGGTGTGGTCCGTGAGATTCTCCATCCTGGTCTTGTACTGAATGAGTCTAGACAATGCTTCATCCTTAGACTTCATTGGCATTACAGTCAGATACCTGGAGTAATCATCCGTGAACACAATAGCATAAATGGACCCACCAAATGAAGGGGTATTAAAAGGTCCCATAACATCGGTGTGCACTAAAACCAAAGGTTTAGATGCTCTTGATGTACTTGCAGGAAAAGGCCAATCAGATTCATAATGTACATCTTCCCATTCTTTCCTAGCAACAAAAATTTCAATGCCACCCTTAGATCCTTTTGATGCCAGGTCTGCATCGATACCTGAATAATACCAGAATAATGCACCCCCTTTTCCTAGCAACAAAAAGTGATCTGTTGTACAGACACCAGACTGCAGTATCTGTTGTACAGACTGTTAGGGACATACATCATCACTTCCTGAAGCACAATCTTGCATTTGGCTTGAATCACGATTACCCCAATCCCTTCCACTGAAAGTCTATGTCCATCACCTATTTTCACAGATCCCTTGCGTTGCAGGTCGATGTTCTTGAACTTCTTAATGTCACAGCACATATGATCTGATGCACCTGAGTCCAGAAACCACTTTCCCACCGATGATTTTGACATGTAGGCATGTGCATCCACTTAGGCACATAGAAGCACTGCTTCTATTTCTTCAAATTCAGCTACAGAGGCCTTGGCATCCCCTTTCTTCGTGCGTTCCTCCTTGAACTTCTTCCAGATTGGGCATTCCCTCGCCTTGTGTCCAGGCTCCTTACAGGTGTAACACTTCATTTTACTGTCACCAGAGGTGTCCTGCTTCTGAGGCTGCTGATTCTGCTTCTGCTTAGAATGCTGTTTCGCTGTTGCTTTCAATGCCACAGGTTCTTCTTTTCTTGATGTCACTCTGTTGTGCAATGATAGTCGCCTTTCTTCCATCACAAGTTTGCTCTTCACATTTCTTGATGTGAGCTTATCCAGATCACCCTCGAAGGATCTTACAAAAGCATCATACTCCTTGAGTGGTAGCCCAAGTAGCAAGAAAGCAGCAAAGCAAGTGTCACTTATTGGAATGCTGCCCATTCTCACCTTCTGAATCAACTCATGCATCTTGGAAATGTAATCTGCCATTGGCATTGATGGCACTTTATCCAACCTAGCCATTTCCTTGAAAAACAACATGGTGTGAATAATCCCAAATTCACCATACATTTCCTTGAGTGTGTCCCACACTTTCTTTGCAAATTTAAACTCACCAACATCGTAGAGAGTGGAGCTGTGCAGCGCCTCGATAATGACTCCCGAGCTCGGCGATTGACTCTGGCTTGTTCTTGGTTGAGCTCTGCCAAGGCCTCTTCTTCATTCCCATTATCGTGAATGTGATACCCAAACCCAGGGTCAATGGCATTCCAACAGTTCTTGTCAATCAGTCTTGCTTCGATCCTCTTCGACCACGGGTAATAGTTAGCCCGTCACACTGTAGAAGAATCTTCTTGGAGGTCTCTTCCCTTTCTTCATAATCGGCCATCTTCTTACTTGTTGATGGAACAGTCTCAAGGGAAGCTTAGGCTAGCACTTTCTTATATCTAGACGATATCACACTTTTCAATCAATCCCAATGTGTTCTGGGCCCATAACCTGTTGACCTTACTAATTTCTAGATCCTCTAGGATTAGTTTCACTTATTAACAGAGTTCCAGGAAGGAGCTGATTGAGACACTTGTGTTATCGTCGGTAGATTTTTATTTAGACTGAAAAGAAGCGGGAACAGCGAAGACACGGTTTGTTTACATGCAGGTGGCACCATGACTGGCCAAAGAGAAAACTAAATCCAAAAGACAAATCGACATAAGCGACGATTGCAATGCCACTAACACAACACGAACAATATAAATCATAATATGCTAACAAGTGATTCAGCAACAGCTACGGTCATGAAATGGAGTGATTCACACCCCCTATCAATGGAAAACATAACTAGAGGAAATACTGTTTCACAAATAATTCTATACCAATCAATACTAGTGAATATCACCCTAGTCATCAAACAAAGTAATGAAGTTATAATTCTTTTAGACCACAATATATGTCCTACGGTATGTAAGAGTAAAAACACCACTTCCCAAAATATTCGTCCTCTCAGGACGAAACTCGAGAATCCTGTTGAAAGAAACATATCATTATATTAAAACCTGAAATGGCGTTCATTACATACAGAAAAATGTCTAATGGAGCATTAAATGGGAAAATTCATTATGTAGACATCGATCAGTTTCACTGCTTTCCAACCGGGGGTTTTCCCTCTAAAGTCTGGAAAAGATCTAAATGTCACTGGGCGATCTTACTTACTTTTTTCTATGGCCATGAATAATGTATCTTCACAGTGGCAGTTTCTTTAAACACTACACCAGGCTAAAAGCACATATCAGCCACTCCAGATCGAGGCAGTCTCCCTGTGAGAGTCACTGTTCCTCTCGTAAATATCCCACGGGAGATCGCACACAGCCCAGCACATACCCCAGTCTTCCCTTCCGTGGACGGCTACCCGGAATGCCTTTTTGTTCCTCTTGAGCACAAGGAAAGGTTCTCTGTAGGGCCTGGTTAAGGGTGGCCGCACGGCGTCGCCCTTGACGAAGACGTGGGTGGCGGAGGACAGACCAGGAGGCATGAAGGGGGACATCCTGTTGGTGTATGTCCTCTGGCAGGGGTGAACTTCCCAACCCTGTTGCAGAGCCTCTGCATTGCTATGTCGTCCCTGCCCTCTGCGATGAGCTCCCCGGGACTACCAGGGTCTCCCCGTAGACTTTTTCTGATGAGGATGGGTCGCTGTTGGCTCTGGGAGCAGTTCTCAACCTGAGGAGGACCCAGGGCAGCTGGTACTTCCAACTCTCGGCGGTGCAATAAGCCATGAGGGACGTCTTCAGGGACCTGTGGAACCTTTCCACCATTCCGTTGGCTGCAGGGTTGTAGGCGGTGGCGCTGTGGTGAGTGGTCCCCAGGGCAGTCCACAGATCGGACAGGAAAGCGGGACCTCTGTCTGTAGTTATATGGTCTGGAACACCGAACCGGCTGATCCAGCTGGAGAGGACGGCTTCTGCGCTCGCACTGGAGGTGGCTTCTTCCATGGGCGTAGCTTTGGGCCACCTGGTGGAGCAGTCGACAACTGTTAGAAGGTATCTTGCTCCTCCTGATGGGGGAAGAGGACCCACCACGTCAACGTGGATGTGCCTGAAACGTCTCCTCGGCTGGGGAAAATCGCCCACCCCAGACTCAGTGTACCGCCCTACTTTGCACACTGCAAAGTACCAGTTTCCAAGTAGGCCTATGTGAGTCAGAGGAGCTTACAAACCATGGTATCTCTAGTAGAATGCCTTGATTTTGTCTTATCTGTCACCAGGATGATACGACTGTCCTCTCATATCTTAAGTATCATTTCATACAACGTCAAGGATTATTTTGGGAAATTAAAATTACACTCTAATTATGGTTCTATTCTATACATTGAAAAATTCGTATATTTCAAACCCTTTTTATGAATACATTCAGCAAATCGAATCAACGCTGTCTTTTCTTTATTAGATACATCAGAAGTGCAATTAAAACAGAGGAATGCCCGTTTTCTTCTTCTTCTTTTAACGGTGCTCCACTTTCCGGATACTTGATGCAATGATCAGCTCTTCTGTATTTCCGGGCTAAGACTATGGACACGAATCTTTTCTTTCTTGACTTTATTCATAAGTTTTCGAAGGACTGGCACTGATGCCAATCTTTTCATCCAGAAATGGAAATTCCAGATTCAGGTAGCAAAAATAACATGTTTTCCAGTATTCCACAAAAAACAGGACAGAAATGGGCTGTTGCTTTGTTCAGTCTAGATTACAGTGCGAAACGTTTGTAAAGTTTCTAGTGATTCTTCTCAATCCCATTGTGCCCTAGTGATGTTTTTCTACGTCATCAGAATAAAAAATAAATATTAGAAATAATATGCAATATTTAAAATGTGAGGTTCTTATTATTTTGCTGATATCACTATATCACTAAAGGGGAAATTACGGAGCTGTAGGAACAGTATTGTATTGGTAATAAGAGCCAAAGTTTGTGATATTTTTTATTCTTTAATGACCAGGCGCCCCGCCCGGGCAAAGGTTTGAGCTGCTGTGGCTACGGCCCTGCGTGTGCTGCAAATTTTGTCAAACCGGACTCACTGAAAATGTGCTTATTTTCTATGGATTAATTCATGTGTCATATTCCGCTAAATTTTCAGAGCACATAAATTTTTCAGTTCATTAATAATGTTGATTTACTGATCATGGTAAATTAGGTGTCATGACGTTTTGTAAAATGTTTTGAAATTCAAATTCTTTTCATGATCGAATGAAGGTATTCGGGCAATATCAGAAGGGACAGCCCAACTATCAAATCTTAAAAAATCTGTAGTTTTCTGTCGAACTATTAACATAATATAGCTGATCTATAAAAAAAAATGTTTGATGGTTTTCAGAGTTTCTCCAAAATGCCAAAATTTCTTGAATTTTTTTGGATTGTGGAGACGTCTTCTTTACCCATTAATTACGATCATGTATCGCATCTATCAACGCAGCAAGAATCTCATGTATATATTTATATGTAGAATTTCCTGGCCTTTTCACCAATATATGTTTCATTATCACTGTGTGTACATTATGTCTCTAGTTATTGTTATTTGATTGACTCTTAACAAACACAAATTGCTCTCACTCAGCGTGCAGGTCATGGCGACCAGGCACCTTGTTTCCGTCCGCACGCTGCTATGTACACCTTTGCCGGTTTGCCCAGGTAATAAATCAATCAGTACCCAGTTCTGTCTTCTTTGACCTCACAACTGGTGACCCGAGGAGCGACGGTAAACACAGCAGTTTTGGCTTCGCCATTAACGGACTCACTATGGCCGCTTTACCTTCAGAGAGCCTTTAACGGAACCATACGGCAACAAAGTCTAAACCTATGAAAGCTCCTTCCTCGGAGAACACCCTCGCACTAACGGACTAGTTACGGTGTACCTTCTTCAGGTACGTTCTGGAGTTCTCGAACGGTTTGGCCCTACCATTTACAATTCACGTCGACCATATTCAGAAGTCATTAACGGAACCACACGGCATATAGTTTTGACTTCTGACGAGCCCCAAACACCATTAATGGACTAAATATGGTGCTTATTTCGCGTTTTGATGTGAGGCAAAATGTCAGACATTGAGGTAGAAAATCGTTCCGAGGACACACAGATCCTCTGCATCCCCCTCTCGCCTTTGAAGGCATCAATAAGCCAGGCAATGAAACTGCCACCATTCTTGCAGCAAAATACCGCATCCTGGTTCCTGCAGGCAGACGTCCATTTCCGGGTAGCTAAAATCACGGACGAGGAAACCAAAGCGGACGTCACCATGACAACGCTGCCGGAGGAGGTCTTCAACCAAATCCCCCCATGGTTGGACTCGCAACCGGGCAAAGTCAAGTACGAAGACCTACGAAAGAAACTTATTGACACATACTCCATGCCTGTCCCAGAGAGAGCCCAAAGCGCCCTTGACCTGATGAACCAGCCCCTGGGGGACATATCACCCAGGGACGAGCTATGAGGTCTCCTGATGCTGCCTGGCTTCAACTCAGACAGACAGAGGAGGGAGATCAGCTTGCTGCAGGAAATTTTCTTGTGATGCCTTCCGCAGGAGGTGAGGGCACAAATCATGGAAGCAGACACGCTCTCAATGGACGAAATGGTGAATGTCGCACACAAACTCCATGAGGCCACCAAGGCCTCCAAACATGCTGCAACACCTGCAGCCTGGTAGCAGAAGAAGCCAAAGAGGGGGACACGAGCTTGGTATACAGGAAGAAGGTTCCGCTGCAGCAGCAGAAGACGAGGACAAATCCAGCCTGGTGTTACTTCCATCGAGGGTTTGGAAGCGATGCCAGAATTTGCAGAGCCCCCTGTTCCTTCACAAAAAACTAGGAAGGCTGCCACCCATAACAGCAGTGGCCACAAACCTTAGAGAACCCCAGCCAGTAGGATTCTTCATCCATGACGCCATATTGGGACGACAGATGCTGACAGAGACAGGGGCAATGCAGTCGGTATTTCTGCCATCGAGTGAGGACCGCGACTGCACGTCTGGCACTGCAGACACACTAGTGGCCACAAATGGAAGTCCCATCTGCTGCTACGGAACCCGGACCCGCAGAATACCCATCCTGGGCCATAAATATAAATGGCCCTTTGTCATCGTGGATGTCAAGTTTCCCTTACTGAGCGCCGATTTCCTTGCACGTCACAGACTGCTGGTAAACGTTGGCCGGAAATGCCTGCTGGATACCAGAACCTGCTGCTCCCAACCGCTCTCCACCGGACCGGGAATGCCCACCGTATGCTCCATCTCATCAAACAAATACAGCGCCCTCCTGCACAAAATCCCAGATGTCTTCAAGCCAGAACTGCATCAGGTGCCAGGTATCTAGGCCAAGCACAGCATCCATCACCACATCACCACCACAGGCCCGCTGACACATACCAAGTTCCGCTGCTTGCCACCCGAGAAACTCCAGGATGCTAAACAAGCGTTCACCAAGATGGAAAGGATGGGTATCTGCAAAAAGGCGTCGAGTCCATGGGTGTCCCCCCCTCCACATGTGAAGAAACCAGACGGTTTCTGGAGGCCCTGTGGGGACTATCGTCGGCTGAACTTAGTGACAACACCGGACCACTATCCCCTGCCAAACACGCAGGCCACGGGGCCAAGATATTCACAAAAATGGATTTGCTCAAGTCCTATTTTCAGGTACCAGTACATCCCGACGATGTTCCAAAGACAGCCATCATCACACCGTTCGGGACATATACCTTCTCCTACTCCACCTTTGGCCTCAGGAACACTGGGGTCACATTCCAGCGCCTTATGGACAGCATCTTGGGGAACCTACCTTTCTGCGTCTGTTACGCGGATGACATCCTGATCTTCTCCAGGTCCCCGGAGGAACACCTGGGTCACGTCCAGGCTGTGCTGAAAAGCCTTCGGGAGAATGGATTGGTCGTCAGATTCGACAAATGTACCTTTGGAGTGGAGAAGGTAGACTTCCTGGGACACGAGGTCTCTCCGACAGGTGTCCGCCTCATGGCCTCCAAGGTGAATGCAGTGAAGGATTTTCCAACACCAAAAACCATAAAGTCCCTGCAGGTGTTCCTCGGCATGGTCAACTACTACCGACGATTCATGCCGGACATCGCCCGCATCATGTATCCACTAACCAGAGTGCTGAAGTGGAAGCCGAAAGCACTGACTTGGGAAGCCCCGCAGCAACAGGCGTTCAAACAGACGAAGGCAGCCCTCACCAAAGCCACCACCTTAACATATCAAGACCCCATTGCCCCCCTGAGACTTACCACTGACACCAGCAACGTCGCCTGCAGAGCCGTGCTGGAGCAGATAGTAGACGGTTCCCCCTGCCTGCTTGCCTTTTTTAGCTGCAAGTTAAAGCCACCAGAGATCCGCTACAGTGCATTCGACAGGGAACTACTGGCAATCTACCAAGCCGTGCGGCACTTCAAGTACCTCTTGGATGGCAGCCCTTTCACCATCCTGACAGACCACAAGCCATTGGTACATATGTTCACGAGGGCGAGAGACGCATGGTCGGCAAGACAGCAACGGCACCTAGCTGCTATCTCCAAATTCGGCTGCACCATCATTTATGTCCCAGGCAAGAAGAACCCAGTAGCCGACGCCCTATCAAGAATTGAAATAAATTCAGTCCACCTGGGCATAGACTATGAAAACCTGGTAAAGGAACAGGCCGCAGACCTGGAAACGGCAGCTTACTGCATGGCACTTACCGCACTAAAGTGGGAAGACATGCCAATGGGTGAATCCAGATCGACACTTCTCTGCGACATCAACACAGGCTGTCCACATGCCCTGATACCTGCATCACGAAGAAAGCAGGACGAACAACAATGTGCCTGATGACAGAGAAATTCGTGTGGCACAGGATCAGGAAGGACGTATGAGAATGGGTGAAGAACTGCATACTGTGCTACAGGCCTGTACCGGAGGGAGGGGCCTCAAATGACCCCCCAAAAATTTCTGGAAGTCTATATTTTCTGTGACTATCCCTTTCATTGAACTGTACTTATAAAGTAATAAATAACAATCTTTTGTTTTTTTGGCAAGTCTTCTTTTACAGATTTTGTTATTAAACATTAACATCATTCTTTAATAGTAGGAAATACAAGAGTGATCATAGGAATATGATAAAGGCCACCATATTTGTAAATTTTAGTAGAGAAACGATAATTTTAAAGCTGTGGTACGATAATCGGGTCAGAGAAATTTGACGACACTGCAGCAAGGCTGCCGAAACATGGAATTTTCAAGTATTTCATCTTGTATATACCTATATATGCAATGACATAATAGAAGAAAAGGTCCAATTTTGGGAAAAACGACACCTCCCCCATAAAAAAACTCTGGGTACAGGCCTGTGCCAGACAAGTAAGATCACCCAGCACACGGAATCAGGCATCGGAGACTTCTCTCAACCACGTCAGCATTTTGGGCACATCCATGTAGACCTCTGCCGCAATCAGGAGGTGCCAGATACCTCCTGACAATCATGGACTGTTCCACAAGATGGCCGGAAGCAACCCCAATTGTAGAAGCATCAACAAGTGCCTGCACGGAAGCCCTACTATCAAGTTGCCCTGGCATGCCTCATGGGGACAACACTATACAGTACGACGGCATACAACCCTGCGGCCAATGGTATGGTGGCAAGAACCCACTGTTCATTGAAAGCAGTCTGATGGCACGTTGTTCTGACGAAAATTGGAAGGTGCAGCTGCCCTGGGTCCTGCTGGGTCTCCGCACCGTACCAAGGGCAAACGGCGAGGAATCTCCTGCAGAGAAAGTCTACGGCGAAGCACTGGCGGTACCTGGAGAATTCTTACCCACGGAGCCAGATGACCCGGATACGCCCCTTCCAAGGCTAAGAGAAATTGCAAAGAAGTTCGCTCCCTGCTGAAAGACTTTCGTGGACAGGACCCACAACTTCAGCCCAGAAGGCCTGAAAACCTGTGCACATGTCCTCATGAGGAGCGACGCGCCCCGCCCACCCTTGACCAGACCATACAGAGGACCATACCGAGTCATCAGTAGAACATCCAAGGCCTACCTCGTCAACACCCATGGGTGGGAAGACTGGATATCTCTCGACAGGTTAAAGCCAGCTTTCCTAGTGGACAGCGTAACCCAGAAGGAAACTGGCAGATGTCCCAGATTTCCCCCACAAAACAAGACCTCGGATGAAATGATCGGCATCCAGAAACGAAGTCGAGGACATCCCAAGGGCAGCAATAAGGATGTCATCTGCCCGGCAAAACTGCCGGACGATTCAGCAGTCAAAGCCGCCCCACAACCACAGATATCAAGAACTCGGGGTCGGCTCCTGCACCCAAGAAGACACCGTGATTAACATTCAACAGATCTTCCAATCATTATTTCATTATAACTGTCGGGCGGGGGGGCGAGTACTTGTAAAGGCATCTTCTTTATCCATTAGTTACGATCATGTATCGCATCTATCAATGCAGCAAGAATCTCATATGTATATATATTTGTATGAAGGATTTCCTGGCCAATATATATTTTATCACTGTATGTAAATTATGTCTCTAGTTATTGTTATTTGACTGACTGTTAACAAACACAAATTGCTCTCACTCAGCGTGTGGGTCACGACGATTGGGGGTCTGGCACCTTGTTTCCTTCCACATGCTGCTATGTATACCTTTGCCCAGGTAATAAATCAATCAGTAACCAGTTCTGTCTTCTTTGACCTCACAGATGTGTAAATGTTCAGGGAGTTCTTTGGACCTTGCAGGTGGGTAGCCTATCGTAAGTTGACAAGTCACTTAATGTAAAATAGGTATAATAACGTATGATTTGTGAGAGAGGTGTGAAATAATGAGCAGGAAGACAAGTACTGCTAGTTTATTGATGAAGTGATCCACTTATAAAGCAGCGTGCAGACGTCTGTGTACTTTGCAGAGACTGCGGGTATCAAGATTTACAGGTGACCTGAGGCCAAACTATTTCTCTACAAAAAACAGGACAGGTACATAGAGAAAACATAATGATTAATAACGTGTGATGTGTTACAAAAATACTCTGTTACATGTACATAATGCATGGTCACTTGAACAGACAATAAAATATACAGCTCACAATTATGGTAATAATATGTGTTAGGTCGACCCCAGATCAAATGTGAAGGCACTGCAGAAAACGGGATGTTCATTACAGAGAACGCGTTTGAGCGGGGACTTTCGTCGGTTAGACCTGCTACCCTGAATTGCTCCTCAACCCTGTAGAACCAGGACACTGCATTTTGATTGGTGAATGGCGGCAGCCTTATACTGAGGGCAGCCTTTGGTTGGTCCGTCAGGGGGTGGTCATCGCGCAGGGTGCAGGTACCGGTGTGGAGGAGTGCATGGGAGTGGGTTGCGCAAGGGAGGCGTCTGCCTCCGACAAGTTCACGGTAATTTGTATGTGGCTGGGAATGTCTGCGTCCATGCTCATTCCGTGCTCTCACTTGGAGTGTGAGGGAACACTCACGTGAATACATGCTTGGGAGCGTGCCGTGTGGGTCCGCTAATGATGCTGGTGACCTGCCAACGAAGTTCGGTAATGCCCGAACACTTTGTTAGAGCGCCGTAACTAGTCCGTTAGGGGAATGGGTTGGGTTCATTGGGGCAAGACTTAGTCGCCGTTTGGGTCCGTTAATGGCTTCCGGGAACCACTGCGGGGGTCACCACTGTGAGAAAGGTGCGAAATAATGAGCAGGAAGACAAGTACTGCTAGTTTATTGATTGTTGTTGTTGTTTCAGACTTAGCTGGCCTTGTGCCAGCACGGGCTCCTGCTCCTAGAGCAGCCCGTAACTCTATGTTGATGATGAGTCTGTGAGGTGTAGTTTATTGATGTTGTTGTTTGAGATTTAGCTGGCCTTGTGCCAGCACGGGCTCTTGCTCCTAGAGCAGCCCGTAACAGTTTATTGATGTTGTTGTTTTAGATTTAGCTGGCCTTGTGCCAGCACGGGCTCTTGCTCCTAGAGCAGCCCGTAAGTTTATTGATGAAGCTACCTGCTTATAAAGCGGCGTGCGGACGTCTGCGTACTTCGCGGAGACCGCGTGTACAAAGACTTAGGTGACCCGAGGTCAAACTATTACTCCACAAAAAACATGACTGGTACATACAGGAAACATAATGATTAACAATGTCTGATGTGTTACAAAAATACTCCGTCACATGTACATAATGCATGGTCACTTGAACAGACAATAAAATATACAATTCACAATTATGGTCATAATATTTGTTCGGTCGACCCCAGGTCGAATGTAAAGGCACCGCAGAAAACGGGATTTTCATTACAGAGAACGCGTTTCAGCGGGACTTTACAAATTCTTTGAAGTTACGTTATCGCCATACTGATAAATATAATATTCTGATATAATAAAGAAGACATATACATGTACAGCATTTGTCTTACATTCTGAATCCAAAGGATTCAGACATTAAGATGTAAGTGAGGGAAATTGTTAAAGGATGTTCCTGACATATTTTTTTTTATGTGAGTGCTTTTAAACTGACGATGAAGGGATGGAAAGTTGGAATACCATCCGGGTTCATGTGCATTTCTCTATATGCAAAAACATATGTGCGTGCAAGAAAAGAAAAAAAGATTGAGATTTCTATTGTTCACACATATGGACTAATGATAAGGAGGTCATGGTAATGTATACTGAGACCTTCACTAAATCATTTTAAATTCCAATGAGTCCCCATACGGATAACTTCTAACAAAAAAGATCTTCAAGACAACGGCGATTTCAAGTACGCGCTAGAAATAAGTTCAAATTTCTCAGTGCGAGTACAAAATGCATTCAAGTAGGCTACGCATCTTCCTTGACATTCTTCATTCAAAAATATCTAATTTATGATCATTCTAGGCCAAAGAACCATATAGTCATGTGTTGTGAATTTTTGGGAAATGGCCTGAGTGGCAATTTCCCTAGTCTGACTGTTGTTACTACACAATTACACATCCGAAAAGGTTAGCACTGACCCTTTCGCTAAGATTTAACGATACTCATATTGGTTAAAATTAATAGTACGCAGTCTCGTTAGCACTCTTAAAAGTACAGTTAATGGACAGTATATTGTGTGGGTATTAATATGGAAGGTGGTCATGCAATCTATATAGTTTTGAAACCTCTGTTGTTTTGTTTACGTTGCTAAGGAATCGCTGGTAAGTTCGAATGAAGGAAATTGTAGTCAGTTGTGTTTATTGTTGTCTGTAATTGCCCTGTTTTCGGGATGGGGAGGAGGAATGATTAATGACTAACAGAATAATTGGACTTAGGCTGTTCTTTGACCTGACATTAGCGATTTTAGCCCTTTTGTTCTGTCAGAGTGACGTGACCTCATGGATTCATAACAGGTAGTTAAGCTACCATTGGCCCTAGGCGCCAACCGCAGCACAGGTTATTTTATTACCTAGTCTGCACCTTTTTTAGCTATTTTGTGTGTATGCAACGGCTAAACTGATAAGTATTCAATAATTGGCAGGCATTTTAAATCAGTAATGACGTTCGTCACTCGTAGGCATTACCTAGGCTAGGCTAAGGTTCTTTGCAGGGTCCCATCGGCCCCTAGCTGCAACCCCTTTCATTCCTTTTACCTTACCTTCGTTCATATTCTCTTCCATCTTACTTTCCACCAATTCTTAACAATTGTTTCTTTGTGTAACTGCGAGGTTTCCCTCCTGTTACAGCTTCCAAGCCTTCTTACTGTCATTTTCCATTTCAGCACTAGCCTGAATGGCCTCATAGGTCCCAGTGCTTGGGCTTTGGCCTAAATTCTCTATCCATTCCATATCCTATGCAGATCACTGTGGTGAAGCAGGTAGAACTGCAGTACATGAAGCTTGAAATGTTTGGCATCCATTTAACCTAGGCTTATTTTATAAACCCTCATCAAAGTTAGGTTAGGCTAGTGTGGGTCTTTTGAAGTAGCTTAAGGCTATTAGCCTGATTTTTAGTTTATAACTTGGTAATTCTAAGCCGGCTGTCCGCGGTGAGCAAGACTGTGGCAATTGGCGTTTTTCTATGTTATTTTGCTTGCTTTACAAGAATTTAAAGTAATATTTTGTTGCCCAGTTGTAACTAAAATGTGATTGACCTTTGAAGACTACACGACTTGAATTACCTAACACAGGGTAGGTCTAAGCCGGCATTCCGCGGCAAGCCCGCCCCCCCACCTCCATAGCTAATACAGCAAAATTGTAACCAGTAAACACCTCTAGGGTACGTTATGTTGGTATTTTTAGGGGCGTTTACTGGTTACAATTTTGCCGTATTAGCTATGGAGGGGTGGGGGGCTTGCCGCCGAATGCTGGCTTAGACCTACCCTGCGTTAGGCAATTCAAGTCGCATAGTCTTCAAAGTTCAATGACAGCTTAGTTACAGCCGGCCGACAAAATATTACTTTAAATTCTTGCAAAGCAAATAAAATAACATAGAAAAACATCAATTGCCATAGTCTAGCTCACTGCGGACAGCCGGCTTAGAATTACCTGTAACTTTTAGCCAGCAATAAGGCTATTTTATAAGGAAATCACAGGCCTAGCTAACTGGCATTGTAGTTTGCTAATGTAAGCTAGCCTATAATTTTGATGTAAATTTTTAGGCTACCATACCCTGAGTTGTAAACCTGAATCCCAGTGTGGGGATAGTTCTGTCAGTGCACCTCGCATGGTGCAATGTAAACTTTACTTAAGGGTCTTTGCAGTGTCACTTTGGCCCCTGGCTACAACTTCATTCATGCATTTTACTGTACTTCCATTCATGTTCTTGTTTTTCCATCTTACTTTCCACCCTCTCTAACAATGTTCCGTAGTGTGACTGCGAGGTTTTCCTCCTGCTACACCTTTCAGATCTTCTTACTGTCAATTTCCTTCTCAGCGCTGAATGACCTCATAGGTCCCAGTGCTTGGCCTTTGGCCTAATTCTGTCTTCTATTCTGTAAACCAACATAGAATAACTTGGCCTAAATGAGGTAGTTTAACCCTCCCAATGATTATCGTGAATCCCTTGATCATCTCCACTGTGATTGATTCCTCACCCTCATGATCACAGAAATGGGTAGCTAGGCTTTTGCATGCTTATTCTTAGTCCCCCGCTATACAAGACTTTAGGTACTGCCACCTTGAATAGAGGCCTAAACCGTTTATAAACTATATCAAGTACAGTACTGTACCCAATAGACCAAGGAGAACCACAAGGAGGGATGCAGTTAAAGCAGGTTACATTGCATGAGCTGTATTCTTTCACGCTTGGGTTCACTAGATATAAGTCACTATCTTTCAGGTATTTTCCTTTGAAGGGTATTGTGATTTAAAACTTAGGCATAGGTTATTGTTTAGGTGTTGTATTTGCGGCAAGTCTGAATAGTTCTGAACAAGTAAAATGAAGGGTTTTTGAGTATAGAACATAAATATTAACTATTTAGATGGGGAGTAGTTTTAAGAGTGGTTGCATTGTGCTTTATATTAATACTGCATTTCAAATAACTTTGAAAAGGGAAAGCATAACTGAGTGCTTGTTATAGTCAGATATAATGTTGCTTAATGTATCAGATGTTTCAGGGGTCTGGCCTTTTGATAAGCAGCAAAACTTGGTATGTAACTAAGGCCCTGTCCCAACAGCATAGCCTACAGATGTTACATGGTTGTGATAGTTATGGTACATTAGTGATAGGGGCTATTGGCATTATACCTGGTATCATTAATACATGAAATATTTATAAAGATAAACTGTAGTTTATTCACAGCACTTGAGCAACATGTAACCAGGAGATAATAAAACTTCTGGCCAAAGCACCTTAGAACGGTCCTCTTCTGAAGTGAAACAGTAAAGTAAATTTTGTTGAACTGAAAGCACTGTATTTTTTCTATGTGCATGAAACCAACTGGGATTGTGAAACTTGCCTTGCCTTGTCTTACCTTGTATTGTATTATGCCTTCTCTACCAAATCAACTGAGGGCTGCTAGTGTATTTAAGTGATCACCTTCAACTTGTGGAAATTCAGGCAAACTCACTCGCACACATTACTACATAGAAGAAACATTACAAAAGCTTGGTAATCCAGGACATGTCTTGGATAAACAGTTTATGTAAAAACTTTAAGAAAATACTAATTAACATACTTTTGAATGAATAAAATACAGTATACTATATGGGAATTTCCTCTAACTTCAAAAACTTTAAGAAAATACTAATTAACATACTTTTGTATGAATAAAATACAGTATACTATATGAGAATTTCCTCTAACTTCTTACGGAGCGATTCACTTCTCAAAAATAAGGGTATGAAGTTAACAACCAAAATTCAAGAATATTACAGTCATGAAAGATTTTACTATTCTTGAAGCTGCAACAGAGAAACATTACTAGGGGGAACTACACAAAAGAAAAATTAATTCATATGATGGTTTGTTCTGTGATAACAGGTGAGTCTTCAAGATATCTCACATGTAACAGTAATTTCTAGCATGAAGTAAAGTGCATTATGTCTGAAAAGATAGTGTACCAAACACCACCATATTCATGGAGCTGAAAGGGAAAGAAGGTAGACAAGTTGATGGGTCACTGTAGTGGAAAAAAAATTGCATACATTGTATGTATTTGGAAATAATTTTTTAAATTCTTTTACAGGAGACAATTTTTAAAGGAGTGATGCTGATACCTGTACTCCAGCTGCAGTCAGTGTTTATCACAACAAATTTGGAACAGGTCTACTTTAATATTGTGGCTGGAGCTCAGTCTCAAAATGGCAGATTGGTGGTTCAGGAATGATGCTGCTTTAAGGTAAGGTATCCTTGCTAATCACGGAACAGTTTTTAAGCTATTTTCAAAGATGGGTTTTATATAAGAACTCTGTTAATTTCAAGAACTGTTTTGTCAGTTAACCTGCATTTAAGACCAAAGTATCCCGTACCAATATACATGATCATAGTCCAAGCACATTTTTTAAGTATAGTTTGTCTACAGGATGGATACTATATTTCTCATTGCATAACCGAAAGACTTTTTTTTTTTTTTTACCTCAACTCCAATGATTCAGTGATCTCATTAAAAATAACATGCCTACTCAGCTGACTCCATGTATCCTGCAACAGTTTTGTATATTCATTTTAGTTCTTTGTGTATCACCAAGCTAAATTATCCTCCATTGTAATACGGGACATTTGAGTAGAGAATTTAAGTAGGAGAGATTTTGAATTGTATTAAGGGAGGAAAGCATAGAGAATTGTGAACACAGTACTAATGTAAGGCTTGCTATATTGCAGTTATATCACCTATATCATAGACTGTAGAACGTGCATGCTTTCTGTTCATGGTGATTTCCTAGCCATTACAGTATTCGTGGGGGATGCGTACCCCCCCCCCCGAATAGCTAAAATCCGTGAATACTTAAAACCCCTCCAAAAACACTTAGAACTGCCTATCTTGATAGTTCAAACACAAAAAAAAAACTCTAAAAATGCTCATACCTGAGTATTTTAATGGTTTTACCACAAAAAGTGCATTTAGTCATGAAAGTGATATGAAAATACAGTAATTAGTGAATATTTCACAGTGAAAAATACCGCGAATGGGTGAATTTTCCGTGAATAATGTGTATATACGTTCCACATAGAAATACGCAAATAGGTGAGTCCACGAATCATGAGAATGCGAACACTTGGGGTTTACTGTACTGTACTTATTTCATTATAGAGAGAATTAATTTTTTGTGGTATACATTTTTGTTTAGGTATGAAGATATCAGGGTATTGCTCTGCCTTCCAGGCTAACTTGTAATATGTACAATAACTCTGTTACTACACTCTGATAACTAAAACATCATAGGCATTACTGGAGACTGTAGTCTTATTTTATTAAACCACTATATTACTGTAAAAGACTAAGGGATTTTTTAAAGAAATTTTTACTTGGTAGCTATGTATGGGAAAGGATTATTAGTTTCATTTGAAGGAACAGTAAGTTACATTGCAGTGCCTGACTTTAATTTTATGTTTTCTTTCACGGAGAAACAAAGGAATGAATGGTAGCATTACCTTGTCAAATGTTTTTTGGTTAAACTAACACTAAAGATAACACCTTGTAAATTTGACATGTAGTAGAGATTCATTTGTAGGTAACAAAATTTTTTTATTTTTACCATATATTTAATATATGTACTGTATAGGTATTCAGTATTTGACTAAGATTTTTAAAAATTTTTTAGACTTATTTTTCAGTTTTTCTCAATGATCAGTTTTTCATTTTTTGCAGTTTTTCAAGAATGTTTACAAACTTATTTTATATATCCTTAATGGTTTATTTTATATATTTTTAATGGCCAGAGCTTCTGTAGTATAGACAAAAGAATTCTTATGTCATCTTCACAAAAGTGTTTTCTTGATGCTAATGGGAGTGCTATTATCCTCTACATCATATCAGTCTTAGTTTGACTGTCAGTGAGTGTGAATGATTAGCAATTAGTGTTTATTCAGTCGTACTATACAGTGTTGTAAGACAGTATAATTATTTCATTTTAGCAATTGTGGAATATTCATTTATTGATTTGCAATGCTTTAAATTTTATTTTGACTTACAAATTCTTTAGTTAATCTAGGTCAGGGCAGGACAAGGCTGCTGCTATACTCCAAATGCTGTAACAAGAATTTAGATCTAGTGGTAGCATTTGGTGCTCTGCGTGTGTAAGTTTTTTTTACGTTAGCTAATCGGTGGATTTAGGCAAAAGTAATGCTTATACAACAGCCATGTTTTTATATATGTAACTTACCAAGTAATTACATAGCTATTAGTTTCTACTTTACCAGCAGCTTTAGAATTGAAATTCGCAGTAGCGCTCTTTTGTTTCGGTGTAGATAAGTGTCCTGCCCACTTCTGGGGAAGTACAGGTACAACATAGCTGAAGAGCTTGGTTTGTTTCTGCCACTCAATGACCATACATCTGTTGTTCAGCAGCTTTGTTTTTGAAGTTCAAGAGTTTCACTGGATGGTTTTGATTGTTTTCAAAGGATTTGGTGAAGTATTCTTTACTTTCGTAGCCTCTGTACTATATTTTTCTAGCTGAGATAAGCTTAGCTTAGCTTTTGTGGATTTTGACTTGGTATTTCAGACTCGAGTGTGACTAGTAACCGGTATTTCAGCAAGGGCTACAGTATTAGATGAATCTCTTCCAAATATGAAGCGCATTTAGTGTTTTCATCGCTGATGACAAGTTTGTTCTCCTGACTTGACGTGCAAGGAATGTAGAGACTGAGATGATGTTAAATGTAGGATTTTGACTAACCATTTAGATAAGTTGGAGAAGACTAGGCATAGAAAGGCGGCTGCTAGAGCTGAGGCTAGAGCTTCTGTGTCCTGTACTCCTAGACCGGCCCTTTTGACACTTGTAACCACTCGCTTGCCTGTTTCTACTTCTCTCGCACTTCCTATGACTCCATTACCTGGCTCCCTTCCCTCTGAACCTAGTGCCATCGCCAGTCTCGAAGCTCAGATAGACAAGAAATTTGACTCATTAGTGAACACAGTCACTCAGATAGGAGCTTCGGTAAGAGTGCTTTTAGATACAGCAAGTGGTGATCCTTGTGCTAGTGTCAGTGCTAGTGTTGTGTCAGTGGAGGGGGTGGCTGCTTTTCCCACCGATGCTCCTAGATGGAGGTCCCTGCCAAGCTCCCCTGCACCTGGGAGGAGCCAAACCGTAAGTCCAAGGGAGATCGGTGGGTTTTGCCCACGAGTAGTTGCTCTCTCAACCGAAACTGTTGCTATTTCCCAGGTTGCAGTAGCTAAGCACGGTAAAGGTGTACCAGTGGATCACACCTTATCCTCCAGTGGTTCTGATTCTGAGCCCAAAGGACGTGGTTGGCGGTTTCATGACTCCTCCAGGCCTTTGAAGAGGTACATTTTAGAAGATCAACCATTGATTCCTCGTAAGCGCCAAAAGGACCAAGAACCCTCTTGTAGCTGTTGGGATGATAGAGAGCTTCTGTTTGACACCGAGTTCCCAGTGGCTCATAAGCACCCATTGGCTCCCAAGTACCAAATGGCTCACAAGCATACCAAGGGATCAACTTCTCCCATGGGATCTGTTCTCCCAGTGGCTCATAAGTATGCAATGGGATCAGTACTTTTAGTGGCTCCTGATATCCCAGTGGCTTCCAGCTCTCATACAGTGTTGGATGAGGTGTCTGAGGGCTCTTCTGATTCAGACATCCCTATTACTGCAGGTCAGCCTGTTTCGGCACCTTCTGTTAAGCAAGTTTCGAAGACTGCACCTGCTTCTCCTGTCACTGAATGCCCGATAGCAACCCTAGTACCAACTCCTCAAGATACTTCTTTGCTACTCATTCATCAGCGATTGGATGACATCCTGGAGCTTATGAAAAAACCTTCATCTTCTCCTCAGGACTTGGCACTGTTTGCTATTTCTTCGGCGGAAGAAGAACCTAAGCAAGAGTAGCCTTCATCTGCATATGCATCCCTGTTGAATTACTTTCTGTTTTGCTTCCTGTCGTACTTTACTGCCGCGGCACCTTCTTCTCCTGGGTCTTCCTTCATGTTACAGCAACCAGCAGGTTCTGCTAAGCTCCGGAAGACTCTTGGTTGGCTGAGAAGAGGGAGTTAGAAAAGGCAGTATTTTGTTCTCCTCCTTCATGCCTGTCGAAGAAGAAGTATGTGTTTTATGCGACTGGAGAAGTGCCCTCCTTGGGGGTTTCTGCCTCTTCCCAAGGGCACTTCTTTGGCCTTATTGATCTTGCTCGAAGATTGGCCTTTGACCCAGCAAATTTATGTTTTCTTCCTCTGAACTTGATCACTTGCTTAAAGACTCTTACAAAGTCTTTGAAATCTTCAGTTTCCTTGACTGGATGGTGGGCGCCTTGACAAAGAAGATTGAGGACTGTTCTTCACTGCAAGACAGTTTCACAGCAGACTGGCACGGGGTTCTGTTTTGCGCCAATAAGGCCATTAGAGATGGGGCACAAGAATTAGCTGCTCTCTTTTCTACAGGCATGTTGAAGAAAAGGGAGCTTTGGTGCTCCTTCACCACCAAGGGAGTAACTCCATCTCAAAGATCATCTCTTCTCTTTGCTCCACTGGACAAAAATAACCTTTTCCCTTGTGCGACAGTGAAACGAGTAGCAACAGAGCTTCAGAAGACTACACATGATCTACTAGCCCAGTTGACCAAACGACCGAAGGATTCAAGCCTTGCCCCTTCTGCCCCTTTAATCCTCGACCATTCTCTCCCCTTCAACCATGGCCTTTTCAAGGGGGCAGAGGTAGAGCTTCTTCTCGACCACGCACGAACCCCACAGTAGATCAGTCCGTCCTGTTACGAAAAAGCATCATCAAGACCAGCCTCTAGCAAGTGAGGATCCGATCCTCCATCTCTCAGTGGGCGCCAGATTCCTGTATTTTTGGAAGCAGTGGGAAGCCGTATCTGTAGAACCATGGGTACTTCAGGTACTCAAAGAAGGATATTCGATCCCCTTCAAGGAGGGACCTCCTTTGATGTCCTCTCCCAACGCCTTAAAGCTGTACTCAGAAGGCTCGGAGAGGTTTCCAGCCTTCTCAAAGGAAGTTGCAGCTCTTCTCCGGAAAGGAACAATAGAGGAGGTAGAAGACTAATTGTTGGAGGGGTTTTACAACCGCCTTTTTGTAGTCCCCAAGGCATCATGGGGTTGGAGACCAGTCTTGGATGTAAGAGCTCTGGACTTCTTTGTCCAAACCACAAAGTTCAAGATGCAGACGAACAACTTGGTTCTCCCTGCGATTTGTCAGGGGGACTGGATGGTTTCCATAGATATGAGAGATGCTTAATTTCATATCCCTATACACCGGGATTCCAAGAAATTTCTGAGATTTTTATTCCAGGACAGGGTTTTCCAATTTCGGGCTCTGTACTTCAGGTTGTCCACAGCCCCTCAAGTCTTCACCAGGGTACTCGCCCCTCTATCGCAATGGCTTCACCTTATGAGCGTAAAAGTTTGCCTATATCTGGACAACTGGCTCCTACGATCATCATCTCAGAGAAAATGTATGGAGGACCTCAAAACTCTGCAGTTAGCCCAGGATTTGGGCATTTTAATCAGTCATGAGAAATCCCAACTAGTCCCTTCACAATCGATAGCCTATTTGAGGATGAGGATAGACTCTAGGACTTTTTGGGCTTTTCCTTCAGACAAGGGGGTGGAGTCATGCACCCAAAAGATCCATGACTTTCCGAATCTACAGTCCTGCTCTGCTAACGATTGGATGAGTCTACTAGGAACCCTCGCCTCCATAGAGATGTTCGTACCATTGAGGAGACTGCATGCGAGGCCTATACAATTCTTCCTAAAGGCCAGTTGGAGAAGGAAGACTCTGCCAGACACCTTTGTCTTCCCCATCACTAAGGAAATAAAGGAAGATCTTCGGTGGTGGCTCGAAGAAGGGAGGTTTCTTACGGGAAAGTCTTGTTTTCATCCAAACCTGAGCCTAACATTGTTCTCCGACACATTGGATCAGGGTTGGGGAGCAGTTCTAGGACATTTGGAAGTATCAGGAATGTGGTCTCTACAAGAGAGAAAACTACACGTAAATGGAAAGAACTGAAGGCGATTCACCTGGCGCTTCAACATTTTGCTGTAATGACTCGCAGCTCAGTGGTCTCAGTGCATTCCGACAACACAATGACGCTGGCATATATTCAGAACCAGGGAGGCACTCACTCCTTTTCTCTATGCAAAGTAGCCAGAGATCTTCTCCTATGGGCTTACAAAACAGCACCCAGATACTCACCCGCTTTCTTCAGGGCAAGTCGAACGTATTAGCGGACGGGTTGAGCTGTCGCAAACAAGTTCTACCCTCAGAATGGTCGCTGATCCACGGGTGTGCACCGACTTGTGGAAACTTTAGGGAAAACCGTTGGTTGACTTGTTTGCAACATCCAGGAACCATCGCCTTTCCCTGCATGCTTTTTGGCGCCAGACCCTCAAGCCTGGGCAATGGATGCGATGCTCTAGGACTGGTCAGGACTTCCCATCACATGTTGATGATTCTGATGACCCCCTTTTGGCCTCAAAAGGAATGGTTCCCGGACCTTCTGGAACTTCTGCCGGACTATCCACAGCTCCTTCCACAGAGGAAAGATCTGCTCAGACAACCTCATTTCAACTGGTTTCATCATGGTTTGTCCACTCTTGCTCTGACAGGCTTCAAACTGTCAGGTAGCTTGTCAGAGCGAAAGGGTTTTCAAGAGAGATTGTGAATGCTATTGTGTGATGTAGACAAGAATCTTCTTCCAAGCTCTACCAAGTTAAGTGGGCAGTATTTCACGTATGATGTAAGGAACGTAACATCCCTTCTTCTACCTCTATAGCTCAACTAGCTGAATTTTTACTTTTCCTGAAGTCTTCCCGGGGTCTGTCAACATCTACGATCAAGGGGTACAGATCTATGTTGAACTCAGTGTTCAAGCATAGAGGTTTGGGTCTCTCTTCAAATCCAGATATTTCGGACTTGATTAACCCCTTAAAGGACCTATATTTTAACATAATGTGTCAAAAAAGATTCCAATTATTTTATTCAATTGAAAATATAAGTTGTTTAGACACTGTACTTCTTAATTTCAATATAAAATTGTGATTATTTTATGTAAAATAGTGATTTTTAGAAACTCAATTTGAGACCTTTTCTGGTCATTAACGAGTTATCTCGTAGAAATTACTGTATACTTATTTTGTTCTATAACAAGATATCTCATATGCTTAGTTTTAGTAATTTTGAAAGTAGGCATTTCAAGATCAGTAAATGATTCTTCAGTATCACTGTCGTCATGGTAACTTGCCATAACCGGGCTAAAATAATAAATAAAGTCAAGAGACTAACAAATTACACGACATCAACGTAATAAATCAATATTTCATATAAACAGTCTAAAATGACAAATAAAACAACCAGACTTGCCTAAAAACAGTCCAGTCAAAGTTGACCGAAGGTTGAAATTTTGGCACATCGTGATTTATATGAAAATATTTCAAAACCGATAGAAGCTACAACCATGAGTTATTTTTTGTTGTATTCTACATGAAATTGTGCACATTTTCACATATAAAACTTTATGTAATGACTAATATAAAATGGTGCAAACATTACGACAAAGTGACGAAAGAATTTCTAAGATGTTCGGCCGAGTTACCGCGTGCGGACGTAAGGAAAAAGTTTTTTTCAAAAATTCACCATAAATCGAAATATTGTGCTAGAGACTTCCAATTTGTTGCAAAATGAAGGTAAATGATTGAATATTGCTAGAATGTAAGAGTTTTAGCTTACAATTGCGTTTTTCAACCATTTCGGTCAAGTCAAAGTTGACTGAAGGTTGAAATTTGGCACTTATCGTGATTGATATGAAAATATTTCCAAACTGATAAAAGCTACAACCATGGTTTGTTTTTTGTTGTATTTTACATGAAATTGTGCACATTTTCATATATAAAACTTTATGTAACGGCTAATATAAAACGGTGCAAAAATTACAACCAAATGATGAAAGAATTTCTGAAATTTTCGGCCGAGTTACCGCACAGATGTAAGGAAAAAGTTTTTTCAAAAATTCACCATAAATCGAAATATTGTGCTAGAGACTTCCAATTTGTTGCAAAATGAAGGTAAATGTGAATATTACTAGAATGTAAGAGTTTTAGCTTACAATTGCGTTTTTTTACCATTTCGGTCGAGTCAGAGTTGACCGAAGGTTGAAATTTTTTGTAGTCGATGTACGGTACGTCCGCTCGTCACCCGACAGACAATTTTAGTCGACTTACGATATGTTCAGTCGGCGTTTAAGGGTTAAGGAGTCAGAGCTTAGCATAAAATTCTGACAAGGCTGTCCCCTTTGAGAGTCTTTTCATAGGGGTCCCAAACTTCTGAGTAGCTATATTTAAAGGAAGCTTTTTCCTTTCAAAAGGGAGTTGCAGCATTGCCCATTCTTTGGTGGAATTTCCTGAAGCTGGGATGACTGTGGCAGATGGTTTTAATTCTGCCAATGTCTCTTGTTTTTAGTCAATACAAATTCTGAAAATCTATCTTCACATGATTAATAATTTTGAAATTGAAGGGACAGAAGGCTGGGGCTACTTGGTGAGCAACTTGGGTCTTATTCAAAATGGAAGTAGAGATCCATTTTTCATTGACCTGGTAAAGGGTGATTTGCCCATTCCTTGGTGGGATTTCCCAAAACTGGGATGACCGTGGCAGATGATTTTAATTTTGCCATTGTCTCTTGTTTTTAGTCTCTACAAATTCTAAAAATCTGTCTTCACATGATTTATATTTTTGAGAGTGAAGGGACAGAAGGCTGAGGCTACTTGGTGAGCAACTTGGGTTTTATTCAAAATGCAAGTAGAGATCAATTTTTCATGGACCTGGTAAAGGGTGATTTCTGAGCTCGTCCCTGTGTCAGCCGGTGAAATTCCTATCAAGCACGAATTTCCAGGTATAGATATTGCTAAATATACCAGAGAAAAAAGCTATCAGGAAATGCTGGGGTTACTACCCCCAGATCGAACATCTATTATGGAACAGACGTCGGTATAGGTAAGGATGAGTGATTGTTGTCACTGCCACAGGACTGCACTCTGTAGACATCCCAATGACAAAACCCCCGGAACGTGAGGAGCCAATCTAACGCCCGCACTCACCTGCCCGCCAACCGACGACCCCAGCGTCATCTGTACTCATTCCATACTAGCACGTTTTTTCTTACGGAAGATATTTTTCTTGTGCTGGCTTTTGCACCAATTTTACGTGAATTTCATCATGTCTTCCAGCAATTTCACCGTTATGAACTTAAGTACCATCTTCTTGTGGGGTTTTATTATCAGTGAGGCTTTTATTGGCCCGTAAGTTAATATTTACAGGGTCATATATTGGACGCTCCCTGGCGTTCTCCGCCTCCGCCATGATGACCTTGAGGTACACCCTTACAGCTTGTTTCTGCAGGGGTTTCTCTCGGTCGTTTACAAATTTGCTCATGTTTCGTAATTCCCCTTCAAGAAGTTCCTTTTGGAGGTGTTTATCTATTTCAGGCGGTTCCTGGTACCTTGATTAGCGTCATTCCTCACGGAGGCTTCCTCCCCTTATCTCGGCTCTTACAGTTAATTCATAGCTGATACCAGGCTCTCGCGCGGATAGATTCCCTCCCCAAGGTGGTGCTTTCTTTTGTCAGTTTCTCTGATTTGTAGTGTAATGGATGACATGGATAATTCGGATTTATTGTGGTCCGGGCTCGGCGTCAGGTGCAGCCAGTTGGCTGCCTACCTCCTGCTCTCCTCGCTCGGTTAGGCTATACGCTTAGCACAAGTTCTTATATTTTTGTATATTCGATCATATTATGTGTACTTATGTAGTTATTGGTTAACTTTAGCGGTACTTATCAGTAATTGATCTTAGCCTAGCCCTCTCGCTCCAATCGGTGGGTTAGGCTATTCAGGTTAGGCTTTGGCATTGTCTTAGCTCCCATCTCTCCCGACTGTGTCGCTTGAGCGGGGGAGGGAGGGGTAGGCTGGTCGAGGGAGTTCCCGTTGGTTGTTCCATCTGCCTTACTGCCCGTTTTCGGGTTCGCTAGAGCATCTGAAGCCCCCATCCCCTCCTCCCTCTAATGAGGGAGAGAAGGAAAAATAAAAAACAGGGGATCTTCTTTATGCATTGCCCTTCTACCCTATGGGTCGGTTGTTGGTTGGACTACTTTACGGGAATTTCTCTCCCTTCCACCCCTCTTCCTCTCCTCTCTCTCCTCCCCTTTTACTGTCTGGGCTGTGCCTTCAGAGGAGGGTGAGAGTTTGGCGTTGCTATAGACTAGTGTTGTCGTCCTATCCTCCCCTAGTACTTTTGGTGAGTGTCATGAGTCTCCCTGTGCGCAGGAAGTCGATACGTCTGTGCCGATGCCTCTTAGGGAGTTTTAGTCAGTGGTTAGGGGGTCCCCCGTCCACTTGAACATAACTCTCGATTCCACCATTCTAAGTACTGCCTCCCTGACTTTGCCAGTGGTGTGTCATCTCCCCGCGGGTGGGACATCGGTCTCTTCGATCGTCACCCCATGGGGGACTAGTCCGGTTCCCAGTTGAGAGTCACCCACCCTCCTGGCCTCCGTTCTGGTGTCAACCGCTCGGCTAGTGTTTCGTTGGTTCGCTCTCCTCCGGGTCGGGCTGAACTTTGATCACCCTCAGGGTTCAAACATTTCCTAACTGGTTCCGCTCCGCCGTCCCCGGCCCTCCCGTTGCCTTCTTACCTGTTACCACTCCAGTGGTTTTGGTTTTCAGTAGGTTGGCCTTAGTCACACCTAGTTCTCTAGCTGTATACTAACTGGAGGTAATGATTTACCCCGCCCTCCCTGCTGTAACCAAATGACGGAGGCACGGGATCTCGGAGGGGTCTGCGCCGGAGCACTTTGACCAGCAGTGTACTGCTATCCTATATTGTTAACCATTTACTTACTACCGGTCTCCGGCAGTAATTATCCTTTAAGTTGATTTACAATTAAGAGTTGCATGATCCTAAGTTAAGGTCCTACTCCGTCGAACTATCTCCGGAGTTTCTTGATTTAATGTGTGTCATGTTTTGCTCTGGTTTATCGTCCCGCCGGAGCATACCGGCGGGTCCGGTATAAATTAATGCTTGCTGCTGGACTCCGGCAATAATTATACTTTAAGTTGATTTTATATTTAAGAGTTGCATGATCCTAGGTTGAGGCCTGCTCCGTCGAACTATCTCCGGTGCTCCTTAATTTAGTGTGTGTCATGTTTTGCTCTGATTTATCGTCCCGCCGGAATACTCCGGCGGGTTTGGTATAAATTAATTAGCATGCTCCATTACCTGCTGTTGTTTAAGGCCCCTATCTCCGCCGGTTCTGCTACGGCGCGCCTTAAATTAGTGTGTTCATATACCTTCTCCTACTTACAGACAGTACGTTGTGAGGAGCCCGGGTGCACTGCTGTGCTGCACCAGCCCTATGGGCGCGTTGTCTGCCGCTCTCATTCGGGCTGTGCAGTGCGGATCGACGATCTTATCGTATGGCACCCGGACGGTTGTGAGGTTTGCTTCGCTCTGTACAAGCGTGTCCAGGACGAGTCGGTAAGCCTATAGTTACCGCCTTTAGTTTACCTGGTTGCCTCAATTGTTTCAAGTACGTTATGTTCTTGATATATTGCTTATACGAGTATATATCTCTTCACCGAGCGCTAGGTTATTAAGTCCCTGTTCTCTTCCAGGCCGACCAAGCTTCCCGTAACGACGCCTTGGGTTCCCTTCGAGCCTGGGTGGCTGGTTACGGCAGGAACGTTCCGTCGGGGAAGCCGTATGTTCTGGATGAGAACATCCGGAACCTGCTTTACCCCGGCGCCCGGATCTCAGCGGCTGTTCCACCTGAAGTCGCCGCTCCTGTCATCGAGCAGATCCGGGTAGAAACCCAGCCTCCCCAGGACGAAAATTTGTACGTGGAGGTGTCGGAGGAAGTGGCGGCCATAAACCTCGACCTGGAACCTATGAACACCGAACAGGACCAGGAGGGAGGCAGGGAGGTAAGTGAGGCAGTGGGGGCGGGCTCCCTTTTTGATTCCCCTTCATCCACTGCTTCTTCTTTTCAGGGCTTTCAAAAATCTTCTTACTTGGAGGACAGGGCGCAATCCGCTGTCCCCAAGTTGAAGAAGTCTTGGAAGGCGAAGGGCTATAAATCCGCAGCCTCCCGCAAGGCAACTCCCTTCCCTCCGGTGAAGCCATGGGACGCTAGTCTGGCGGCTTCCGCAGGCAAGGCCACTCCCTCTGCTAAGGGAGCGAGTTTGAGGGCAGCTAAGGCTAGCCCTCCTCGCCATCCTGCCTTTGACCCGGAGGAGTTTGCCGGAATGCTCTTGCAGAAGTTTTCCTCGGAGGTTGATGCGAAGCTTAACAAGCTTACGGAGAGGCTGCAGAGCCAGGAGAGTATGCTCTCCGGGTTCATGCGCTCCGTTGGGTCAGCAGTTCATTACCCCATTCCGGATGCCTCCGCCCTCCCTCCATTTGACAAGGGAAATCCCTGGCATTTGGCCCTTCATGCTCCCCGGCATGAAGATACCCTAACGATCGAGGGTCTAGGCACGCGCAGGCTCGAGGAATTGGAATTCTTTCCTCCTGATCTGCTGCCCCCCTACCCAGGCTTCGCCAGGCTGACGGAGGAAGCTTGGGTAAGGACGGATAAGGTCCCGAAGGAGACAGTGATCTTCCTAAGGGACCAGGCGCAGTCTACATTGATGCGCACCTTCAATGAGTGGCAGGCGGAGAACACGAAGTTGACCCCCTTCAAGGGCTACTTCACGATGTTCTCGTTGGGAGATAGGATCCTGACCCCCTGCATGACTAAGGTGGCTCTCGCGACCGCCCAAGCATGCTCGGAAGGTAAGCCGTTGCCTCAGCTCCAGGAGACTGATCCCACCTCTCTGATCTTCCCCGGAGACAATGAATTCTGGAAGGATGCCCCGGCCACTTTTACATCGGGTAAGCTGGACCAGGAGTGTGCATCCACCTTGTTCAACGAGCAGCTTCCCAAACTGCCGGAAGCCCTCCTGAAAGCAGAGTTTGAGGCTAGGTGTCGGTTGAGCCGATCATTGAACTCCCTGTGCCTGGCGGAATCAACCGCAGTGACGTTTTATGATGAGCCACTCTTCCAAGTCCTGACGAAGTCTCTGTTAGCAGGATTTCAGGCGGACTTGTTTGACTTCATGGTAGCGCGGATAAACTGCCGCAAATACATCTTCGCCGACGCTAGCATAAGACATGAGCCTAACAAGCTCATGAAAAGCTCCTTCTGGGGAGCTAGTCTCTTCCCGGAAGAAGAAGTCAGTAATGTCCTGGCTGAGGCAACCAGGGCAAATCAGAGTCTGCGCTCCCGCTGGGGTATCCCCGCTTTTAAAAGGAAAACCCCCGAGTCCGCCGGCCCTCAAAATAGACCTGGCAAGAGATACAGGAGGCACAGAAGACAACACCAGCAGGCTGTTGTCCAAGCTGTACCTGTCTCGCAAGTTTGCCAGCCTTCTACCTCTAAGGCCCAACCTCAACAGTTCGTGCTGGTGCAGCCAGCTCAGCACTCCCTTGCCGCGCCTTCCTTCGTGACGTCTCCGGTATACAACCCCTCCTATGAGGGCCAGGGGTCGTTTCGAGGCCTTTACAGGGGCGCAAGGGGGAGTAGAGCAAGGGCCTCCTTCAGAGGCAAGGCTGCCGTGCGATCCCTCTCCCGGGGGAGAGGAGGCCGAGGTAGAGGAGGCAAACCTGCACCTTCCCAGTGAGACCAGTCAGGTGGGCAGCAGACTTCACCTGTTCAGGGACCAGTGGACCTTCAGTCCGTGGGCCCACAGTATAGTCTCCAAAGGTTTGGGGTGGAGTTGGATCAAGGGCCCTCCCCCTCTGATCAGATTTCATCAACCGTCTTCCAAAGCTCTGCGGGACTTTGCGGTGGAATTACTCCAAAAGAGGGCCATAAAGAAAGTGAGACACCTGAAATTTCAGGGCAGACTGTTCAGTGTTCCCAAGAAAGACTCCAGTCAACAAAGGGTAATCTTGGATCTCTCGCGTCTCAATCTTTACATACAATGCGACAAATTTCGCATGCTTACAATCGCGCAGGTATGGACTCCTGCCGTCACCACCTCTATAGATCTGTCAGACGCATATTATCATGTCCCGATTGCGCGGAACTTCTCTCCCTTCCTCGGTTTCAGGCTGGGGAAACAAGCCTACTCCTTCAGGGTCATGCCATTCGGGCTCAACATAGCACCCAGAATTTTCACAAAGCTGGCGGACACGGTAGTGCAGCAGTTACGGTCCCGGGGGATATCGCTGGCCGCATACCTGGACGATTGGATAATCTGGGCATCCAACGCTGGGGAGTGCCGGAGAGCTACGGCCATGGTGATCAAGTTTCTGGAATCCCTAGGCTTTCAGATAAACAGGGCGAAGTCCCGCCTAACTCCAGAGGCTCGATTTCAGTGGCTGGGTATCCAATGGGATCTGGTTTCGCACAAGCTGTCTATTCCACCAGCCAAACGGAGAGAAATAGCCAAAGCCACCAGGCAATTCCTCAAAAACAGGAAAGCCTCTACGCAGAACGCAAGAAAAGAATCCTGGGTTCTCTTCAGTTCGCATCCGTAACAGACCGGCTCCTAAAAGCAAAACTGAAAGACATAAACAGAGTGTGGCGGAGACGAGCCAATGTCAAGCTCAGGGACAAGGTGTCTTTAATTCCTCCGGTGCTGAGGAAAAGACTCCGGCCGTGGTCCACAGTCAAGGGTCTTTCGAAGTCAGTTCCCCTTCAATTCCCTTCCCCAGCTCTAATAATCCACACAGACGCTTCGTTAAGCAGCTGGGAGGGTACTCACCAAAAAGAAAAGGTACAGGGTACATGGTCCACTCTGTTCCGTCAATTCCACATAAACATTTTGGAGGCAATGGCAGTGTTTCTATCTCTGAAAAAACTTTGCCCCACCAACCAGATTCATATCAGGCTGGTGCTGGACAGCGCAGTAGTGGTACATTGCATAAACAGAGGGGGTTCCAAATCGAGTCGGATAAACCAAGTGATGATAGCCATTTTCTCCCTGACGGAGAAGCACGGCTGGCACCTATCAGCTACCCATCTAGCAGGAGTCCGGAATGTCATTGCAGACTCCCTGTGGGCAACTCCACTGGAGTCAGAATGGTCCCTGGACGTAGCTGCTTTTAGATGGATATGCCGTCAGGTTCCGGGCCTTCAGGTGGACTTGTTTGCCACGGAGAGCAATCACAAACTCCCTTGTTATGTTGCTCCCAACCTGGACCCTCGAGCTTACGCTACGGACACAATGTCAGTGGACTGGAACAAATGGCAGAAAATCTATCTTTTCCCGCCAATAAACCTGCTGTTAAAGGTGTTGCACAAGCTCAGGTCATTCAAAGGTCAAGTGGCCCTGGTAGCTCCCAACTGGCCGAAGAGCAATTGGTTCCCTCTTCTTCTGGAGCTCAAACTACGGTGTCATCAAATACCCAAGCCACAGCTGACTCAAGTAGTGCAAACACGGACTGTGTCAGCTTCCTCAAGAATTCTGAATGCCCTGGCTTTATGGACTTTATGAAATTCGCCGCTCAGGGAGGTGCGGATATTGATCCCGTTAATACTCTGTTTCTGGAATCAGATAAAAGAGATTCTACCCTCAGACAGTACGATTCAGCAGTTAAAAAGTTAGCATCTTTTTTGAAGGAATCTGAAGCTCAAGTCATGACCACCAATTTGGCAATATCATTCTTTAGATCACTGTTTGAAAAAGGTCTGGCTCCGGCCACCATTACCACAGCGAAATCAGCTTTGAAAAAGGTGTTTTTGCATGGTTTTAAGATTGATTTAACAGATTCATATTTTTCATCCATTCCCAGAGCATGCGCTCGTTTGAGACCAGCGACCCGTCCACATACGGTTTCCTGGTTTCTTAACGATGTTCTAAAATTAGCCTCAGAAACTAATAACGATCAATGTTCTTATTTGAATCTGTTAAGGAAGACATTGTTCCTAATTAGTCTAACTTCAGGTGCCAGAATATCAGAACTGTCTGCTCTCTCTAGAGGTGCGAATCATGTGGATTTTCTCCCGTCAGGAGAAGTTCTGCTTTCCCCAGATCAAAGGTTCTTAGCAAAAAATGAAGACCCTCAGGATAGGTGGTCCCCTGTAAGGTTGTTCTCTTCCACAAGACCTGTCTTTATGCCCAGTCGCTACCTTGAGGGCCTATTTACTTCTCAGTGTTTGTCTGGTTCCCTTTCTTTAGATCAACAAATTCTGGTTCTTAGGTTCATGATATCAAAAATTATTTTCATACTATGAATTTTGACCTGTTAAAATATGCGTCAGGATAGGTGGTCCCCCTGGGATATTACGTTGTTTTAACTCTCTTTTCAAGCACAAGACCTGTCTTTATGTTGGAACATCATTTGTCGCTCTCAGAACACGTTGAGGGCCTCCCTGGCATCTTTTCAGTTGGTCGCTTGATGCCTAGATGACTATTTTTTTTTCTCAGTGTTTGTCTGGTCCTCTTTTTTGTCTTCATCAAATCCTAGACGAGAACTGAAGACATATTTGATGATGAGAGCTCTATTCTGAATCCTCCATGATGAGGATTCTGTAAACAAACTTCTTCCAATTGGAAGTGAAGATGACTTCTCATTAACTCCGAGAGAGAGAGATCCAGTTGCTGATCCCGCGTGAAATTTTCAGTTGAGGTTCCATTATTTTTGAGAAATAATTTGATGATATTGATTACCTCGTGAAAGAAACAAACAGATTTGCAAATCAGTTTCTAGATGAGAATGTGAACATTTGTCTCCACAATCACACATAATTATTTTCATTGGCATACGAAAGAATAATAGTGCATGTATGACAACACTTTTCATTCAGATTTTGTAGTCTTATAAATAAAATAATAGTAGTAGTAATAGTTTTTAAATTTAATAAAATTCTCCTACAGTCAGCATAAAAATCAATATTAACAATCATCAGTGATATGACCGCTAATTGCAAGAAAAAGCGTGGTCACTTAGCGGCGAGCTCATCCGGGGGGGACGCCAAATCACTGGCTGAAATCTCTCAGTGTTCAAGTTCTGAAATCACCTCTGGTGGCTGTAGGGAGCATTGTCCCTCCACCTTAAGATTAACCTTTAATCCCTATCCTCTCCCCCCCGCCCGCCTGCCTCATTTACTTGCCCTGCCATTTTCTCCTGGACCAGACATGCTTCACAGCCTGGCTCCTCATATTATGATGTACAATTTTGCGGTGTTAGTTTTTAAGTTTGCAGCATGTTATGTTTACTGTAATTTAGTTTTAAGCCGGAGGTACCTTTATAAATTTTTCTGTCGTTTATGTTGTCTTAGTACCTTCCCATTATAGTACTATTTATGTACATAGTTGTTTCTCATGTCCTTTACTGTGATATTAATGGTATCCCTAGTTATAACTCAGTTTATCTGCCTATACCCTTGGTATTTAATCATGTTTTGAGGGATAATTAAAACTATTTTCAGTAATAGTGTTTTTATACATGTTCACCTAACTATTCGCTCCTTTTAAACTTTCACCAAAGCTTAGTATGATTCTCTGTCATAATTTCACCGGCTGACACAGGGACGAGCTCAGAAAAGGGATTTTGACAAAGGAAAAATCTATTTCTGAGGGAGGCCCTGTGTCACCCGGTGACCCTCCCAGGGTCTAGATTTCCCTCCCCGAGTAGGCATACCAAGCTTGTGGAGGGTGCTAGCCTGGAATGAGTACAGATGGCACTGGGGTCGTCGGTTGGCGGGCAGGTGAGTGCGGGCGTTAGATTGGCTCCTCACGTTCCGGGGGTTTTTTCATTGGGATGTCTACAGAGTGCAGTCCTGTGGCAGTGACAACAATCACTCACCCTTACCTATACCGACGTCTGTTCCATAATAGATGTTCGATCTGGGGGTAGTAACCCCAGCATTTCCTGATAGCTTTTTTCTCTGGTATATTTAGCAATATCTATACCTGGAAATTCGTGCTTGATAGGAATTTCACCGGCTGACACAGGGTCTCCCTCAGAAATAGATTTTTCCTTTGTCAAAATCCCTTTTCTATAGCTTTTAATGCTATAGGCACAGGTAAGAAAACCGTTTCTGCTAGTGGTTTCTCCATGTCTGGTGAAGATGGTATCAGGTGCCATTCTGTATTAGGGAATGCTGCTGCTTGTAAATTCTACTTGTACAGCTTTGATCATACTTTTTCTCTCATTAACTACATACTTTCTATCGGGAGAGAAAATGCACATTGAGGCATCTCGCCAAGGATTATGTTATCATCAGGGGTGAGTATTGGAGCCCCTATTATGGTTTGATCTGAATTTCTGTATTCCAAACTGACCCTTTTGTTGTTTCCAATCAGAATTCTAACATTAGACCTTGTTTGGGCAGCATATGTATCCACACTCACTTTTCGGTTACAGGATGTAGTGCTTTTACACTTTGGGGTGTACATGACTGACTTACTTTCCTGTTCAGAATCATTCTTTGTGTCCCTTATATATTGCCGTTCTGTGGCAAGGGCATCATTGATGGTACTCAATTTCCCTACGGAATTGATCAAATGCAGCAAACTGTGCATCCCTTTTGGGCAAGCTTGCTGCAAACTATGTATCCCTTTTGGGGGAGCTTTAACTGAGCTTCAGCAACTGAACTGTAACTGCCTGGTAATCAAGGGGCAGAAGTCCTGGGCAAGTTACTACTGTATACCCCTTTGAAATTGTAGTCATTTCAGTCTGAGTTAGGTGGATCCCAGTATCCCTTTTGGGGGAAAGATCCTATTCAGCAATGATAGGTGCATGGGGAATAGAATTCCTTCTGGGTTTCTCCCATGGCTAGCTAAAATTTGTCTCTCTGAGCCTTCTGGGTTCAGAGACACAAATTTTAGCTGGGTTCAGCAGGGCCATTTCAGTGGCAATGTCCACTTCATATTCCTTAATAAGAATGTCAATCCCATGTAAAGATTCCTCTACTTCCTCCGCGGGGTTAACCCGGGAGGTATTGGGGACTGATGTTACTGGGTTTTGGCCCAAACATTGATGTTGTTCAGAGAAGGATTAAATATCTGCTGCCAGAGTGCTGCCATAAAGATATAATCTCTCCCTTCCTCACCACTACTGAACCCTAGAACCCATTGAGACAGCTTAAAGGGAGTGGTTTCACCCATAAAACTTGCTGCCAGGAGCATACTACAAATCTCGCCCACATCTGGCTACCAAGCAGATTTTCCTTGTGCGTGTGTGTGTGTGTGTGTGTGTGTTTTTTTTTTCCAAGGACTATGCTCATAGCAGGTGGTATGGGCTGTACCCACTGGCAAAGAGTGAACCGAGCAATTTGCTACGAACACTTGAACTGAGGATCCTGGCTGTAGTGATATAAAGCAAGTTGTTAGTAGAAGCTAGTTAGTATTGCAGTGAACCCCCCGTATTTGCGGGGGATGTGTACCACACCCCCCCTGTGAATAGCTAAAATCTGCAGACACTTAAAACCCCTCTAAAAACACTTAGAACTGCCCATTTTGATCGTTTAAACACAAGAAAAACCCTGTAAAAATGCTTATACCTGAGTATTTTAATAGTTTTATCACAAAAAGTGCATTTATTCATGAAAATGATATGAAAATACAGTAATCAGTGAATATTTCTCGGTGAAAAAAACCGCGAATGGGAGAATTTTCCACGATTGATGGCTAGATATGTTCCACAGAGAAACCCGCAAATGCGTGAGTCCACGAATCATGAGAACGCTAATACGGGGGGTTTACTGTAATTGTTTTTAAGTGAGGGACACTTCTGTAGTTCCTCATATAGTTCCATATTACAGGTTAACTTGATTACAAGTGTACAGTTGTAATACATTTAATTAAATATCTATGTTAACTTAAACCCTCTAAGGTTTAGGTTAGTTTTCATACCTGTACGAGTATATGGGTGTATTACTTATACATTGTTAGTCCTTTTGCAGTGGCCAAGTGAAATTTTTAATTCCAATTGTCATGCCATTCAGACTAACTGCTATGAACTAATTTGTTTAACTAACCCAAGCTACTGTTTTATATAGCTTAGGTTAATGCTTCTTGTATAATCTACATTAAGCTAAGAATAGAGGATTTCTTAGAAGGCCCTTGTTTAACCTATTCTAGGTTTATTTAAAACTTAAGGATATAAACTATAAAGAAAAAATCCTCTTATAATTTGGTTTTCTGTTTAATGAGGTCGAGACTACCCTTTTATCTGATATTCGGCCATCGCTGTTTTAGGCTAAAAGTAAGATATTCCTTAAAAAGGGGTTCCTACTTAATCTGGTTAGGCTATTGCATGTTTTAGGTTTATATCATCTTTAAGGATATAGGCTACATAAGACCCTAGTATGTAGCCTTACAGACATGCTACTGAGTCGTAAAAAACTAGATTAACTTATTGAACCTAGGATACTATTTTATATAAACCTACGCGTATTTGTTCTTTCTTAACCTAGTATAGGGCATTGCCTAATCCAGATTATTATAGACCGCTCTTAAGTGTATAGGCTAGTCTATATAAAAACAGAAAACTTAGTAATATGTAACCATATAGTTAGCCTACTATTTTTTTTGTCTAACCCAGGAATGTGTAACCTTATAGCCAGGCTATAACGTACTCTAATCTAGGCTGCTGCCTAATCTGGATTATTTAATTCACACTTAAGTGTATGGGTTACATAAAACACAATTAGCCTACATTAGTATGTAGCCTTAAGGCTAGGTTACCATCTCATCCAACACAGATTACTATTTCATCTAGTCCTAGGTTAGATGGTCTAGGCTAACAATTTAGTCCAAAAATGGGATGTTTCATAAAAGGTTATCACTTAACTTATATCGATATAAGGTAATGCCTAAGCTAGTCCTGGATTATTTAGCTCATGCTTAAGTGCACAGGCTTATATAAAAGGAAAAAATTTATACGACTTAGTTCTACCCCTTATTGCTAGGCTATCGATTTATTTTGCCCAGATATTGTTATTATCTGATCCTAGTGTCCTACGTCTAATCTAAGCCGCTTAAGGACACGCAATCCTAGGACATATGCTACAGGCAACATCCACTATTAATCTAGAATAAATTATTCTCACTTACTGCCTAGATTATTGTAGACATTATATAATCTGAAAGGATTTTTTATATTAATGATAAGTTGTGGAACATTTCTTTTAGTTAAAACATTTAGTTAGACTTTAAAACAATTTTCGCTTTACAAAACTAGGTAGCAATCAACGCTTTACGAACCTAGGTAGCAATCAAGAAGCTGGGTTCTGGCTTTTACAACGAAATTATCAATTCCAAAAGTTTAAAACTAAAACTTTTAGTAGAACTCAATATAAGCATGTATCTTGCTATTTTTGATGTTTCCATGATCCTCGATAATGAAAAGGAGAAAAAAGTAGAATTTTTCGGAGCCATGGTAACAACGTGAACTGTTCGCGATAGACCAAAGGGAGTTAATGGCTCTTTGGTCTTTAACGGCCCGGCAGTAGTCACTTCTCTTTCTTGCAGGTTCTTTTGATGTTGGAAAAACTGGGTTCAGCTTCGCTGGAGATAAAGGAAAGTGCCCTCTTATCTTTTAGTCCATTATATAGAGTAAACCCCCTGTAATCGTGGTCTCACTATTCATGGACTCACTATTCACGGAATTCTCTGTGGAACACATACACATTATTCATGGAAAATTTGCCCTTCGCGGTATTTTTCACCGAAAAATATTCACTAATTACTATTTTCATATCATTTTCATGACTAAATGCACTTTTTGTGATAAAACTATTAAAATACTCAGGTATAAGCATTTTTAGAGTTTTTTTTTGTGTTTAAACTATCAAAATAGGCAGTTCTAAGTGTTTTTAGAGGAGTTTTAAATATCTGCGGATTGTAGCTATTCGCGGGGTGGGTGCGGTACGCATTCCCCGCAAATACGGGGGGTTTACTGTACTCCATCACGTGATATAATGTTGATCATTACGACACAATACCTGGCCACAAAGACCAACTAGAAGAGAATTCTTTGAGAACGAAACAAGAGACTATGCCATAAAAAAAAATTTTTTTTCAAACACACAAAAACACAACTAAACAAAAAAACATTACATTCCTCCACACAAACCACAGCCTTTCCAGAAACCTACCACGCTATCAATGAAACAACTATAAACAACCTCTGTTACGGCGACGATATGGTTCTGATTTCCCTGTAAGTGCAAGGTTTCCAATGACTAATCGACACTTGTCACTGATATGTAGAGGAATTTGATATCCTATATAACGAAACCAAGAACCAGTGCATGTCGTTGCTCCCGAGATCGCTTAAGCTTATTGCAGAACCACAAATTTTCCTTGGAATCATTGTCTGGAATTTGTGCATGAATTCCCCTACTTGGGCCTCATCACCACAGATGACCTGAAGGATACGGCAGACATAGAACAGAGGGGTTGTAAATTATGTGTGACTGGCAACATGACTGTAAGGAGGTTTGCCTTTAGTTGCCAAAACACTAGAACTGCTGCTCTTCTGTTTGTACCGCTACAGCTTATAGGATGTTCTCATAGGACAAACTATACCCTAAATGCCATGAGACACATCAGTGTTATTCACAGTGACATTCTGAGATGCTTACCAACACACACCACCACCTCTCCACCTGGCAGATGTTCATAGAAAACTGCCTGGTCAATTTAAAAATCATTGTTAGGAGAATAAAGTCCAGTCTGATCACCCAACTGGGAAACAGCAGCAATTTGCCCATCCAAAGCAGCCTAAGAGTGAGTCAAGAAGATGTGAAATGTGAGAAAGGTGGGATAATGAGGCATCTGTTCCATAAATGAAATTATTTTCCTTCACTCAGGGGTGGCCTTAGTTGCTATGTATACAGGTACTTATTCTCCATTTTTGCAATTATTAAGTGTTATCTTAGAATCTGTTGTTATTTTTATGTACAGTATTATTATTTTATAGTCTTCTCAATTCCTCTTACAATCTTCTTTTCATCAGCTTTTAGCTGGTTTATCAAGTTACCTAAGTACATACAGTATAAATTTTCCTGTTGTCTTAGTTTTATTATTAGGCAGTCCCCGGTTATCGGTGATCCAGTTTTACGGTGCTTGTCTAGCGATGAAAATAACTGGATTTCTGGCCACAATAACTGGATTTTCGGTGCCGATACCCACCTAACAGAGGTGCTGATTCCCGCTTATTGGCACTGATATTCACTGATTTCTGGTTATTCACGATTTTCAGTTATTGTCAATCCCTCGGGAATAGATCCCCAGCCGATAACTGGTGACTGCTTGTACTGATGGTTTGACACATGCTCTGGTGGTCATTGATCATGAGTGAATGGACTGACATGCAAGTTATACTGTACAGGTTTATATAGCAGGCAGGGATGGGGGTTGGTTGTACAGTTGACAGGTTGGTCAGTGAGCTGAATTTCAATTGGTTGCAGGTTGATGATGAAATCAGTCCTGGAGGCATTACAATCTTCCAAGCCTAATCGGTGTTTTTGGTTCGGAATGGGTGTTGGCTCAGGTACCCCCTGCTGGTGTAGCTGGTATAATAGATTGTCCAGGTGATATGCTTCCCGGTATCCGGTATCCTCTCTCTCTCTCTCTCTCTCTCTCTCTCTCTCTCTCTCTGTAGGTGCCTGGCGGAGGCTGATTTCTTAAATTTCTCCTTATGTTGGTTAGAAGAAATTCTGTTTCTTTCTCCATGTTAATGCTTGTTTTTTTTCCCCAATATATAGATTGCCTCAAGAAGCCGTGGTTGTCAGTGGTCTGTTGCCTGGTCTATAATTTTTGTGCTCTGTACAAGCTCTTCTCTTCAGGTCCTTTGTCATGTTTTTATACATTATGGTTAACCCTTAATGGACAGGCATCATCATATGAGTATCTATGACAGCTTTTGAGTGATGGACAGGCTAACTCATATGAGTATTAATATTACGCACCATATGATTTGGATGAATTTAGAAGGAAAGATGTTCATATCACTTCAGTGGTCGATAAATGGCTTATGGCAACTGTAGTAGCTCAGCACAGGATAGAGGGGGGGATCACTGTGCCTTGAGACTTGATGGGAGAATGTATTGCCCCTCTCTGTCCCACAATGTATTTTTACTGTATTTATTTGCTCATAAATATACCCAGGGATTGCTGTTGGTTTGAGTATATATCTTTTATGATAGTATGTCAGCTATAATTGTAATTTTGCAAAGAAATATTAGAAAAAACATGTATACCTCACAAAAAGTTACTGCATCTCCCCATCTCAGTAAATCTTGTAAGTATTTTACAACAAATATACTCAGAATTTGTTACTGATTTTAGTTCTTATATGTTATGATATTGTTGGAGCTGTAATTATAATTTTTTACAAAATAAAATAAAATAAATTGTTAGAAAAAACATGTATTACTTGGTAAAATTAGCATAATTTTACAATTGTCTTGTAAAAGAGGCCCCACACAGGGTTGTAAATACAGGTAGTGCTCGAGTTACGATGATTTGACTTACGATAATTCGCTTTTACGATGGGGTTAGCAATTAATATCGTTAAGACAATATTTTGAAAATATGCATTTTTAAATTTTGCGGGCGACTGGCGCAGGCAACACCGTACAATCCGGCAGCATACAGTGTACGATACATTGGCCGAGAGGCTGGAATAGGTACATTAATCCATTATTTCAATGAGCCGACCTCACTTGCTCTCGTTGTGTCGGAAGTCAAAATAGGTCAGTGTTCATTTGCAATTCTTGTGTGTTTGTAAATAGAGGTAGCGCACGAGTGACGATAATTTGTCTTATGATAATTCGAGTTTACGATGGAGTTAGCAAGTAATACCGGTACGAAAATATTTAGGAAATATTTTTAAATTTCGAGTGGGCACAGGCAACAGCGTATCAGGCAGCAAAAGAGACCAACTTCTATTTCTCCATCTCTTTATTCCATCTTCTAGTTAAAAAAGTAAGAGAATGATAAAAGTATTGTTAGTAACCTTATACTCTTGCGAAAATGCGTACAGCCATAAACAACCGAACGAGAAACTGTTGTTTTGCTTAGAACTGAATCGGATAACAACTTTTGCTTGTATTTCAACCATCGTACGGTTAAACAATTACCGTAGTTATGTTAAAAATGACGTTAATCACTGATATACTGTATTTTTACACTACACCCTTATCCGCTTTGGAGAAAAGATCGGCAAGGAAATATATTGCTACAGTAAATTTAAGCTGCAAGTTGTAGTTGAAGCTGAGAAAAGAATGTTCAAGCTGCTAATGACTATAAATTATCGTGCATTGGCAACATGGATGAAACTCGACTGCAAATAAATTTGGAAAGTATTTTAATCAAAACTACTGGGCATGAAAGAACACATATTACTGCTGTTTTCACGCCGATAAAAGATAAATACGAAAAGTTCGGAGTATGATGATGAAATCAAGAGAAAATAACGAACGGAATCTTGATTTTTTTTTATACAAAACAAACAATCCCCCAAATGGCCAGCCGCCAACGTCATGGTCGTCATGTATTAACGAAAAAGTGGCCAAATTAACTTCACAAGGAGACATATTTAAGTTATATTTCGCCTTAAAAACACTTCGTATAACCAAAAATATATATGTCTCTTAGAAATAAAGTATCTAGAGATTCGTTTACGCTAACTAGAAGCAAGAAATGCCCTCTGTACTGAGTTAAATGCGGCGAAATAAAGACCACATGATCGATTCCCAAACCAAAACATTTGATCACTATGATCGGAATTTATAATGCGAAAGCAATATGAGAATATTTACAATTGGATACAGTGTAGTAAAGCATAACTTTTTAAAAGATCCATGGAAAAGATGCACATTCGGTATTTTGATGTTTGTATAATACGGTGTTATGTGAAAATAGAATACAGTATAATGTAGCCTAGGCTACCGTATATAATATACAAAAGTTTGTTATTCAGTTTCTCTTTATACTGACTTATCATGTCAATCTGCATTGAACCTGCAGGATTAGCTGACACTAATAATTACTATACCATATATGTATAAAATATACTGTGTAGTGTAGGCTAGGCTACCATATATGTATAGATGGTACTGATTACCCTAGTGTAGGCTAGGCCATATTCGACTTACGATTTTTTCAACAAACGATGGGATTTTTGGAACCTAACCCCATCTTAAGTAGGGGAATACCTGTAGTCACTTTCAACTTCCCGTGGAAGGTAGGGAAAAATTTTTAGTTTTTTTTCTTACACCATGTGTACAGTATTTGCCATTGATGTGTTTTTTACCTGAAATGGCCAACCTTAAAGTTTACCTGGTCGGGGGGTGTGCTTGATATATATTTAGGCCTTTCCTTAAGGTTTAAAGATGGACCCCTCTTGGAAGTGACAGGAGAGATGCTTGGAGAGTTTGGTATTGGTCATTCTGATATATGAGTGGTGGCGTCCTTCCACTGGGCATGTAAATTTCATTGATGACACTCCTCTTTAAAGACGTTTCTGGGGTGCCAGGTTGTTTTTGAACAGTAACTGGCTTGTTTTCATATTTTTATACTAAATTATCAAATCAGTCTTATTCCCTTCTACAGTAGGGAAGACATTTTCATTTATTATTTTTCTGAGGGCCTTCTCATCCTCTAAATATTTGTAATGCATGTAATTCCTATAATAGAGTTTTATGGACTACTTTGGTCATTATTGGTGTCTGTCATGCTTCACAGTGCCAGTTATTTATAGAAATTTAGGTCAGGTGTTCTACTATGCAATTGGAAAAATTGTTGTTTATGAGCACATGTCGAAATGTCAGAGATAATAAATCTAAGACAACAGGAAAACTTTATATGTACAGTACTTGGGTAACTTGATACACCAGCTACTTGCTGATGAAAAGGAGATTGTAAGAAGAATAGAAGAGAGACTATATAAATTGAATGCCATAGAAACAGCCATTATTTTTAATGCCACTGCCCTCGGAGAAGTTGTCCTTTATTATTATTATTATTATTATTATTATTATTATTATTATTATTATTATTATTATTGAGATTTGCTTTTTTCACTTTACATATGTAGCATTCTGGACATGAATTCTGTAACCACCTGCGGTCCTTAGCTTGAAATTAATTGTATGCATTCTGTTTTTTAATTATCTTTTTAGTATTGTTACTATTATTGTGGATGTTATTATTGTCATTACAGTACCATTATTATGAATGCTATTTTTACTACTACTTCAGCAACTGTCTGGATATTGCCAATTATCATTTTTACAATTTTATCTCGTGTATCTAGCTTGTGTTTATTGTATTGTCTCTACTTTGTATATTCCATGTGTATGACCCTGAGCTGAAATAAAGAATATTTTTATTATTACAGTCGACCCCTGGTGTTGATGGGTGATAAGTACCACAACCCCGAATAGATAAAATCTGCAGTTTTGCTTGACACCCCTCTTAAAACACTTAGGCTATAACTCCCTACTGTATTTTGATCGTTCTAACACCAAAAAAAAACTCTAAAAATAAATGCTTATACCTGAGTATTTTAATAGTTTTATCACAAAATATGCATTTAGTCACGAAAATATTATGAAAAAGGGATTTTGACAAAGGAAAAATCTATTTCTGAGGAAGGTCCCGTGTCACCCGGTGAAATTCCATTACAGCACGAATTTCTAGGTATAAAATGCTAGATATACCAGAGAAAAAGAGCTTTCAGGAAAGCTGGGGTTACTACCCCAGTCGAGCGTCTTCTAGGAAGACGTCGGGTATAAGGAAGGGTGAGTGAAATACCACTACCACGGAAACATACTCGAAAGATCTCTCCTTATCAAAACCCCGGAACAGAGCGGTGAGCCGTTACAGCCCCCACACTCAACACCCGCCAGGACGGCGACACCAGCGCCACCTACCTCATTCCATGCTAGCACTAACCCCAGACTTGGCATGTGCAAGAAAAAGGGTGGGGGGGCCATAGGTGAGTCAGGGGAGGGTCACCGGGTGACACGGGACCTTCCTCAGAAATAGATTTTCCTTTGTCAAAATCCCTTTTCTGAGTCCAGTCCCGTGTCAGCCGGTGAAATAGTGACAGAGAATCATGCCAAGGCTGCAAACTACGAGGAAAACTGGGTAATCTGAAGAAAAAACATAAATCACGAAAATAGTTTTAATGAGGGAATCTCTTACATGTGAGAAAAACACTAAACTTAAGGCACATCAAAGACTTAAGACTAGAAAGACAAGGGGAGGTCCCCGCACGACGGGGGGAAGGGTTCCCAAAACCACTTAACGTCATTAAAGTACAAAATTACACGAAATTGGATAGGTACAATGGTGTACACAATTTAAATGGCATATACAATCTTAAAACTACACACATAAACTTAAGCTAAACACGTAAGAGATCAAAATCAAACAGTAAGCAAAACACACAGTGTATACACACATATTTGGGGTACATGGTGCAAAATAAAAACCGCCCAGTACCCCACAAGAAAAACAATCATAACATGTCAGATTACAGTTTCCAGTCAACAGAGACAAATTATATCAATATGAGGAGCAAGGCAGTGAGGCATAATCAACCAGGAGGACAAGCAGAGAAGCAAATGAGGCAGGCGGGCGGGGGGGAAAGGAGGATAAGGATATGATTAGTTAAGGTGGGGAGATGACACTTCCCACAGCTATGGTAGAAAATTTCAGGGCTTGAGCGATTTTTAAATAGTGGCGTTTAAACACTAGAGGTGATTTCCAACCCGTATATTTAGATCAACTCTGAGAAATCCATATTATGAAAGTAATTAATGGAAGTAGCAACTGCTCGAATATCATGAACCTTAGGAACTGAATCTGGGTTGGCTTGTTTAATAAAATACAGAATTTGTTGTCTTATACCATTCAGTGATAGAGTACCACCTTTCTCCCTGATAAAAAGAGGACCCGACTTACTCTGTGGAGTTCTTAAAAGGTAAGATTTAAGTGTATAAACTGGACATAAAGACTGGTCTTGTGGAAGGGGCACCACCTTCCAAGGAGACCACCTGTCTTGTGGGTCTTCGTTTTTGGCTAAAAATTTAGGATCAGGGGAAAGGAGGACCTCTCCGGAAGGGAGGAAGTTCACAAAATGATCACCTCTAGTGAGAGCCGACAGCTCTGAGATTCTAGCACCTGAGGCCAAGCTAATCAGAAATAAGGTTTTCCTTAACAGATCCTGATAAGAGCATTGAAAGTTATCTATCTCTGATGCTAACTTAGGACGTCATTGAGAAACCACGTAACAGAATGTGGGCGTGATACTGGTCTCAGACGAGCGCATGCTCTGGGGATGGATGAAAAATAGGAATCTGTAAGGTCGATTTTAAAGCCGTACAGAAATACTTTCTTCAGGGCTGACTTGACTGTGGTAATAGTGGCTGGAGCAAGGCCTTTTTCAAACAGTGATCTAAAGAAAGAAACTCCTAAATTAGTCATCATGATTTTGGCTTCAGATGCTTTTAGGAAGGAGGCTAATTTTTTGACTGCTGAGTCATACTGTCTAAGAGTAGAATCTCTTTTATCTGATTCAAAAACAGAGTGTTGACAGGGTCAATGTTTGCTCCTTTTTGGGCTGCAAATTTTATAAAGTCCATAAAACTAGGGCATTCTGAATTCTTGAGGAAGCTGACACAGTCTTGGTTTGTACTGTCTGGGTCAGTATGGGCTTGGGAATCCGAAGACTCCATAATCCCAGTTCCTGAAGAAGAGGAACCAATTGCTCTTCGGCCAATAGGGGCTACTAGGGCTAGTTGACCTTTGAATGTCCTGAGTTTGTGTAATACTTTCAGCAGTAAATTTATTGGAGGAAAAGATAAATTTTCTCCCATTTGTTCCAATCTACTGTCATTGCATCCGTGGCGTATGCCTGAGGGTCCAGGTTGGGGCCACATAACAGGGGAGCTTGAAGTTGCTCTCCGTCGCGAACAGATCCACTTGGAGACCAGGAACCTGGCGGCAAATCCATTTGAAAGATTCCCGTGTCCAGGGACCACTCCGTCTCCAACGGGAAGCGTTCTGGACAGGGAATCCGCCACCACGTTCCGTACCCCGCTAGGTGGGTGGCTGACAGGTGCCAGCCGTGCTTGTTCGCCAGGAGAAGATAGCAACCATTACTTGGTTTACTCGACCTGATTTGGAGCCGCCCTGTTGATGCAATGAACTACCACTGCGCTGTCCAATACCAACCTGATATGAATCCGGTTGGGGGGCGGATTTTCTTTAAAGTTAGAAAGACCGCCATAGCTTCCAGGGTGTTTATATGGAACTGCTGAAACATTGTGGACCACGTTCCTTGTACTTTTGTTTTGGTGAATATCCCCAGCCGCTTAGGGAAGCGTCTGTGTGAACAACTAGTGCCGGAGGGGGAAACTGTTTTGGAAGTGGAACTGACTTGTCTTTAAGATTCGAGGAATAGAGGAGACCTTGTCTCTGACTGAGGTCCAACTCCGCCACACTCTGTTTATGTCTTTTAGTCTTGTCTGCTTAAGAGCAGGTCTGTTTGAAGATTCTTTCTTGGGATGGAGCCGAGACCTTGTCTCTGAGATGCTATCTCTTTCCTCTTGGGAGGCTCGAGGGATCCGTGTGAGCAGACAAATCCCACTGCAGGCCCAGCCACTGAAACCGGGACTCCGGAGTCAGGCGGGACTTTTGTCTGTTCAGTTGAAAACCTAACGATTCTAGGAAGTTGATGACTATGGTCGTAGCCTTCTGACACTCCAGAACTGTTGGTGCCCAAATTATCCAATCGTCCAGGTATGCTGCTAGGGATATCCCTCGGGACCGGGTTGTTGAACTACCGTGTCCGCCAGCTTGGTGAATACCCTGGGCGCAATGTTTAGGCGAAGGGCATGACCCTGAAGGAGTAGGCTTGATTCCCGAGTCTGAAACCAAGGAACTGAGAGAAGTTCCGCGCAATCGGGGCGTGATAGTAAGCGTCTGAAAGATCGATGGAGGTGGTGACGGCTCCACGCGGAAGTAGAGTCCGTACCTGAGCTATTGTAAGCATGCGAAAATTTGTCGCATTTTATGTAGAGATTTAGACGCGACAGATCCAGGATCACTCTTTGCTGATCTGAGTCTTTTTGGGAACTGTGAATAACCTGCCTTGAAATTTTAGGTGCCTTACTTTCTTTATTGCTCGTTTGTTGAGCAATTCTGCCACATAATCCCGTAGGATTGATGAGGGTGGCTGGTAAAACTTGTTCGGAGGAGGAGGTTCTTGATCCAACTCCATCCTAGACCTTTGGACACTATACTGTGTGCCCAAGGGCTGAAGGTCCATTGGTCCCTGAACCAATAGAGGCGACCACCTACCTGTGTTTTCTCAGTGGGAGGGAGCGGGTTTGTTCCCTCTACCACGTCCAGGTTTTCCCCTTGGGGTGGTGTTCGCCTTCCCTCTGTGAGGGCCCTGCCTCTTCCCCCTTGCAATTCTGTTAAGGCCGTGAAAGTAACCCCGGCCCTCATAGGTGGGGTTGTAAGCTGGTGAAGTAACATACGAGGGCGCAGCAAGGGAATGAGCTGGTTGGACCAGCACATATTGTTGAGGAGAGCCTTTTGAAGTGGAGGGCTGTGCCGCTGCCGAGACTGGGACGGCTTGACTACCGTCTGCTGGTGGGGCCTTTTATGTCTCCTAAAACGTTTGCCTCCTCTCGTCTGGGGACCGCCAGATTCAGGGGTCTTGCGTTTTGTAGGTGGGGATGCCCCAGCAAGAGCGCAGACTCTGGTTGGCCCTTGTAGCCTCCGACATAACGTTCGTAACCTCTTCTTCTGGGAAGAGGTTAGGTCCCCAGATCGAGCTCTTTACGAGCTTGTTAGGCTCGTGACGGATAGAAGCGTTTGCGAAGACGAACTTCCTACATTCCAGCCTGGCCATGATGAATTCAAATAGGTCAGACTGAAAGCCAGCTAGCAGGGACTTAGCTAAGACCTGGAAAAAGGGCTCGTCTGCGCAGGGAGACGGCAGTGGCTTCTGTGAGGCAGACGGAGTTCAGGGACCGGGCTAACTTAGTCCGGGCATCAAACTCCGCCTTTAGCAAAGATTCCGGCAGCTTGGGGAGTTCTCACTAAACTGTGAGGAAGCACAGAGGGGGTCTAATTTCCCGACAGTGAAGGTGGGCGGAGCATCCATCCAGAACTCATCACTTCCTGGGAACACCAGGGAAGTGGGGTCTGTTTCCCTTAGCTGTGGTAACGGATTACCGTCAAAGCACGCTCGGGCGTGGCCAGGCGACTTTGTTTTTAAACAGGAGTCGGTAAGTTGTCTCCCAGGGCAAACATATTAAAGCTGCCCTTGAAAGGAGTCAACTTTGTGTTGTCTGCCTGCCACTCCGTCAGAGTGCGCTGGAGAGACCGACTGAGCTTGGTCCCTGGGGATGATGACAGTCTCCTGGGAACCTTATCGAACGTATCCAAGCTTCCTCTGTCAACCTTACGAAACCTGGGTAGGGGGCAAGAGATCGGGGGAAGAACTCCAACTCCTCCAACCGTCTCGTGCCAAGACCTTCAATGGTCAGTTTGCCATCATGTTGGATGGCCCGGAGGGCAAACGCCAAGGGTTGCCAGGATCGAAAGGTGGGAGTTCCGCTGTGTCAGGAATGACATACTGGGGTTCAGCTGGGGTGGGTTCTTTATTCCCGCCAGCATGTTGTCATGACTGGCAAACTTCTCAGAGATCTTTTGTCGTATGTGGCAAACTTTTCGGACATTTGGTTAAACTTGTCATTGAAGTCCTCAGAGAACCTTTGGAACATTTCTTTTGCAAAAGGTCTCTCGCGTCAAAAGCAGGTTGGCGAGGAGGGCTTGATCTTGATGCCCTCTTACTCGCGCCTTTGCCGGAGGAACTAGACTTGCTCCCGGAGGCTACAGGTGCTGAGACCTTAGCCTTCGACGGGGAAAGGGCGTGCTTTCTTGGAGGACGAGGACTTATAGCCCTTCGCCTTCCATGAAGTCTTCAACTTCAACTTGGGGATAGCTGATGGAGCCCTATCACCCAAGGAGGAAGACTTCCCAAAACCTGAAAAAGAAGACAATGATGAAGCTGGGGAATCAAAAGGGGGCCCACCCCAACAACCTCACCTACCTCACTACTTACCCCCTGGTCCTGTTCAATAGCCATGGTTCCAGGTCTAAGTTCAAGGCGGCGACGTCCTCTGACACTTCTGAATAAAGAATATCCACTTGGGGTGGCTGGGTCGCATCCCGGATCTGCTGGATGATGGGGGTGGCAAGATCTTCTGGCACTGCGGCCACCACCCGTGCGCCGGGGTAGAGCAGGTCCCTCAACTTTGCGTCGAGGACGTAGGGCTTCCCGACGGAACATTCCTTCCAAACCCAGCCACCCAGGCCGGAGAGATTCCAAGGCAGACTTCTTGGAAGGACTTCGTCCGCCTGAAAGAAAACCAACAATTAGCTAAGGGTGAAAAAACAGTCCGGGAACCACATAAACAAAATTCAAAATGAGGAGCATAAAACGGAGGAAGATTGTCACTTACCGACTCATCCTGGATGGTTGCGCACAAGGCGAAACAAACCTCACAACCATCGGGGTGCCAGACTACCAGGTCGTCAAGTCGGACCGCGCAACCAGCGTGGGTCCGGCACACTACGTGACCGTAAGGTTGTTGGAGTGACGTAGTACACCCCGCTCCTCACAGCGAACAGTCTGTAAGTGGAAAAAGAACATGAACCTACCACTCTAAGCAATCTAAGGCTGGCAAGGCCGGGAATTTCAACTGCAACCGGAATACTCCGGTGGAGAAGAAATACCTTTAATAAACTAGGCCAATAAGCTCTAAAATACACCGAGTGGAAGGTAAGCCTACCAGACCCGGAATACTCCGGGGAATGGAAGAGTGAGACAACAGGAACTCAACCACCGGGCTGCCTGTAAAATTAACGGCGGAACCCCGGGCGTAGGACCGGACTCATGTATAAAACTAAGGAGAGTACTCCGTTAGATAACAAAAATATGTATATTTAAATATATCAAAATATCATAAATAACATAAACTAATGATGGTAAAACAGAAACACTCCGGGACCGGAGGATCCGCTCCTTATATAAATAAATAAATCCTTCTTCACTTACTTCCCGCCAGAGAAACAAGGTGGGCAAAATGCTCGTATCTTTAACGTTCATAACAAAAATAATAATATATTTTACCTATCAACGAATCTGGGCGGGAGGAAAGAAGGGGAAAGTGTTCGAACACGTTCGAGCTAAAACGAAACCACCAACCCCAACACAGCGATGCTAGGGACTGGATGGGAGGGAGCGAATCCCTCTACCAAATAGAGAAGTCCCTGAACTCGGAGAAAACGCCATCTAGCGTCACCCGCACGAGTAGAGCAAGGCTGGAGGGGGGGGGGGTGGAGTAGGGGAGAATGGTAGGCTACCAGGAAGGGAACAGGAGACGGGGGGAAAACTATAACCCGCTCAACTGCACCCACACCACTCAAGAATGAACTGGGAACTGTGATAGGAGGGTGGCCTACTACTAGGAAGGGGAGCGACCAAGCCCGATGCCCGACTCCTGCCTAGGCACAGCCTAATAGGGACCTAACCTAGTATAGGCTAGAAAAAGGGCAGGAGTACGGAGGGGAGGAGGAACCAACAAGGAGAGAAATTTTGTGCCGAGAACCAACCGGGAACGAGAAGAGGGGCAAGAAGGCGACTAGCCTAGAGGAAACACATCCAAAGAACTCTATTCCCCCTAAATGGAAGGAAGAGAACTAAGGGGCTCACTCTGCCCACCAAAAACGACCCCGGAGGAAACAGCAACAAAATTCCCTCAACCTGATGGACTTCACACCCAGGGCAAGGGGATGGAAGCAATAACCTACTCCACTCAAAAACCATCACACCAAAAAAATGGAAATAAAAATGTGCTCAATAGGGTGCGTAGCCTACCCCGAGGCAACGGTTAGATCTAAGGCTGCCGCCACCACGAGGAGGTAAACATAAAAAATAAAATAAAAAATAAAATAGAGAGCACCATCTCCAAGAAAAAATAATTAGCCTAATACAGACCAAAATAAAAAAGGAACCCAACCTGGAGGAACCTGGACGGGCATCACCTCACAAGGGCCTGTAGGCCAATATGTTTAAGTGCTAAATTATCAAAAAAAAGGGGAGCCACCACAGGAAACCACCAGGAAGGAGAACCAGGGGCAAAAAATATATATAACTATAACGACAATGAGACAACTCCAACAGAAAAGAACTGATGGGGTCGCCTCATGATGCGACATGGCTGGCGGGGGGCCGTGGGCGTCATAAAAGATCTCAAAATATATATATAAAATGAGACCAAAACAGCCAAAAAACAAACAAAAAACCCACAATAAGATGGTACTTAACTTGGAGATGGTAAAGCTGCTCGATGACATGATGAAAATGGGAAAATAATCCAAAAAAGGAAGACGAGCACACAAAAACGAAATGATAATTATCACGTGCTAGAAAATGGAATGAGGTAGGTGGCGCTGGTGTCGCCGTCCTGGCGGGTGTTGAGTGTGGGGGCTGTAACGGCTCACCGCTCTGTTCGGGGTTTTGATAAGGAGAGATCTTTCGAGTATGTTTCCGTGGTAGTGGTATTTCACTCACCCTTCCTTATACCGACGTCTTCCTAGAAGACGCTCGACTGGGGTAGTAACCCCAGCTTTCCTGAAAGCTCTTTTTCTCTGGTATATCTAGCATTTTATACCTAGAAATTCGTGCTGTAATGGAATTTCACCGGCTGACACGGGACTGGACTCAGAAATACAGTAATTTTCCGTGAATAACATGTACTGTAATCATGTTTCACTGAAAAATCCGCAAATCTGGAACAGGTAATAGGCTGGGGTCCACTGTATTATTATTATTATTATTATTATTATTATTATTATTATTATTATTATTATTATTATTATTATTATTATTATTATCTGTTCTCTGAATAAGGTTCTTTGACTCATGTCATCCTCTCAGTTCAGTGGTCCCAATACAACTACAACTCATACGCTCCAAAAGGCAGTATTCTTAACCAGTTTGACATCAGGAGATCAGTTTAGCATACTGGGCTTTCTTAGATGGGGACAATGTTTTATCACTCACACACCTAGTTGTCTCCTGGCCTATCATTCCTGGCCAAGAATGCAAACCTTTTAAAGGGAAAATCTCCCTTTTTCTGATAAGGGAACTCATTATTTTAGATAAAACAATATTCCTAGTTCAAGTCCAAGGTTTACCTAGATGTCACAGCAAAGATCCCAGATGGTCCTATTTTTCTTACACCCTAGCACAAACAAACCACTGTCCCTGCATGGGCAAAGAATTATTTTAGTGTCCCTCATTAAAAAGGCAAACCCTCACTCCTTTCCTAAGTTGCATGACATCCAAAAGGTGATTCATTGGTAACTTAGGAAGTGTTTCTTTTGAAGATGTCTCCAAGTTTATGGGGTGGTTATTAGAAGCAGTATTTCTGAAACGGGGAAGGTGTAATAATCCTGCAGCCAGACCTGACATAATTAGGTAAGTCACCTTAGAACCACAAAGAATATATATATATATATATATATTATATCCATATCTATATCTATATATATGATAATATATATTATATATATATATATATATATCTATAAATATATATATATATATATATATATATCTATATATAATATATATATCCATATATATATAATATATTATATATATATATATATATAAACATATATATATATATATATATATATATATATATATATATATATATATATATAATATATATATATATATATATATATATATATATATATATATATATATATATATATATATATATATATATATATATATATATATATATATATATATATATATATATATATATATATATATATATATATATATATATATTATATATATATATATATATATATATATATATATATATATATATATATATATATATATATATATATATATATATATATATATATATATATATATATATATATATATATATATATATATATATATATATATATATATATATATATATATATATATATATATATATATATATATATATATATATATATATATATATATATATATATATATATATATATATATATATATATATATATATATATATATATATATATATATATATATATATATATATATATATATATATATATATATATATATATATATATATATATATATATATATATATATATATATATATATATATATATATATATATATATATATATATATATATATATATATATATATATATATATATATATATATATATATATATATATATATATATATATATATATATATATATATATATATATATATATATATATATATATATATATATATGTGTTCTTGTGTTTTCCTGTTCTTTGTTGCCAAACCCTAAAGGTATCCAGAATAAAGAAAACCGTTGATACCCTGTGACTTTACCTTGGGTCAGAAAATCCTGAAACACAGTTGCCATGACAGTGGTGGCCATGCTGGGATATTATCGGGGAAGGCGCACTAATCCCATAGCCAAGCCCAGCACTATTAGGGAAGTCTCCTTAGAAATACAAAGGATAATACTGTACATATCTAGGTTCTTGTGTTGTTTCCTGTTCTTTATTGCCAAACTGCAATGGGTATCTGGAACAAAGAAAATGGTTGATAACCAGTGGCTATACTTTGAACAAAAAATATATCTGAGTTATTGGGATTTATTTAGTAGGAGCTAAGCCATTTCATCACCTGTCAATTTCTTTGGTAAGCTCCTTTGAAGATGAACAGCAGCTACACTATCAAAAAACAGGTTTTGACACGGGAAAAACCTATTTTTTGATAGTGTAGCTGCTGTTCATCTTCAAAGGAGCTTACCAAAGAAATTGACAGGTGATGAAATGGCTTAGCTCCTACTAAATAAATCCCAATAAGTACTGTCAGTCCTCAAACCCACCCACTTTCCCTGACGAAAAGGCATGGGACCGGAGTGAACATTTATCTTGCACAGGCATGGCATGTAATTAAGAAGAGAGCCAACGTACACGTTGTCACATCTGTGTGAGTAGGATGACGTAGAAAACCTAGGTAATCGTTGTAGGACAGGAGATAGATTCCTTTGTCTGGGTCCTTTATATTCTATCACTGTACCAACTAGCACTATTCTGGCTGAGACCAACTGGAAGAAAATTCTTTGAGGTTGGTTTTCTGACTTACGGATCCCTGGGGTGACCATGAGAGTATAACGCCTTTGAGGACTCACAGCAGCTACCAAAATAGGTTTTTTCCTACGTCAAAACCTATTTTATTGATACAGTACTTTTGTTTTACCGATTTTTTTATTTCTTGATATTGTACTGTACATTTGTTTTACAGCTTATGTTTATTTCTTAATACTGAATTTTTTTTTTACAGGCGGCAGATTATATCATCAAGCCCAGAATTAAGAGCCCTGGAATCCCAGATTTCTGCTTGTGCACAGTTACAATATAATAATGCAGCTGTTGCAGAAAAGGAAGCAAAGGAGAAGGAAAATAAGGTACAGTACTAAATATGAAAATAATTTAGAGTTAAGTTTTCTCAGCTAGATTAATTTTTTAAGTAGTTTTCAACTAGTGTAGTATACATAGTCTTGAAGTGAATGCTTGCTAATTTTGAAGATTTTCTTTTATAAAAGTTTAAACATTTTGTAATCTTGACTATAGTTTAGCTGCTTAGTTAGCAGTCCAAGAAGAGATAGAAAGCCACCTACATTTTCAGCTGCTACCTATGTGTGAAGTAGCTGTTAACCTGCAGTGTAGCGTAGAGCATGTGTTCATGCATGTAAATGAGTGCTGTACACTCATCTTGAATTAACAAAGAGCGTACCCTCGCTGTACTTCTGTCACATAATTTTCTTTACTGTACTGGATTCACTGCTAACATCTATGAGTTAATGTATTTATTTTTGTAGCTGCCAATCTTGTTGCTGTGTTTTCAATTGTCTAGCTTGTGGGGTACATTAATGAGGAAGAGATGTAAGCAGTGTATTTTGCTGTTCCTGCAAGATATAAAAATTTTAAGTATATTGGAGAACAGTAAATCCAGGAAGCTAAGAAGTCAATATAGTGTAAATTTATTCTTATCTTCTTAATCTCTTGTTTCTTTTCATTATGAGTAAATTGCTGATAACCTAAGTGAAAGAGAGAGGGAGAAAGAGATTAATTTACTTGTTTCATAACCTAAGTTCACAACACTCCTCAACTGTCCAAAGATATTAAGGCATAGAGATGAAAATAGTCGGAAAACCTCTAAGTCAGATGGTGCTTTGGCGAGAAATGGATGAATTGAGATACAGATACAGCCTCTCATCTATCCTGGAGTAGAATTCACTTATCTTGCGGTGGTCTGTACTCAATATGGTGACTGTTCTTAGTGTTAACAAAAGGACTACCTCAACAGAGCCACAGCCACAGGAAATTTGTCATGTGAAGAAACCAAAAGAAAAATTACAGACAATTAAAGTAGCAAAATTTTTTTTAAGGTTGGTAGCACTGTGAGTGAAACAGTTGGGTGCTTACAGTAAATATTTTTTTATGTTGTCCCACATCAAAGGAGATATTTTGTGTGACCTGCAAATTCATTTGACATAGTCACATGTTAACACAGATATTCAATAAATCATATGGTGTACTCCTTATGGTGTGCACCATATAATGCATGGTTTACAGCTGCAGTATAGTTAAAGTCATGCCATCATAATGCAGTGGGTCCCTGCTTACTTGTGGATCAGCAATCACAGCTTCAGTTACTCGCACGTTTTTCTGTGGAACTTATCTCCTAGTATATCATGGAAAATTCACTAATTCACACATTTTTTCCCAGAGCAGTATTCACAAATTACTGTATTTTCATTTTATTTTCATGACTAAATATATTTTTTATGATAAAAAAGGGATTTTGACAAAGGAAAAATCTATTTCTGAGGAAGGTCCCGTGTCACCCGGTGAAATTCCATTACAGCACGAATTTCTAGGTATAATATGCTAGATATACCAGAGAAAAAGAGCTTTCAGGAAAGCTGGGGTTACTACCCCCAGTCGAGCGTCTTCTAGGAAGACGTCGGTATAACAAAGGGTGAGTGAAATACCACTACCACGGAAACATACTCGAAAGATCTCTCCCTATCAAAACCCCCGGAACAGAGCGGTGAGCCGTTACAGCCCCTACACTCAACACCCGCCAGGACGGCGACACCAGCGCCACCTACCTCATTCCATGCTAGCACTAACCCCAGACTTGGCATGTGCAAGAAAAAGGGGGGGGGAGCCATAGGTGAGTCAGGGAGGGTCACCGGGTGACACGGGACCTTCCTCAGAAATAGATTTTTCCTTTGTCAAAATCCCTTTTCTGAGTCCAGTCCCGTGTCAGCCGGTGAAATAGTGACAGAGAATCATGCCAAGGCTGCAAACTACGAGGAAACTGGGTAATCTGAAGAAAAAACATAAATTTTACGAAAATAGTTTTAATGAGGGAATCTCTTTACATGTGAGAAAAAAACACTAAACCTAAGGCACATCAAAGACTTAAGACTAGAAAGATTAGGGGAGGTCCCGGCACGACGGGGAAGAGGTTCCCAAAAACCACTCAACATTACTAAAAAATAAAGCAATATTACACGAAATTGGATAGGTACAATGGTGTATAAACCTTAAATGGCATATAAATCTTAAAACTACACACGCAAAACTTAAGCTAAACACGTAAGAGATCAAAATTAGCAAGCAAAACACACAGTGTATATACATATATCTGGGGTACATGGAGCAAAATAAAAACTGCCCAGTACCCCACAAGAAAAAAACAATCGTAACATGTCAGATTACAGTTTTTCAGTCAACAGAGACAAATTACATCAATATGAGGAGCAAGGCAGTGAGGCATGATCAACCAGGAGGACAAGCAGAGAAGTAAATGAGGCAGGCGGGCGGGGGGGAAAGGAGGATAAGGATATGATTGGTTAAGGTGGGGAGATGACACTTCCCACAGCTATGGTAGAAAATTTCAGGGCTTCGAGCGATTTTAAATAGTGGCGTTTAAACACTAGAGGTGATTTCCAACCCGTGTATTTAGTCAATTCTGAGAAATCCATATTATGAAAGTAATTAATGGAAGTAGCAACTGCTCGAATATCATGAACCTTAGGAACTGAATCTGGGTTGGCTTGTTTAATAAAATACAGAATTTGTTGTCTTATACCATTCAGTGATAGAGTACCACCTTTCTCCCTGATAAAAAGAGGACCCGACTTACTCTGTGGAGTTCTTAAAAGGTAAGATTTAAGTGTATAAACTGGACATAAAGACTGGTCTTGTGGAAGGGGCACCACCTTCCAAGGAGACCACCTGTCTTGTGGGTCTTCGTTTTTGGCTAAAATCTAGGATCAGGGGAAAGGAGGACCTCTCCGGAAGGGAGGAAGTTCACAAAATTATCACCTCTAGTGAGAGCTGACAGCTCTGAGATTCTAGCACCTGAGGCCAAGCTAATCAGAAATAAGGTCTTCCTTAACAGATCCTGATAAGAGCATTGAAAGTTATCTATCTCTGATGCTAACTTAAGGATGTCATTGAGAAACCACGTAACGGAATGTGGGCGTGATACGGGTCTCAGACGAGCGCATGCTCTGGGGATGGATGAAAAATAGGAATCTGTAAGGTCGATTTTAAAGCCGTATAGAAATACTTTCTTCAGGGCTGACTTGGCTGTGGTAATAGTGGCCGGAGCAAGGCCTTTTTCAAACAGTGATCTAAAGAAAGAAACTCCTAAATTAGTCGTCATGATCTTTGACTTCAGATGCTTTTAGGAAGGAGGCTAACTTTTTGACTGCTGAATCATATTGTCTAAGAGTAGAATCTCTTTTATCTGACTCAAGAAATAGAGTGTTGACAGGGTCAATGTTTGCCCCTTTTTGGGCTGCGAATTTTATAAAGTCCATAAAACTAGGGCATTCTGAATTCTTGAGGAAGCTGACACAGTCTTGGTTTGTACTGTCTGGGTCAGTATGGGCTTGGGAATCCGAAGACTCCGCAGTCCCAGTTCCTGAAGAAGAGGGAACCAATTGCTCTTCGGCCAATAGGGGGCTACTAGGGCTAGTTGACCTTTGAATGTCCTGAGTTTGTGTAATACTTTCAACAGTAAATTTATTGGAGGAATAGATAAATTTTCTCCCAATTGTTCCAATCTATTGTCATTGCGTCCGTGGCGTACGCCTGAGGGTCCAGGTTGGGGGCCACATAACAGGGGAGCTTGAAGTTGCTTTTTGTCGCGAACAGATCCACTTGGAGACCAGGAACCCGGCGGCAAATCCATTTGAAAGATTCCGTGTCCAGGGACCACTCCGTCTCCAACGGAGTAGTCCTGGACAGGGAATCCGCCACCACGTTCCGCACCCCCGCTAGGTGGGTGGCTGACAGGTGCCAGCCGTGCTTGTTCGCCAGGGAGAAGATAGCAACCATTACTTGGTTTACTCGACCTGATTTGGAGCCGCCCTGTTGATGCAATGAACTACCACTGCGCTGTCAATACCAACCTGATATGAATCCGGTTGGGGGGCGGATTTTCTTTAAAGTTAGAAAGACTGCCATAGCTTCCAGGGTGTTTATATGGAACTGCTGAAACATTGTGGACCACGTTCCCTGTACTTTTTGTTTTGGGGAATATCCCCCCCAGCCGCTTAGGGAAGCGTCTGTGTGGACAACTAGTGCCGGAGGGGGAAACTGAAGCGGAACTGACTTGGAGAGGCCCTTGACTGAGGTCCAAGGCCGCAGTCTTGTTTTTAAGATTCGAGGATGGAGGAGACCTTGTCTCTGAGCTTGACATTGGCTCGACTCCGCCACACTCTGTTTATGTCTTTTAGTTTCGCTTTTAAGAGCAGGTCTGTCACTGAGGCAAATTGAAGAGACCCAAGGACCCTTTCTTGGGATCGGCGGGATGCTGATTGATTTTTGAGAAATTTTCTGGTGAGAGATGCTATCTCCTTCCTCTTGGGAGGCGGGAGAGATAACGTGTGAGCAGACAGATCCCACTGTAGGCCCAGCCACTGAAACCGGGACTCCGGAGTCAGGCGGGACTTTTGTCTGTTCAGTTGAAAACCTAACGATTCTAGGAAGTTGATGACTATGGTCGTAGCCTTCTGACACTCCAGAACTGTTGGTGCCCAAATTATCCAATCGTCCAGGTACGCTGCTAGGGATATCCCTCGGGACCGGAGTTGTTGAACTACCGTGTCCGCTAGCTTGGTGAATACCCTGGGCGCAATGTTTAGGCCGAAGGGCATGACCTTGAACAAGTAGGCTTGATTCCCGAGTCTGAAACCGAGGAACTGAGAGAAGTTCCGCGCAACCGGGACGTGATAATAAGCGTCTGAAAGATCGATGGAGGTGGTAACGGCTCCACGCGGAAGTAGAGTCCGTACCTGAGCTATTGTAAGCATGCGAAATTTGTCGCATTTTATGTAGAGATTTAGACGCGACAGATCCAGGATCACTCTTTGCTGATCTGAGTCTTTTTGGGAACTGTGAATAACCTGCCTTGAAATTTTAGGTGCCTTACTTTCATTGCTTGCGTTTGTTGAGCAATTCTGCCACATAATCTCGTTAGGATTGATGAGGGTGGCTGGTAAAACCTGTTCGGAGGAGGAGGTTCCTTGATCCAACTCCAACCCAGACCTTTGGACACAATACTGTGTGCCCAAGGGCTGAAGGTCCATTGGTCCCTGAACCAATAGAGGCGACCACCTACCTGTGTTTTCTCAGTGGGAGGGAGCGGGTTTATTCCCCTCTACCACGTCCAGGTTTTCCCCTTGGGGTGGTGTTGGCCTTCCTCTGTGAGGGGCCCTGCCTCTTCCCCCTTGCGATTCTGTTAAGGCCGTGAAAGTAACCCCGGCCCTCGTAGGTGGGGTTGTATGCTGGTGAAGCCACATATACGAGGGCGCAGCAAGGGAATGAGCTGGTTGGACCAGCACATATTGTTGGGGGAGCTTTTGAAGTGGAGGGCTGTGCTGCTGCCGAGACTGGGACGGCTTGAACTACCGCCTGCTGGTGGGGCCTCTTATGTCTCCTAAAACGTTTGCCTCCTCTCGTCTGGGGGCCGCCAGATTCAGGGTCTTGCGTTTGTAGGTGGGGATGCCCCAGCGAGAGCGCAGACTCTGGTTGGCCCTTGTAGCCTCCGTCATAACGTTCGTAACCTCTTCTTTCTGGGAAGAGGTTAGGTCCCCAGATCGAGCTCTTTTACGAGCTTGTTAGGCTCGTGACGGATAGTAGCGTTTGCGAAGATGAACTTCCTACATTCCAGTCTGGCCATGATGAATTCAAACAGGTCAGACTGAAAGCCAGCTAACAGGGACTTAGCTAAGACCTGGAAAAAGGGCTCGTCCGCGCAGGAGATGGCAGTGGCTTCTGTGAGGCAGACGGAGTTCAGGGACCGGGCTAGCTTAGTCCGGGCATCAAACTCCGCCTTTAGCAAAGATTCCGGCAGCTTGGGAGTTCCTCACTAAACTGTGAGGAAGCACAGAGGGGGTCCAACTTCCCGACCGTGAAGGTGGACGGAGCATCCATCCAGAACTCATCACTTCCCGGGAACACCAGGGAAGTGGGGTCTGTTTCCCTTAGCTGTGGTAACGGATTACCATCAAAGCACGCTCGGGCCATAGCCAGGGCGACTTTGTTCAAACAGGGGTTGGTAGGTTGTCTCCCAGGGCAAACATAGTAAAGCTGCCCTTGAAAGGAGTCAACTTTGTGTTGTCTGCCTGCCACTCCGTCAGAGTGCGCAGGAGAGACGACTGAGCTTGGTCCCTGGGGATGATGACAGTCTCCCTGGGAACCTTATCCGAACGTATCCAAGCTTCCTCTGTCAACCTTACGAGGCCTGGATATGGGGGCAAAAGATCGGCAGGGAAGAACTCCAACTCCTCCAACCGTCTCGTGCCAAGACCTTCAATAGTCAGTTTGCCATCGTGTTGGATGGCCCGGAGGGCGAAACGCCAAGGGTTGCCAAGATCGAAAGGCTGGAGTTCCGCCGTATCGGGAATGACATACTGGGGTTCGGCTGGGGGTGGGTTGGCTATTCCCGCCAGCATGTTGTCATAAGAGGCAAACTTCTCAGAAATCTTATTGTCGTAAAACTTTTCTGATATTTGATTAAACTTGTCATTGAAGTCCTCGGAGAACCTTTGGAACATTTCTTTCGCAAAGGTCTCCGCGTCAAAGGCAGGTTGGCGAGGAGGGCTTGATCTTGTTGCCCTCTTACTCGCGCCTTTGCCGGAGGAACTAGACTTGCTCCCGGAGGCTACAGGTGCTGAGACCTTAGCCTTCGACGGGGGGAAAGGCGATGCTTTCTTGGAGGACGAGGACTTATAGCCCTTCGCCTTCCATGAAGTCTTCAACTTCAACTTGGGGATAGCTGATGGAGCCCTATCACCCAAGGAGGAAGACTTCCCAAAACCTGAAAAGGAAGATATTGAAGAAGCTGGGGAATCAAAAAGGGCGCCCGCCCCAACAACCTCACCTACCTCGCTACTTACCCCCTGGTCCTGCTCAGTAGCCATGGGTTCGAGGTCTAAGTTCAAGGCGGCGACGTCCTCTGAAACTTCTGAGTAAAGGATATCCACTTGGGGTGGCTGGGTCGCATCCCGGATCTGCTGGATGATGGGGGTGGCAAGATCTTCTGGCACTGCGGCCGCCACTCGTGCGCCGGGGTAGAGCAGGTCCCTCAACTTCGCGTCGAGGACGTAGGGCTTCCCCGACGGAACATTCCTTCCAAACCCAGCCACCCAGGCCCGGAGAGATTCCAAGGCCGACTTCTTGGAGGACTCGTCCGCCTGAAAGAAAGCCAGCAATTAGCTAAGGGTGAAAAACAGTCCGGGAACCACATAAACAAAATTCAAAATGAGGAGCATAAACGGAGGAAGGTTGTCACTTACCGACTCATCCTGGATGGTTGCGCAGAGAGCAAAGCAAACCTCACAACCATCAGGTGCCAGACTACCAGGTCGTCCAAGCCAGACCGCGCAACCAGCGTGGGTCCGGCACACTACGTGACCGTAAGGTTGTTGCAGTGACGCGGTACACCCCCTCCTCACAGCGAACAGTCTGTAAGTGGAAAAGAACATGAACCTACCACCTAAGCAATCTAAAGCTGGCAAGGCCGGGAATTTCAACTGCAGCCGGAATACTCCGGTGGAGAAGAAATACCTTTTAATAAACTAGGCCAATAAGCTCTAAAATACACAGAGTGGCAGGCAAGACTTCCAGACCCCGGAATACTCCGGGGAATGGAAGGAATGAGACAACAGGAACTCGCCGCAGGGGTTGCCTGTAAATTTAACGGCGGAACCCCCGGGCGTAGAACCAGACTCACGTATAAAACTAAGGAGAGTACTCCGAAGATAACAAAAATATTTATATTTAAATACGTATATCATGTAATAACATAAACTAATGACGGTAAATAGAAATGCTCCGAGACCGGAGGGATCCGCTTCCCTATATAAATAAATAAATCCTCTTCACTACTACCCGCCAGAGAAACAAGGTGGGCCAGATGCTCATATCTTTAACATAAACCGGAGCAAAAATAATAACCCAGCCGAGTCAGCCCGGCGGGGCGGGAGGAGTGGATAGAGTGTTCGAACACGTTCGAGCTACGAGTGAACAATCACTAACCCAACACAGCGATGCTAGGGACTGTATGGGAGGGAGCGAATCCTCTCTACCAAATAGAGAGTCTCTGAACTCGGAGAAAACGCCATCTAGCGTCACCCGCACGAGTAGAGCAAAGCTGGAAGGGTGGGGAGTGGGTGGAGTAGGGGAGAATGGTAGGCTACGAAACAGGAGACGGGGGAAACATATAACCCGCTCAACTGCACTACACCACTCCAAGAATGAACTGGGTCTATGGGAACTGTGATAGGAGGGTGGCCTACTACTAGGAAAGGGGAGCGACCAAGCCTCGATGCCCGACTCCTGCCTAGGCACAGCCTAATAGGGACCTAACCTAGTATAGGCTAGGAAAAGGGCAGGAGTACGGAGGGGAGGAGGAACAAACAAGGAGAGAAATTTCATGCCGAGAACCAACCGGGAACGAGAAGAGGGGGCAAGAAGGCGAATAGCCTAGAGGAGACACATCCAAAGAACTCTATTCCCCTAAAGGAAGGAAGAGAACTAAGGGGCTCACTCTGCCCACCAAAAAACGACCCCGGAGGAAACAGCAACTAAAACTCCCTCAACCTGATGGACTTCCACGCCGAGGGCAAGGGGATGGAAGCAATAACCTACTCCACTAAAAACCATCAGACAAAAACATGAAATAAAAATGTGCTCAATAGGGTGCGTAGCCTACCTCGGGAAACGGTTAGATCTAAGGCTGCCACCACCACGAGGAGGTAAAATAAATGAAATATAAAATAAACTGAGAGCACTATCTTCCAAGAATAAAATAATAATAGCCTAATACAGACTAAAATAAAGGGAACCCAACCTGGAGGGGGGAACCTGGACGGGCATCACCTCAAAAGGGCCAGTAGGCCAATTTATGTAAATTACCAAAAAAGGGGGTGCCACCGCAGGAAACCCGCCAGGAGGAGAACCATGGGGCAAAATATATATATTATCTATAACGACAATGAGACAACTCCAACAGAAGGAAACTGATGGGGTCGCCTCGGTGGTCGACATGGCTGGCGGGGGGACCGTGGCGTCATAATAAGATCTCAATATTATATATAAAATGAGACCAAAACAGCCAAATAAAGAACAAAACCCCACTATAACATAGTATTTAACTTGGAGATAGTAAAGCTGCTCGATGACATGATGAAAGATGGAAAATTCCACAAAAAGGCACGAGCACACAAAAATCAAAAGATAGTTATCACGTGCTAGAAAATGGAATGAGGTAGGTGGCGCTGGTGTCGCTGTCCTGGCGGGTGTTGAGTGTAGGGGCTGTAACGGCTCACCGCTCTGTTCCGGGGGTTTTGATAGGGAGAGATCTTTCGAGTATGTTTCCGTGGTAGTGGTATTTCACTCACCCTTCTTATACCGACGTCTTCCTAGAAGACGCTCGACTGGGGGGGTAGTAACCCCAGCTTTCCTGAAAGCTCTTTTTCTCTGGTATATCTAGCATATTATACCTAGAAATTCGTGCTGTAATGGAATTTCACCGGCTGACACGGGACTGGACTCAGAAATTATGTACTAATTTTAAAATATGAATATTAATGTAAACAGCAAAACAACAATAAAATGCTAAATTAAAATCCCGCAAAACAGTTCAACCTCTCTCTCTCTCTCTCTCTCTCTCTCTCTCTCTCTCTCTCTCTCTCTCTCTCTCTCTCTCTCTCTCTCTCTCTCTCTCTCTCTCTCACTGAGATAAGAGAGAGATTTTTTATGCACATGTAACATGTTGATTTGTTTTGTGTGACAAATAAATGATTTACTAATTTTCAAATGTTAATGCAAGAACAGTAGAATATCATTTTATATAAGTAACTTACCAAGTAACTATATAGCTATTAGTTTCTAACTATCGCGGCAGTTCAAAATTTGAAACTCGCAGTAATGCTGTATTGTTTTGGTGTAGGTAACTAGACCCCGCTCACTTTCGGGGAAAAATAGGTACAACAGTGCTGGAGAGCTCAATTCGTTTCTGCCGGTCAACGACTGATCATCAATTGGTTGAACAGCTCTGATTTGAATTTCGCCAGATGGTTGTATCTTTTGCTTTTGATGAAGTATTCATTCGATTTAGTAGCGCACTAATCATTATTAGCTTAGTTAGTTCTCTATTTGGGCATTTTTTGACTTATTGTGACTCAGTATGCCGGATTCTAGTTTGTCTAGCATTAGGTATTGCAGCAAAGGCTGTAATACCAGACTTACTTCTGCTAAGTATGACTCGCACACCACATGTTGCCATTGTAGAGGGCAGATTTGCTCTTTTGAACTTAAATGTAAAGAATGCCAAGACGGATCAGGGGAAATGGAAAGTTTTAGATGCACATCTTGACAAACTTCAGAAAGGCAGACAGAGAAAGGCGGCTGCTAGAGCTGAAGCTAAGGGTTTAGCCAATCAGGTTTATACTCCAAAATCAGATATCGCCATTCATCCTGTTCCTTCTATGCCTGTGACTGCTTTCTCCCTATCAACAGCTCTCCGACTTTTCCATCGACTCCGTTACCTGGCTCCTGTTCTTCCAAACCTGATGCCATCGCAAGCCTCGAAGCCAGGATGGACCAAAAGTTTGGTCTTCTTGTTAATACTGTTGCCCAGATCTGGTCTTCTGTTAAGGCCCTTGTGGACCAGATGAGTGTTATCAGTGTCGGTGCAAGTGCAGTGTCAGTGGAGGAGGTGACTACTTGTCCCACTGATGCTCCTAGACAAAGGTCACTGTCAAACTCCCCCAAACCTGGGAGGAAGCAAACCAGAGGTCTAAGGGAGGTTGGTGGGGTTTGCCCAAGGGCAGTTGCCCCCTCAACCAAGCCTGTTGATCATACCCAGGACTTGGTGGACAACCGTTGGAAAGGCGTCCATACGGATGTGCATGCCCTATCATCCAGTGACTCAAACTCCAGTGCGGATAGAGGGCGTAAGCGCTTTTCGACAGTGTTTAGGTCATTGAAAAAGGCATGTTCCTTCTGCTGAGCATGCTTCCCTGCTTCCCTGTAAGCTCCCCAGGGAACAAGAGCATAGTCCGCTTCCCTCATGCAGTTTTTGGGATAGTCCCAATCGTGCTTTGCACGATCCTCCTGTGACAAAGCGCCAGTATTTGGCTCCAAAGTGGTCTTCTTCTTCGAAGAAGCAGTCCGAGCGCCCAGCGGTTAAGTGCCCAGTCTCCGAATGTCCAGTGTCCAAACGATCTGTGTCGAATTGCCCATCTTACGAACGCCCAGTGTCCAAGCGTATAGTGTCCAAACGCCCAGTATTCGAGCAACTAGTTTATGAGTGCCCAGTGTCCAAGCGCCCAACTTCTGAGCATCCAGTGTCCGAGCGCCCAACTTCTGAGCATCCAGTGTCCGAGCACCCACTTTCCGAGCGCAGTGTCTGACTGTCGAGTGTCCAAGCAACCAGTGTCCAAACGTCCAGTGATGTCTGAGTGCCTAGTGTCCGTATGCCCAGTTTCCAAGCTCCATTTGTCCGAGCTTTCACCTGTGTCAAAGTGTTCTCCTCTGTGTGTGTTCTTTCATATATGCGTGCACACCTGTGTTGGTGCGACTAACGGTCTGCTTGGCGCCAGGAGCCAGGCGTTCGGCACCAACCCCAGCTGTCAAGGATCCAACGACAGTTGGATAGCATCTTAGGACTTTTGCAGAAGTAGCCTTCTGCTACTCAGGATCAGCCAGACTTAGCTCCTTCCTCTATTTTGTCCAACGAAGAAGCCGATGAAGAAGCCATCAAACAAGAGCATCTTATGTCTGTGCATACAGTGCTCTTGAAGTACTTCCTCTTCTGCTACCCAACTCTCTTCTCTCCAGCAGCCCTGATGTTTCCAGATTCAACCTTCACGATGAGACAGCCTGTATAATCTGCCAGGCTACCAAAGATGGTCCTTTCCTTATCCTCTAGGAAGGCTTTATGACTATTGACAGTTGGTTAGCAGAGAAGAGGGAGCTTGGTAAGGCCGTGTTTAGCTCACCTCTCTCTTGCTTGTCGCCAAGGAGGTGCTTATTGTACTCCACTGGGGAGGCTCCTTCTCTGGGAGTTTCTGCCTCCTCCCAGGGGTACTTCTCCAGCCTTGTTGATTCTGTGCGCAGATCGGCGTTCAATTCCACTAAGATCATGTTCACGTCCTCAGAGCTAGACCGCTTCATGAGGGATGTGTTTAAAGTCTTCGAAGTATTCAGCTTCTTGGACTGGACAGAGGGGCCCTTAGCCAAAAAGATAGAGGACTGCAATACACTTCAAGAGAACTTCTCTTCAGACTGGTTGGGAGTGCTCTCTTGTGCGGATAAAGCCATCATGGATGGCTCTCAAGAGCTGGCTGCCTTATTCTCCATGGGGGTTCTCAAGAAGAGAGAACTGTGTTGCACGTTTACTACAAAAGATATTATACCCTCTCAAAGGTCGGCTCTCCTGTCCGTACCTTTGGATCGCTCAGCTTTATTCCCGAGAGCTATGGTAGAACGTGTCGCATTGGACTTGCAGAAAAAGTTGACGCAAGACCTTTTAGCGCAATCTACAAGACATTCCAAGGAACGAACCTTGGTGCTTCTGTCTCGTTCAGTATAAGAACTGTCTCCCCGCTGCAGCAGCAGCCCTTTCAAGGTGGAAGAGTGAAGTTTCAGCCCTGTTCACACTCTAACCTGCGGTCTGCTAACCAGTCAAGAAGTCGTCCTCCAAACAGGCCTCTTGCAAGTGAGGATCCGGTCCTCCTTGTCCCCGTAGGAGCCAGGCTTCTCCATTTTTGGGACAAATGGGAAGCCAGGAATGCAGAACCCTGGGTAGTCAAAGTCCTCAAAGAGGGCTATTCCATCCCCTTCAGGGAAAAACCTCCTTTGGCATCCTCACCCTTCAGTTTAACAGCCTACTCGGTAGGCTCGGAAAGGTTCTTTGCCTTGAAGGAAGAAGTCTCATCTCTACTCAGGAAAAGAGCTGTAGAGGTGGTCGAAGACTTTAGCACAGAAGGTTTTTACAACTGACTGTTTGTCGTACCCAAGGCATCAAGCGGTTGGAGACCTGTCCTGGATGCCAGAGCACTGAACTTCTTTATGCAGACCACCAAGTTCAGGATGGAAATGAACCAATCAGTCTTGTCAGCCATTCATCAGGGGGACTGGATGGTGACGATCGACATGCAGGACGCATACTTCCATGTTCCAGTACACCCAGACTCCAGGAAGTATCAGAGGTTTGTATTCCAGGGCTGAGTCTTTCAGTTCAGGGCTCTGTGCTTCAGCCTCTCTACAGCTCCACAAGTCTTCACCTGTGTTCTCTCCCCTTTGGCGAAATGGCTCCAGCTCATGAGTATCAACGTCTGTCTGTATTTGGATGACTACCTACTATGCTTCCCATCAAGAACAAGATGCATGGAGGACCTTCAAAAGACTTCGTCTTGCCCAGGAATTGGGCCTTTTAATCAACTCTCAGAAGTCTCAGTTAGCTCTGACGCAATTGATTTTCTATTGGGGATGAGGATCGATGCTCTGACTTTTCGGGCTTTTCTGTCCCACAAAAGTATCCAAGCCTGCCTACAGAATGTATGGAACTTCATCTCTCGCCCATCATTCACACCCAACGAGTGGACGAGTCTGCTGGGCACACTCTCGTCCATTGAGAAGTTCATGATTTTAGGAAGACTACGCACAAGAGTCCTGCAATTCTTCCTAAAGGCCAGTTGGCACAGGAAAACTCTCCCAGACTCCTTCATCTTCCACATCACTCCCAAGATCAAGGAGGACCTTCGTTGGTGGCTTGCAGAAGAGAGGTTTTTAATAGACAAGTCACTACAGCCACTGAGCCCCAACCTGAACGTTGTACTCAGACACATCAGATCTGGGTTGGGGAGCTCTTTTAAACAACATGGAGGTTTCCAGGATGTGGTCTCTAGATGAAAAGAGGGCTACATATCATTGTAAGGGAGTTGAAGGTGATCCATTTGGCCCCTCAGCATTTTGCGTCAGCAACGTGCAGCAAGACAGTCACAGTCCATTCGGACAACACAACCACATTGGCTTGTATCAGGAATCAGGAAGGGACTCACTCCTTCATCCTTTACAAAGTGGCCAAGGATGATCTTCTCTGGGCACGGAACAAGCGCACCAGAATCGTAACTCGTTTTATCCAGGGCAAGCTAAATGTTCTTGCAGACGAGTTAAATCACTGCAGACAGGTCCTACCGACATAATGGACACTGAACCCGCAGGTGTGCACCAACCTGTGGAAATGTTGGGGGAAGCCTTCGACAGATCTGTTTGCAACGTCGAGGAACTATCGCCTCCCTGTCTGCTGTTTCCCGGTCCCTGACCCTCTGGCATGGGCGACGGATGCCATGCTCCAGGACTGGTTGGACTTGGATGTGTACGCCTTCCAGCCATTCAGCATGGTGAGAGAAGTCCTAACCAAGTTCATGTCTCACAACAACACACCCATGACGCTTGTAGCTCCGGACCTTCTCAGTCTCCTAACAGACTTCCCCTGACATCTGCCTCAGAAGAGAAGCCTTCTAAAGCAGCCTCACTTCCATTGGTTTCAGCAAGGCTTATCCGCCCTCGCTCTGACAGCTCTGGTCAGGTTCGCACCTGGAATTAAGGGATTTCCAACAGCACTTTGGACAAGAAAGGGGTTAAAGGGGTTTTCCCCCCAAAAAGGCAGTGGTAAGAGGATTTAGAGGCAAATTTGCTCACAGTGAATCACACTAAATTTACCTTATTGAATTACTAAGTCCTTTTACTTTAAATTATTGCAGGAAAGGTGGCGTAGGAGGGGAATATTATGAATACCTCCCCCACCTTGATGACATTTACATCCTTAGTCGGGTTGTAATGACTAAAGTTACGTTACCGCAACGGGCAATAATTTCTCTCTTCGCAACCTTTTGGGGTACATTAGTCTAAAATATAATATTTCTGTTAAATATCAGAGTCAATTATAACCAAAAGAAACCACTTATGACTTTTACTTTACGTTGCAGAATTAATTTATGCTGCTGGTAACAGTAATAATTTTACTTTCTAAGAAATGATAATAAGCAGCATTTAATGAATATAAGATAGCTAGATTATTATATAATTGGAAATAAAATTGAACCTACCATCGTGAGGTTAATATTGTTATACTCAGAATACTCCATCCACTTATTAGTAAAACATTTAGTCACAAGTTCATGCGGTGAATATACCTTGAGGAGGCAATACAACGAAAGTAGTCATGGGTTTTGTTAGGTGTCGCCATGATTTTTGAGAGCTATGGCGCAGTGCCATTCGGGGCATTATAAACACTTGCGCCAGGGTCACATATCATAAGTACATGTGATGTATCAGTATGTAGTACTGGCTATGGAAGCCAGAGGTTATAAATTACTAGGAAAGAACAATAATAAAAGAGATTATCTCACTTTGGGAGTCACTGATACGGCATAGCAGCAACATGGCACTGACCTTATAGGTGTCTTGTGGCACCCATCTACGTACATGAGGTATAACATTGTGTAGAATTTACACAGTTTGCGAGTCTGAGACTCAAAAATCATCATAAGAGATTTACAAAAGAATAGATGACAGATACTAGGTATTAATAATTGTTGTAAACAGATGATTAAATATGCCAAAATTATATTCCTTAGCCTATGGAAATGGCTAGATTCATTTTTTAGTCCAAAAGGCCTCAAAGGGGAGTCAAAGGACTTACCAAATTGGGATATCTGTCAGTTGCACTCTGCACCGGCAAGGTGGGAACAAGGTAAACTGTAAGCCTTTATGAGGCGTAAAATAATATGATTAAGGGGATCGGCCGCCTAAAAAAACCCAATAATCTTTAAAAAATTCGATTTGCTGAAAAAAATTCTATGGCTTCGTATAGGGTTCAAGAATGTGTCCATGAAATATTATGCTAAAATTTGCCATATTTCTCTAGTTATGGCCTAAAATGTAACAATAACTATATACCCATAAAACACCAGTAGCGCAAATGATTTAGTCTGGTATAGTTTTTGCGATATATATTACGAAAACTTCCTTTGAAATGAAATGTATAATGTCAATAATATCCTACTCGGCACCTTTTTAGTTATTCCTAGCCATGACAACGCACACGTCATACCATGACGCCGACTGCGACCGAGTTGCCTATAAACTTCCAAGCTAGAAGGACACGTTTTTCATGCTCGCTAGCCTTGACTGAACTCTGTATTTTCTGCGGTGTTTTTGTTTTTTCACTGTGCCTAAAAGGTCCAAGAGTTCACTTCATGCTTCTAGAATGCGGAAAAGCCAAGTGGAAAAGTCCAGGCGAGAAGTAGAAGAAAGAGTTCAAGAAATTAGTGCCATAGAGGGGAATGGAGCGACGGAGAGAGAGAGAGCTGTCGCCCATCAAACGGCGCAGGCAGCGATCTCTGCTGACCAGAGACCAACCACATCCACCCCTAAATGCCTCTTTATTTGCTCGTCACTACCAAAGGGCAAAGATATTTTAGAAAAAGAAAGCAGTAGCTCGGAGGCTGATATTATAGACGATCCTGAAAATAAAATGATCATAATAAGTGAAGCAAGACTTGATGAATTACTTGAATCACGAATCCTTAATTGTGAATGAAAAGTAATTCCCAGGATCCATTTGGCAAGGGATGGATTTGAGACACTAATAAAAAAGTGTAGGCAACTATGATACCCTAGAGTAATACCTTGCAGCAAGATCAGACAGGGGGGGACCAGGAACCTAAAATTTATAAGAATGTGTCTTAGGCACATAAATAATCAATTAATATTCTTATTTATAATCATTTTGCATTAATTAATACCCAAAAATAAAAATTAAAACCATAGAATTAATTGTAACACAGTCTTTGAAGTCCCTTTTACTTTTTTTATGTAACTAAAACTTTGAAGGCCCGTTTCTCAAAACATAAGTTTTTCACCTTTAAAATGCATCTCCTCCCTTAGTATTGGACCAATCTAAATGAAATTTTAAATATAACATGGGGAAACATGGTAGATTAAAACAAAGCCGGGGATTTTTAATATTTTGAGTTTCTGATTTTTGGCAATTTTTTTTTTTCTGTAATTTTTCCGGGAAAATTTCATAAAAAAAAAAAAATTCATATCTCGAAAAATAATTGAAAAATAAAAAATCCCCGGCTTTACGAGGGTAAGTCAAAAAGTTCCAGGAAAAATTCAATATACTCTTTATTTAAGGAAATTCAAACATCATTTTTCTACATATCTACCATCTAACTCTATACACTTTTCAAGGCGCTGTTTCCACCTCTGCAACCCTTCTTTGTAGAAATTTGGGGCCTTTCTATTAAACCATGTTGAAACTGCATGTTTAGCAGCATCCAAAGATTCAAACCGGACTCCTCCTAAGTGTTCCTTGAGTTTTGGGAACAGGAAAAAATCTGAAGGAGCAAGATCAGGACTAAAAGGAGGATGTGGAAGAGTTTCCCACCTAAATTTCCGTAGGACTTCTCTTGCAACCCTTGATGAATGTGCTGGAGCGTTATCATGATGGAACAAAATTCTGCGGTGCAACTTTCCTCGACGTTTTTAGCCAATGCAGTCTTCAGTTTTTGCAAAACACCTTTTTAGTAGTTCCGGTGATTGTTTTTGTCCTTCAAGGAAATCAATCAAAATCACTCCTTTGGAGTCCCAAAACACTGTTGCCATAACCTTCTGGGCAGATCTCGCCACTTTGAACTTCACTGGTGCAGCTGAACCTCTTGGTAACCATTGCTTTGATTGAATTTTACTTTCTGGGTCATATTGATGGATCAAGTTTCATCTCCAGTAACAATCCGGTCAAAAAACTCTGATTCATTTGATTCAATCTTCGTTAAAACTGCAAGAGAAAGTTCAGCTCTTTGATGCAGTTGGTCTTGTATAACGCTTTTGGGACCCAACGTGCTGAAAGTTTACTCAAACCAAGATTTTCATTTAAAATTGAAAATGCGGAACCATGGGAGATCCCAGTTTCATTAGCTATCATATTGATAGTAATCCGACGATCTTCATCCACTAGATTCTGCACCAAAGCCACAATTCTTTCATTTTTGCAGTCGATGGTCTTCCCTCTCTTGGGTTGTCTTTGAGGTCCTCCCGACCATCCTTAAATCGCTTTATCCAATCACAAACAACTGATTTAGATGGAGAAAAATCTCCATAAACTTGTTGCAAAGCTTCAATAATTTTTCCTGGTTTTCAATCAAGCTTGGTCAGGAACTTGATGTTAGCTCTCATCTCAAAATTTTTATTTTCCATGGGTTCAAGAAGTTACTTTTCTGAAGCAGATGTTAATACCACGGTAGCAAGAGGATGACTGAGGTAACAAGTCTATATGATCACTACATCACAGATAATTGTTTACCAAGTATTTGGGTTGTTTCATTCCTGTGTAAATACATCATTCAACAATTTTTCCTGGAACTTTTTGACTTACCCTCGTATATCGAAGGTCCATATGTGTTTTATACGTGGTTCAAATCTCATCCCTTAAAACCAAAAAGCAAAGGAGGAGATGCATTTTGAAAATGGCCATTTTTGGCCGAAAAATGCTCTGGCGTCACAAAACCTAAGGTCACTGAACAAAAATTTTTCCCCCAGAAGTTCCACACAATATCCTTTAACAAACCCCCTATATATCAACAACCCGTTGTTAAAAAAGTCGGAAACCGGCCGATCCCCTTAATAGAACAGAATAATGAAAGGGACAAAATGTTAAAGGAAAAGAATGAATTACAGAGTTATAAGGGAACTACATAGGGGAGGAAACCTGACACCCTCTTCTGGATAGGGGTGCCAAGGTCCTCGTAGGATAGAGGGGTGGCACTGTGCCAGGTTGGCACTAGTGCCAAAGGAGCTCAGCGGCTCTCTTTTGGCAATCTGGAGCCATCTACGCCCATGATTTTCTTCTGTGGACCTGTTTTAGGGTGATGGTTTTCCTTGGTAGGGGAACCGGTCGAACCAAGTCTGAGGAGGACAACTTAGTGCCACCCGGGTCGGCTTCTTTGATGGCCGGAGCAGAGGCATTCCTTACAGGCTCTGTCCCAAGTCGTTCCAGTTGCTTGAGTTCATCGGGCAGTTGAGGTGAGGCAGAATCCTTACTCACACTCGTGTCTGCAGAGGACTAGGAAAAGGAGGAAGATGTTCCGGAGGGCGTGGGAGGCTCGGAGGTTGAAATGACCAGCTCGGGCACGGGTTGTGAGATCGCACCTTTGAGGGAGCTTCCGCTGTGGTCAGAAGAATCCATCTCTCTTACCGGCACTAGTAGTGGAGCCAAGCGAGGTGAAGAGAGGGGATCCGTGGGATATCTCGGATGGGGATATCTCGGATGGGGATCCAGGCACTGGTATAAGATTTGGAGGGCATGCTCTGGCACTGATTGAAAGTCAATTTTGGGATCTCCAGGAGGAGAATCAGGGTGCCAGGCAGTGGCACTGGCTTTGAAAACTGCATGGAAGGAGGTGGCCAGATTTACGCGGGGTTCCGTTCTTCGCCGCACTCAAGTGGCACTGGCAGAGATTGAAAATCGTCAAAAATCATAAGGAAAACTCTCTCAGGAGGAGAATCATTATTATTGAGTTTTACATCAAAAGAACCTTCAAATTATGATTATTCAGTTTTGGCACTTTCTTCCGCTTTGAAAACTGCATGGAAGGAATTTCTGATGAATATATTTGGCCACTGCGTCAGTACGGAACCGTACTCAGGTGGCACTGGCAGTGGAATGAATGGAGGCTCTTGAGAATTACTCATGCCCAGGGGTTTGAGGGGTTTGGAAACCCAGATTGTTGTATTTTCGATGGAGACTGGAAGTCTTGTCCCAGGAGGAGGTCATAACCTCCAGGAATGTAGCTTGCTACGGCAAGGTTGGAGATTTTGGATTTATGAGGTCTCATGACTCTCAACTGAACAGTATGAAGTATCATTTTAAATTGATTGATACCTTCAGTTGTGACGAGTTTACACCTATTAATGTTAGTTATATAGAGAACCTTGTCTTTCCTTATGAGGGGAAATTTGTGCACCAGAGTCATCAAATGCCTTGACCTGGCTTGCGGGGTAGCTACCTCCAGGGGGTGCCACATATATGGGACCTTCGGCTCGAGGGCCCAAAGACTTAGAATTTGTAACTGCCAAAGCAATGGCAGGTGTACTTGATTTATTAGGGCATTTTGCCCATTTGGCAGAGTGCCCATAAACTTTGCAAGCAGGGCAATAATTCCTGCTATAATCTTTGCTTGGCACTGCCCCATTGGAGGGAGCAGGCCCTTTATTTTTTGTCCAAGAGCCAGATGGGGCTCGTTGGGGCATTGTCCCATTTGAGGACTTTGAAGGATTTTCTGGCTGAACCTCGGCCTTGAAATGGCACTGTTCAGTGGGGTGCCCTATTCTCTTGCAATATCCACACACTGGTTTCTTTGGGGCTTACCCATGTTTGAGAGGGTGCTGAGAGTTGGGTGAGGCAGGTGAAGAGGGATATAATTTTCTTCCATGGGAACTAAGATGAGGATGATTGGTGTCCCAGGTGCCAGCCCAGCGACAACACTCAACCACTGTCTTTGGTACCTTGTCACATAGATGGGTGGCGAGAACTGGCGGGGCATAAAAGAAGTCCTTTAGTTGGAAGAGTTCGAGGATGTCCTCCACACTAGTGGCTTTGAGAGATTCTAGCCATTGTTTTGAGGCCTGGGTCTTTTTGAAGATCCACTCAGACCAGGTTTGGCCTGATTCTTTGGGCATATTTCTCTACTTTTTCCTCCAACACTTCTTCAGCAGAGGGCTGACAGGTCGTCAGGACCTTTCCAGTATGGTCAAGCCAGGCTTCGGGCTTGGCTTCGTCCCATTTTCTTGTGAGGGAGCCTACATTGCTGAGGGTTGAATGTGGAGAGGGGCATTGGGATGTTGCGCATGCCCTGAGCCACCATCGCAAGCTGATGAGCTCTTTCTTTCTCTCTCTCTCTCCTGTCTTTCCCTCTCTTTCTCTTGTCGTTCTTTCTCCTTCTCCTGTCTTTCTTTCTCCTTCTGTCTTTCTGCCTCTTCTCGTTTCCCCTGGGCTATTCTTTCTTTCTCCTTCTCTTGTCTTTCTGCCTCGTCTCGTTTCTTCTGGGCTATTCGTTCTGCCTCTCTTTCTGCCTTGGCATCGTCTACTCTCTCTTGGACCCAATGTCCCTTCCAACTCACATGTAGAACTTGAAGTCCTCGTTTTGCTGGGCTCTGGATGTCGTAGATATCTTGAAATAACGCTTATATGGGTGTGACCCTTTAGATAATCAGTATGTCTGAATAAGACTAGGTTGTTCGTGATCAACGAATTCCAGTGTGTCTGAATAAGACTTTGTTTGTTCATGATGAACAAATTTTTTAATATATCTGCATAAGACTTAGTTTGTTCATGATGAACGAATTTTAATGTGACTCGGAAGATGTAACTGGATTTTATGTCATTCACGGACTTGGCCAGCTTTAGCAGGAAATTAAGGCGTTCCAGGGAACGAGGGTTTGTGCATATTGAACGGTGTTAATTGGGTTCCTGAGAACTTGGTGTTTGTGCTAAATGAGCAATTTGGGGTCTCGTAAGACTCAAAGTTGTTCTAATGAACTAATTCAGTATGTCTAAGAAGACCTAAGGTTGTTCTAATGAGCTGGAATAATCAGTCCCTTAAGGACTTGGATGTGTGTGAAATACACGAATATAAAGTCTAGAAATGGACTTGGATTTTTTTTTTAGCCCAAGGTGTAACGCAAGCCTTAAATAATGATTTGCAGAGAATTGTCAGAGCTGGCAGAATTAAAATAACAAACAGGCTTACGTAAAATTGGATACCGCTTAATATGCTTTTGAATTTACTTGCTCACATAAATAGTTACAGTGCCTGAAGGAATGCTTATGCTGGCAGTGACAGCAAATATTATAAAACTGCTCTGGGCAAATGGGAAGCAGTACTTCGAGAAATTCGCAACTAAATATGGGAATGAATGATTATGCAGGCAGTTCAGCAATTATTATAAAATTGTATTGCTCTAGGCAAATAGGAACAGATACTTCTAAATATACACAATTAAATGTGAGAAACAATGTACAGGCAGTCCCCGGTTTATGACGGGGGTTCCGTTCTTACGTCGTAAGCCGAAAATCGTCGTAAACCGAAAAATCGTCAAAATTCCTAAGAAAACCAGACTTTTAATGCTCTGGGTGTATTGAAAACGATGTAAACTGCATTTTTATTGAGTTTTTCATCAAAAAACCCTCCAAATTTTTATTATTCTGCCGTTTTGGAGCCATATTTCTTCCGTCGGATTGGCGTATGATGCGTTGTAACCCCCGGAACATGCGTTGTAAACAGGGAAATAATTTCTGATGAATATATTTGAAAAGCATCGTAACCTCGGAACGTCATAAGCCAGACCCATCGTAAACCGGGGACTGCCTATACAGGCAGTCCCCGGCTTACGACGTTCCGAGGTTACGACGTTTTTCAAATATATTCATCAGAAATTATTTCCCTGTTTACAACGCATGTTCCGGGGTTACAACGCATCGTACGCCGATTCGACGGAAGGAATATGGCTCCAAAATGGCAGAATAATAAAAATTTGGAGGTTTATATGACGAAAAACTCAATAAAAATGCAGTTTACATCGTTTTCAATGCACCCAAAGCATTAAAAGTAAGGTTTTCTTAGGATTTTTTATAATTTTCAATGATTTTTTGGTTTACGATGATTTTTGGTTTACGACGCAGCATAAAAACAGAACCCCCGTCATAAACCGGGGACTGCCAGTTGCTGGCCCCCCAGCTAAGAGAAAAAAAAAAATTGCATAAAAAGCGACTAGGAAAGAATGTGCTTATTTCAAAAGCGCAAAATTAAAACTTTGTAAGATATGACGAGTACACACAAAAAAAATTCTTAGTTTACCATGCACAGGCAAATTTTCTGTCAATGGTATCACGTGTTTAAGGGCAAAAAGGAAATATTTACTTTATTCTTGAGACCTGATTTTGTTTACTTTAGCGATCCCATGGGACAGAGGACAGTTCAGTACGTGCGTGTGAAGAGAAACAACCAATAAATACAGCAAACAAATACAACATAGTCTTGGCTAACCTGACACCTAGCTGAGCGAAGCTTTGCGCATATTTTAATGAGACAACCAATAAATTTCAGAAGATTTTCCTCTCTTCTGGGGGAATGAATGAATGGGGCTTCCTTTTTTCTCAAGGTTTGTTTACTGGAAAGATTGAATGGAATTTACCATGTGCGTATCTTTCATGGAGGAATTTAAACATGTGAGTACTAACCACGATTTTCGGCTTCCATGGCCTGAACAGATTTTTACAGATTTATGAGATTTACAGTATTCAATAAGGAAGAATAATATCTTTGCCTAGCAAATTGAGAGAGAGTAAAAATATCATATCGCTGGAGAGAGTAAAAACATCCTATCTCCAGCGATACAAAAATTGCTGGACTGGGTTAGCCCACTTGGCTGTAATGTGTGCCTAGCTAGTATTTTGGGACTTTCAAATTGTCCTTATCATGTGGATGAAGGAATAAGGGCACTCCTCCTTTTATTAACTCTTCACTGAGTGTCGCTCCCTATCTTCCTAGTTTTAAAATATGCAGCTAACATGCGATAGCACAAAATCTTGTGTAAAGGTTAATAAATCTCTCTTCTTTATGAATGGGATGCATGCACGTATTCTGACAATTCCTAACTCTATTTCAGCCATGATTTTGTTTGTGCCTAACAAAAAATAAACATAATAACACAGTACTTAATGTGGAAATGGATCACCTGTGCTCTTGAAGGGGAATTTACGCTAATTAAGAAGATTCGTTTCTTGTCTCATATTCAGCTCTTTGCTGATAACTGCACGTTGTCAAAAGGGGTAAGGACTCAGTCTGTGATGTTGCAGATTGTGAGATCTTAGGCAATAAGGTTGCCAGTGTGTAATTTTAAAGCTGGGGTCCTGCTAGATAAATGGGGTATACTATGATGATAAGCAGCTTACCTTAATTACTGCAAAAATCTGGACTCTAGCCGTGGGGACACCTAAAATTACAAAAAACAGAATATGCCTGAAAGGCTACTTCAAGGGTGAAGTGATGAGGTAACCTCCGGGGTTTAACTTAATTCATTATATTTGCAAAAGAAAACACATCAGAAGAATGGTAGCATAATTCTGGGGTAATGAGGCGAGAGCAAATGACGGGGAATTTCCTGGAGGGAGTATATTGGGTTTCTCACTTCAAAGGTTGTTGATAAACAAGTAGCGAGGGCCACTATGCACACAAAGTGACACACAGATCCACAGCCCTATCCTGCAATCGAAACACTCATGGTTACTTAACCGAAACTAGCACTGTAATGAGGGAATCGTGGAATTGTATTGAAAATGCCTGGACTGAACTTGATTTCAGCAACTCGAATATCATACGCTTACGTCACACGTCTTGTAAATGCTTTGCAAATTAAACAGCACAAAATGTAAAGCAATACGGGTCTCACTGTAATTGTATCGCACTATGAAAAGAAAGGAACACAGCTGAAGGCGAATAGGGAACATGGCTGACAAAAAACCTTAAATCCTGGTACATTACCTTTTATTAGGAGCTGAAGTTCTCTTCTTATGAGGGCCAGCAAGGGGGAGGGCAAGCGAGTTAATTCACATCAAAAGTTACTTTGGATACTGTTCGCCACATGTCCTACATAGGCAGTTAAATGGAGCAAGGGACGGCGCTCTGTACTCCGTGTCCACGCCGGCAATTCTGAGAGCAAGCTCCTCTCTCCGGGGCCCTTTATAGCTTCGGAAGCTTCGGCTTTCTTATCCTAGATGGCTTTGTGATCACTCTGCCCACGTGGAACTGAAGGCAGCATGGTTCCAATTTCAAAATGGCGGAACGCATGTGGTCAGCCTTCCAGCTGACCTGCCTCGGGCGACGATTAGCTCTGGTCGGGTCCGCACCAGGAATTAAGGAATTTCTGACAGCACTTTGGACAAGAAAGGGGTTAAAGGGGTTTTCTCTCCAAAAAGGGAGTGGTGAGAGGGTTCAGAGGTGAATTTGCTCACAGTGAATCACACTAAGTTTACCTTATTGAATTATTTAGTCCTTTTAATTTAAATTATTGCAGGAAATATATATATATATATATATATATATATATACTGGTGGTGTATATAGACCATGAGTGTAACTCCTTTGAGGATATTCTCAAAAAATATATATATATATATATATATATATATATATATATATATATATATATATATATATATATATATATATATATATATATATATATATATATATATATATATATATATATATATATATATATATATATATATATATATATATATTACTAAAAGGACCTCATTCAAACTGGATGGTATCTAACTTAGTTTTTATTCAGAAAAAGTTACAAGCTTTCTTGGACAAATAGTCCACATTATCAAGTATCCTTACAATGAGCAGACGCGTAGTCCAGCTGTATTTATATCTGTGTGCTGGGTACTTTAATCCTATAATTGTCTAGTTCCTCCTGTGTGACCCCCACCCCTTCGTGATCTTGGTCTTTCTCTGATCCCTTCTTCCAGGTGTCTGTTTTCCGTGCGTTCTCTTGCGTTTTTCCTTCGTTTCCTTGCTACTCTGGAGTATACGATTTTTCTAGATATGCTGTCTTCAAACGCGGTTCCGGTGTTCCCTGCCATCGTGTTGTTGGCGCAAGTTATGAAGGCATTCTCTACAACCAGTCTAGATGTTTTGTTGGTGTTCCTGTACAGAAAACTCATATTTTCCCAGTCTATTCTGTGATCATTTTCCCAACAGTGTTTGGCAACTGCCGACATCTGATTATAATGCCTTATGTTCTGCAGATGTTGTTTGCTTCGCTCTTTACATGATTTGCCAGCTTCGCCATATTATAGGATTAAAAGTACCCAGCACACAGATATAAATACAGCTGGACTACGCGCCTGCTCATTGTACGGATACTTGATAATGTGGACTGTTTGTCCAAGAAAGCTTGTAACTTTTTCGGAATAAAAAACTCCGTTAGATACCACCCAGTTTGCATGAGGTCCTTTTAGTAATTCTACTAATGCACAGAGCAATTGTGTATGTGATAAATTTATATATATATATATATATATATATATATATATATATATATATATATATATATATATATATATATATATATATATATATATATATATATATATATATATATTTTGCCTTTATTTATACATTCATCACATTCCATATCTTCATGTTTCAGTTATATATATAAGTATTTATAAGTACTGTATATGGGTCTGCATAAAAAATAGTTAAGTATTATGGAAACTTAGTATTCCTTTCATAGTTCACTGAACCACTTTTGAACTTTGTTTTTAGAGTGAGTTAATGTTACTTGTAATAAGTAATGGTATGTCTTTGTTTTTCAGCAGATGAAGGACAGGGAATATGCAAATCTGTTAGAAGTGTATGGGAAAGAAGAAAGTTTCTCTGATGCTATATCAAATACTGAGAAGTATGCTAAGAAGTTGGAGATTCAAAGAGTATGTTTTCATTTTGTACTTATCATAATATATTTTTACTGTGATCACTTGCTACTTGGTGCCAATCAAATTTTTCACTCTAGTTATGGTAGATGCATCTCTTGCTCATTATTTAAGCTTGTTTAGCATTTGCAAGTTTCATTATTTGTTGTCAAAATCAATTTTTTAATATTTTCATATTCAATTTTATATGTTAGAAAAACTTCTCAGGGTTAGTTCCTTAATCAATTGACAATAATTGATAAATGCACAAAGTGACAAGGAAAAGAACCCATTAACATATTAGAGGATTGTACAGGGTCCTTTTAGAATTGGCCAGTACACCTCTCCCTAGGTATGTTTTTTTTTTCCTTTCGTGACACCGCTAAATAGCTTGACATGTTATTCTCACATTAGCTTCTTTTTTTCTGTGATTAGAAGTCCCCTAAATATGACCCGGGAACAATATATTATGGAACAAGTGCATTCTCTACTAGGGAGGGCATTGATTCTATAAATGTTGGAAGGGTAGACTTAACTGGTAGCAGTAATGGTTCCACACAAAATGCTCTTATCTTATAGTTGACCTGTGTTTTCCTCCATCCACTACTCCAATATTAAGTCTGGCATCTAATCTATCCCCTGTTTAACAGTATATAAAGTTTGGTGACTTGTTCAGCAGTTTATCACTAGTTCAAAGAAAGCAGTCAATAGACAAATAATGTTCATAGTTAGTATAAATTTTTATTGCAAGTGGACAGAGGTACCTCTAAGGGGTTATTCTTGTCTTCATCTGTTTACCTGTCTGTACATGAACCCATTTTCATTTATTGTCCTTGATACCCTCAGTAAGATGGCTTTACTGTTGTTGTATCAAGAGAAGCAGACATCTGTTTTTCTAATACCATGTGGATATTAATTCAGCAAATAAGCCAAATCTTTTCTTGCTTCTGAAAGACATTCAAGGGCCTTCATATATGGGTCTTATACTGTAATCATTGAGTCTTATCTCTGGAAACAACCTTAGTACTTGTGGATTTGTTTGAGGCTTCTTGGAGAGATACCGTTAGCCTTCAGTTTACATGCATCAGACTTGTAAATTTGAAAAATGTTGAAAATATTAGAAGAAAATCATAGTAACTTCCAAAACAAGAAATCTTAATTTGCTGCATGGTGAATAAATTAAGATCATAAAAAAATATGTAAATTAACAAGAAAACAAACTCAAAAATACTGTGGGGGAGAAAGTGGGAGTGCAGTAAGCTTACCCATCAAATAACACTAAAGGAAATAGGCTAACCCTGTTGTATGAAAAACCAAAAGTTAGATATGAACTAAATGGATGCTAACGTCTAAAAACAAAACTGATGAGCCTGCCATTTACTATTCATTAGCACTTACTGACATAAGTTACCAGAAAGTGCAAATTACCAAAGCACTAATTTACTGCAGGCAGTACTAAAAGGTGTTTGCAGTATCCTTTCATCCCCTAGCTGAACCAACTTTTTAACCTTTTCCTTTACAGTACATCCATTACTGCTATATGTTTGATTCATGTACTTCATCCCATGTATTTTCTGGATTTCTTAATCTTGCTGTTCAGCCTCTCCAACTTCCCTCTTTTCACTGCCTTAAGCTCTGAGCAGTTGAAAGTGACCCATTGCATGGTGTTATAGCATAGATATCATTATTCATGTACTCAGACCACTAGCTTAAGCAGAATATTCTTCCTCTCAAACAACAAGGAATCAGTACTGTACTTATAATAGCCTTTCTTTGTTAACTACAATCCACTAAAAGGAAAACTCTATCTGTTCATTCACCTAAGAATCTAGAGCTTCGAAAGTGAATTTGCTCATGAAAAAAAACTAAACATATGAAAAAATGAAGGGAAAGAATTGGAGAAATGGGGTTTTGTTGCAAAACAATTTACTTTGCTACTTGTGATTTTCTTTGATTTTCCCATCTGCTTGCTTATGTACGTTTACAGTACTGTCCTCTTGGAAGCTAAGTTACAACAGTGTGGCTTCTTGGTCATTATTATTATAAAGTAATTTAATGTGTTTGCCAGTTAATTTCTAAACACTAATAGGGGTTGCTGAATGATTTGTTTGGCCCTGTAGTCTCTGAACTATATTTATAAACTTCATGTTTTGCAATGTGAGAGAATTGGAATCAGGCAAAATTCATAGGCCAGGGTAATAGCTGACCAATGCAGGCCAAGGTGGTCAAATATCCTGACCAGATTCACATGATGGTCCTATACATTATTTGTAGAACTAAAATAAAATTAGGTCCCAATCATTTAAGTGCTTTCTTTCCCGAAACTGACTGATCCCAAATGCCAAATATCTGTTGACAAAAATTACATACCTGTAGAAACTCAGCATTCATTAGAGATATAAGGGAACTTCTGTTTTGATAAATTTTCCAGATTCTTCAAGAACAAATTGCTGAAAAGGAAGCTATTAAAGCACAGTTACAGGCAGAGAGAACTATTGAGATGCTGTCAGAGGTAGATGAGGACAGAGAAATAAGAACTGAGAAAGAGAAGTAAGTCAAGGAGTGCTGTATTTAGTCAGGTAGTCTGTACAGTATTTGCTGTTTTCTGTGATTTGTTCAGTGGGTTTTCTTCATAAGAAACGTCTACATAACATTATTTAGGATTCTAGGATTAACAGGCCTTAACATCTGGTGGGTGCAGACCAATAAGTTGTTGCGTAACTTTTTAAAATTAGCCAAGTGGTGATTAACTAAGACTTAACTCTTCTAAGGTAGTTCTCTGTATCACTTCCCGCGTGAATTACTTGGATAGCATCTTTTTGTTTCACTTTATTGTTCTCCTATGTGCTTTTTATTGTATTCATCTTTGTGATTTGTTTTTTCTCAGCATTTCATAGAATCTTTTGGCCAAAGATGTCAAGATATTTCCCAGGTATTGAGAATGATACAATGAACTTGTCAAACTTTTATTGCTGGTGTAATGATTGCTCTGAGGGGAACATTTGTGTGTTGTGGAAGGGCTTGACCAAATGGGCCTAGAAATGATGAGCTCTGACAGGCAGGAAGAGAAGGGCAACAAGTGTAGAGATTATTAAATTTCGTTGGCTTGTAAACTTGACTAACTAGCTCTGCTGATCTTTGAGACTGGATTATTCATTCTCTTCCTGTCTGTTGGTGAAGCTGTCATAAGTGTAGGTAGCTTGGCCTCATATTAAGGACTGATGGACCCCTAGACCTTGCATGCTAAAAATAATGGAAGATGTCAAGGCAACGATGCTACAGCCCATGGAGAGGTTGCCTCAGACAACAGTAGACATCTGATGTCTGACTCACAGCCTTTATTGATAACTACAGAGATACATCTAGTTTTGAGGTATATTGAAAGGGAATTTTGTTTTATAGACCAATAATTTAACATAGATTCTGTCTGTTGAGTGAACTGCAGCTACAGGAAGGAACTTAGTAGGAGAACAGTGAAAAGTGAAAAGTATGATAAGGAGTGTGACCTATCAAGCTGTAAGGAAACACGAGGAACTGTTCACTGGTAACAAAGCAGGGCCTGTCCTTGACAGTGTGGCTGGCAGGAGGGCAAAAAGACAGTGGTAGCTGGGCAAATTTGGAGAGCAACAAGAGATGAAGTAGGCATGGTTGTAATGTGAGGTAGGACCTGACAAGTGGTCAAGACTATTCTTTGGTCAATTACTTGATAGTGTATGGCAATTTATCAATAGGAATGGGGCCAGTATAGAAAATGTTTTTGGCATTTGTATTAGTTTCTCAAAAATCAACAAAATATGTCAGTGCACTTGAGGATAGCCTAAGCAGGCAGGTACCAGGCACAATGTTGTGGAAAAGGGAGCCCATTGCTTAGTCAGTTTGATGACACCTAAGTTCTTTTACTGTGGACAGTTATGATAAAAAACAAAATCAGACAAATAGAAAATGCAAAGGAAGCTAAGATTTTCATTCTCTCTTTGGTCTTAGAGGATATGAAGACAGATTTAGAAGACATCACTACAGGAGAAATTTGTGCTTGTCATTTGAGGGAAGGCAAAAAAAAAACAAAAAATAGAGTTAGAGGAGTGGGATAGCAAAACATAGGAAGGACCAGAGTAAAGGGCTATTGGGAAAAGAGCCAGAAGAGCTAGTTTCATTTCTTCCTCTCTCTTGCAGAAAGGATTGGAGAAGAGGCTGCAGCGATAATTAAAATTGGATTACAGTATTGTTTGTTATTACCTCAGTAATGAGGGCCATTGTGAAAACCACTAACATTTCTCAAGGAATTTGTTAATAGTGCAAAGAATGTAAAGTAGCTCACAGAGATATTTAATAATGGCCTACATCGGTGTCCAAAAATAGATATAGGTAAACAATCTATGTCCAGCTTTATCACAAGAAAATTGTAAAAAGATGTTTTTATTAATGTTGTTATGCTGTGATTACTTTTGAAAGAGCTGATGAAAACAGCATATAGCACACTGCAGGATAGGAAGTATGGTCTGTTAAAGATATTGAGTCTTTTCTATTTTCCTTCATTCAGATGGTGGTCATAATATTGACTGAACTTGAATATGAAAAATACCGCCAGCAGTTAAAGTTTTGCATATAAATAAAGGAACTTTGAAGATTTCAGTTCCCTTCTTTGTACAGGACCTCTCTGATCCTGGAAAGGCTTGAATACGTCTGCGTTGCTGTCCTTTGTTTTGAGGGGTTTTCAGTGATCCTGCAGCAACAGATGACAATGAATATGGCTTCAGTGTCCATGTCTTGCCCCATTTTTATTTTTTTAATTTTTCCTTAGCAACCACGCAAATGCAATCCTGTAGAGACTTAGGCAAGTGCCTTACCAAATCAAGGCATTTTCAGAGATATTTTTATGACATTCATAAACTACCACTCCCAGTTATAGCTAACAAAGTTTTTCAGGCAGTAAATGTAAACATATCACTTTCTCTAGCTCTAGAATTTCCCCCTTGGTAGATTATGCATAAAGTAAATGGCTGAACACACTAGTACTGTGTATTAAAAAATTATGCTTATACCCCTGACATCATGTGCAATTTGCAATAGAACATATAAGACATAAGGTCCAAATCAGTCAATCTTTGTGTGTGTGTTGTATAAAGAAACAAACCCACTTTTCTTTACTAAATACTGTACAGTATTGTATCTGTTTTAACGCAGAATTGACTGCAGTATTGTCAGCTGTTAAGATTATAATAAACACACCACCACAGAAATTTGCAAATTCATATAAGTAACTTATGAAGTACTGTAATTACATAGCTAATGTATCTACCCTCGTGTGGCAACTTTTTGAAATTCGCGGTAGCGCTTCTTTTGTATTATGTACGGCCGCCATATTCAGTTTGTTTCTGTCGATCGTGATGTAAACATCGTGCCATTTGTAGCACCTTTTTTTTTTGGATTACCTGGAGTTCATTCATGTACGGTGAAGTACAGTAATTTTGATTTGGTTGCGCTTTTGCTAGACAGTTCTTAGGCAATTTATTTTTTGCAGGTTTTACTAGTTTTCAGTGAATTATTAGAATCATGTCAGAATTCTAGTATTCGCTACTGTACCGAGTTAGGCTACGAGTCGAGACTTGCTAAATCTTGTTAGGATCTGCATACGATCTATCCTATGTATAGGGGCAAGAATGTAATTTTCATAAAACATGTAATGAGAGAGATGGAAAGAGGAAGCAGCTTTTAAAGCCGCAAAACACTCTCATAGTTTAGAGACTAGCCTGAGTTAGGCTGCAAGTTAAGACTTATTACTGCTTGGTACGATCATCATATGATCTTTCTGAAGTAATTTTCATAAAACATGTGAAGGGAGAGATAGAAAGAGGAAGCGGCTTCTACAGCTTAAAAATGCTCTTGTAGTTTAGAGACTATGCTACACCAAAAGCTAGTTTCGAGGTTAGCTCTGTTACTGTCCCTTCTACTCCTGTTATTACTGTACTTGCCCTCTAACTGTACAACCTCCTCCCTTCCCTGGTTCCCGTGCTTCCATTTGACTCTTAAAATGGTTATAAATAAAGTGTTTGCAGAGAAAGTGCAAAGTGATAGTGCAGTACTTGTGGAGGAAGTGGCGACCTGTCCGGTAGGTTCTCCTAGACTGAGGTCCCTGTCCTGCTCCCCCAAACCTGGGAGACCCCTCGAGTAGGACACCTTGACGAGGTGAGGGGCCAAGGGACCCTGGCCTTTGGGCCCGGGTCCTGATGAATCATCCTATGTAGTTTTTTGGTTTAAATGGCGTGGACATTTCCACTTTCGCAAAATTTTACTGCTTAGGTGAATCTGAGAAGGGATCGTGTTTTGGAAGGGGTTTGCATTCAAAGCTAATTGTGGGAGTTGTGGTGGTGAGTCGCCACCCGATACGGTTTGGACCTAATAGGTATTGATGGGATTCTTCCATTGCTATCTTGGGGGCCAGAAGCATCTCTGGGGATCTGCCCATCAGAATCCAATGGGGGCTGGTTTTTGGAGGTGGGACTCCTGGCTATTGTTTGGAAGCCCACTACAGTAATTCGTTTGGAGTGGGGAGTCGGTCTCCATTAGTCGGGGCAGAATTCCCAGCAGGCGGATTGGCTTATACCTGGGCCACTGCAAGCGTATTGGTGCTATCCCGAAAGGGTAGGGTATGGGGTGGACTTTTGGGAGTCAACTGTCACTTGTGCCATTGGAGGAGAATGCGAATACCTGACTGATCCATGATACTTTCTTGATATATTCTTGATATAACTAAGCAATTTTGGGTGGGTGGATGAACCAGTTTGCGTGTGTTGGTCTGATGTGTGCATGCTTAGCATCTTTGGGTCTCTTCGCAGGCTTTGGCAGTGTGTTGGGGTGGGGAAGCTGGGCAGTAGGAGCTTCCTGGTTTTCCCTTTGTGATGTGCTGTCGGGGTCTGTGCAGGGTTCTTGGGTGTTGGGTGTGCACTTTTTGGACTTCTGCATGCAGACTATTTTAAATTTATGGATTTGGCTATTAGTTTTCCCTCTCTTGGATCCGACGACTTACCAGCACTGGCAATGACTTCTGGCATGAACTTGGATACAAGCTTAGCTGTCGGACAGAACCAAACACTGAGGCACAAGGGTGTTAGTAAATGTGGTGGATTTGATTCAAATAATAGAGCCCTCTATTGTACTAATGTAGGCTTGTCATTAGATTATGAATGTTTATATAGTGTGGTAAAACAATTTGGCAAAGTGGAAAGAATTGAAATAATTCTAGAAAAAGATAAGAAGTCATTTTCTTTTTTCGTTAAATTTTCCTCTCCCTTGGAAGCAAGTGAGGCACAACAAAGACTCCATGGCCACATTCTAAATGACTCAGTTCTCAGCACGAAAGTGTTTTCAGTGAAAAACCTAAATGAGCCATTTGATTTTATTCCTAAGACTGAAGAACATGGACCAGCCCCATGTACCAGAGCTCTTCCTCCCCCTTTATGGCTTGTTGCTGTCTACAAGAAGGGAGGGAAAAACTTAACAAAAGCCACTGAATGTGTTGAGAGCAAGGTTGGTTCCATTCCCATTGGAAATTTAAAATGCTATGGAAAGAACCTAATAAAAGCTGGTAATGAGACTCAAGCAATTTTGCTATCTAATATTAAACCTCCTGAAAGTGGAAGTATTGAATGTATTTCAGCTCACAGATTCTTTAACACAATGAAAGGGGTAGTTTACTCAAAAGACTTGCATGTTTTTAAAGAGGAGATTCTCCATCGATGTCCTCCTTGTGTATCTCGTAAAAAAACTGGGTGGGGATGCAGGTATCCTTTTAACCTTCTCCAATTACCTACCTGATACCATCATTGTTGGCCATGAGAGGATACAGGTTAAAAAATATAAAAGAAATCCCAAATAGTGTCACAAATGCTTTGAATATGGCCACATTCAAAACTTGCGATAACAATAAAAGATGTCCTGTGTGCTCTGCAGAGCACAATAATTTTGTTGAGTACGAAGCAGCCCAATACTGTTTCCTATGTAGCCTAAGGGTGATCACCCTCCAAATTCTAGGGCTTGCCTCAGATATAGATTTGAACTTGAAGTGTTGGCAGTGGCTGATAACAAACATGTCAGCATTAGTGAAGCAAAGTGCACGTTAATGGGGGCAAACAAAAGTGCCAACTCTACCTGTGCTTCTGTAATAAAGCTTATGAAAAATTCTAGCAATGTAAGGCCACCAATAACTGCATCTGACAGTAGATATCACAAACCTGCTATTCCTCGGACTGCAAATAATAATGAAAATCTCCAAACTGGTCAGAAACTTTCGTCGGCAAGTGCTTTGGAGTCCAATACCAAAATTGTACTTCCAAAGGCACAGGAAATTTATCTTCCAAAGTCTATACAAACCACCTCTACAATAGCTGCTGAGTCATCTCCAAAAATGAGTGTGCCAAAATCAACTAATACTCAGGAAGATGTTCTAAAAATACTTCAAACAAAAATTAGTTAAAAGAGCAACCCCAATTAGAGCTGGTTTAGAGCCATCAGCCGTCACAGCCACAAACAAAAATAATAACAAAACTATAATTTCAACTATTGTACCAAGAAGCGCACAAGAAGTACTTCCCCAAATAATGATAGCTTTACAATAAAAACTTCAAATGGGTTCAGTGCTTTGGAAGAGATCTGTCCTCCCAGAAAGGTGGTTCCAAAAGTAGATTCAGAACAAAAACATTTGAGTTCAATTCAGTCTTGCTGCCCTAAGAAAAAATAGGATTAGCGGTGCACAGAATCACAGTAGAAATTCTGAACATCAGGATCATAATAAAAAATATAAAGATCAACCAAAGACCCTGAACTCCAATTCAGATGAAAAGGGATTAAGAAAACAAATCTCTTATAAAGGAGAATTTCCCACTCTACCCTAGGAATAGTACTTCCCCTCCAAGGAGTGGGAAGTAGCACATTTTACCACCTTAGCATTCATGCTTGATATCCTTCAGTGGAACTGTAAAGGTCTCAGAGCCCGTACAGAAGACCTTAAAGTTTTAATGCATGAATTCAGTCCAGGGATTATATGCCTGCAGGAAACAATGTTAGGCAACTCTCCTTATAATCCTGGACTAAATTATTCAATATTTAAATCACATATCCCCCAGTTGGTGATCGTGCCCATGGAGGTGCTGCAATTATTATTAATAAATCTCTACAGCATTCCACAATACAGTTAAATACAACTCTACAAGCTGTCGCTATTTCAGCCATTTTGGAAAAGAGGATAACAATCTACTCCTTATACCTTCCACCAGACCTTGCTTTTAACATTGGAGATATTCAGTCCTTAATTAACCAACTTCCAGCTCCTTTACTTCTCTAGGTGATTTTAATGCCCACAACCCCCTTTGGGGAAGTCGGTTTTTAGACAGTAAAGGGAAATTAATCGAAGACCTTATTGACAGGAATGATGTTACCCTATATAATAATGGGTCAATGACTTTCCACAACATTCATGATAATCATTTCTCTGCATTGGACCTTAGTATTTCTTCAACAAGTATCCACCTTGATTTTAGTTGGTCTGTTAATGAAGATTTAAATGGAAGTGATCATTACCCGATCCATTTAAAATTGCTCAAACTGCTCCCTCTGGAGTTTTACCTAAGTGGAAGATAGAGGATGCAGACTGGGTTAAATTCAGTAAGGGTGTCAATGTCAGATAGAGAGGGAGTTTGAGTCCTTTCATTCTCATCTAGATGCCTATGATTACTTTATTGAATCTATTTTGAAGAGTGCTGAAGGCTCAATTCCAAAAACAAAAGGTAAATCTTGTACACCTGCAGTTCCCTGGTGGAATAAGACGTGGTATTCTGAGGAAAGTGACTAGGAAGTACTACAGATGTTGTAAAACTAGTGGCTCCCCTCAGTCAAAATTAATCTACAAACGTGCTTTAGCGAAGCAGCTGCGCTTTTATAAGAAAGCCAAAAGAGAATGTTGGCTTTACTATATTAACCCTTAAACACCTACTGGACGTATCATACGTCGACTAAAATTGTCTGTTGGGTGCCAAGTGGACGCATCGTGCGCCGACTACAAAAATTTCAACCTTCGGTCAACTTTGACTCGACCGAAATGATCGAAAAACGCAATTGTAAGCTAAAACTCTTACATTCTAGTAATATTCAATCATTTACCTTAATTTTGCAACAAATTGGAAGTCTCTAGCACAATATTTCGATTTACGGTGAATTTTTGAAAAAACTTTTCCTTACGTCCGCGTGGTAACTCGGCCGAAAATTTCAGAAATTCTTTCGTCATTTTGTCGTAATTTTTGCACTGTTTTATATTAGCCGTTACATAAAGTTTTATATATGAAAATGTGCGCAATTTCATGTAAAAGACAACAAAATACAACCCATGGTTGTAGCTTTTATCAGTTTGGAAATATTTTCATATAAATCTCGATAACTGCCAAAATTTCAACCTTCAGTCAACTTTGACTTGACCGAAATGGTCAAAAAACACAATTGTAAGCTAAAACTCTTACATTCTAGTAATATTCAATCATTTACCTTCATTTTGCAACAAATTGGAAGTCTCTAGCACAATATTTCGATTTATGATGAATTTTTGAAAAAAACTTTCCTTATGTCCGCGCCAGAAATTCTTTCGTCATGTTGTCGTAATGTTTGCACCGTTTTATATTAGTCGTTACATAAAGTTTTATCTATGGAAATGTGCGCAATTTCATGTAGAATACAACAGAAAATAACTCTTGGTTGTAGCTTTTATCAGTTTTGAAATATTTTCATATAAATCACGATAACTGCCAAAATTTCAACCTTCGGTCAACTTTAACTCGACCAAAATGGTAAAAAAACGCAATTATAAGCTAAAACTCTTACATTCTAGTAATATTCAATCATGTACCTTCATTTTGCAACAAACTGGAAGTCTCTAGCACAATATTTCGATTTATGGTGAATTTCTGAAAAAAAAACTTTTTCCTTACATCTGCACGCAGTAACTCGGCCGAACATCTCAGAAATTCTTTCGTCACGTTGTCGTAATGTTTGCATCGTTTTACATTAGTCGTTACATAAACTTTTATATATGAAAATGTGTGCAATTTCATGTAGAATACAACAGAAAATAATTCATGGTTGTAGCTTTTATCACTTTTGAAATATTTTCACATAAATCACGATAACTGCCAAAATTTCAACCTTCGGTCAACTTTAACTCGACCGAAATGGTCGAAAAACGCAATTGTAAGCTAAAACTCTTACATTCTAGTAATATTCAATCATTTACCTTTATTTTGCAATAAATTGGAAGTCTCTAGCACAATATTTCGATTTATGGTGAATTTTTGAAAAAAACATTTTCCTTACGTCCGCGCATGTAACTTTCGGCCAACATCTCAGAAATTCTTTTACACACGTTGTCGTAATGTTTGCACCGTTTTATATTAGTTGTTATATAAACTTTTATCTATGAAAATGTGCGCAATTTCATGTAGAATACAACAGAAAATACCTCATGGTTGTAGCTTTTATCACTTTTGAAACATTTTCATATAAATTATGATAAATAGAAAAAATTCGACCTTCGGTCAACTTTAACTCGACCGAAATGGTCGAAAACTGCAATTGTAAGCTAAAACACTTACAGTCTAGTAATATTCAATCAGTTAGCTTCATTTTCAACAAACGGGAAGTCTCTAGCACAATATTTCGATTTATGGTGAATTTTTGAAAAAAACATTTTTTTACGTCCGCACGTTACGGATTTATGCATCATATTGTGATAATATTTTCTGTGTTGCTTTGATCATTTTACAATTTGTTATATACCAAAATCATCGCAATTTAGTGTACAATACAAAAAAAAAAAATAATCCGTTAGCTTTAACCGTTTTGCTCACAGCGCGATTTGTATAAAATTATATATGAAAATTTTTTTTGCTCTGTCATATATTTCAATATTTATATATGATAATGATATTTTTTTCATTTCTGATGGTTGCATACTAAACTTCAGGCAATGACAAAAAGGAGCCAAAAATGAACTCTTAATCTTAAAAACTAAAAGTGCTGTGATTTTTGAAAAACTTTTTTCCGCTTCAGCGCTAACTCCTGAACGCCGCCGGCATACGGGAGACGTTTTTGTAAATAGAGGCTCGGCGTTTAAGGGTTAATGGAATAAACTCCAAGACCCCACTAAGAGTCATCAGCAAGTCTGCATGGCCCCCATCTCCCCAATTTCTCTTCGATTAGAAAACAAAGTTTAAGACAGAGACAGACCAGACAGTCCTGTCATCCATTATCCATAGTGATTGGATGGAGACCTTAGATATGCAGGATACTTCTTTCCATGTCCACATCCGGACTCCACAGAGTATCCCAGGTCTGTCTTATGAGATGGGATCTTCCATTTCGGGGATCTAGGCTTCGGCCTCTATAGCACAAGTCTTCTCTCAAGTCCTCGCTCCTTTTACAATGAACATCAGTTTTTCTTGGACGACTGACTTCTTTGATTTCCTTCAGAGGAAAAATGCTCAAGATTTTTAATGCAAGACCAACAGGGACAGGGGAACACACCCAGACACCATCTTTTTTCCCAAAACCCTAGATTTAAGTTGGACCTGCAGTGGTGGCTGTCGGAACTTAGACTTTTGGAAGGGAAGTTCCTTCTTCCTCTGAGACTAAGACTTAGTCTTCTTCTCACACCTTGACTAGGTCGGGGAGCCTACTTAGAGAACCAGGAACTTTCTGGGACATGCCCCTGGAAGAATTGAGCCTCACGTCTATGGCAGAGAGGTGAAAGCGATTCACTTAGGGCTTCAGTACTTCTCGTCCTTAGTTCACTCCTATACTGTGGTAGTCCATTCAGACAAGACCACAGTCTTAACGTTTTTTATGTTAGCAAGGAGGCTCTCTTGCTCATTTTTCTCTCCTCCAGATGGCAAGAGAACTTTTACTGTGGACGATCAATCGAGTTTTTTCTCTTTTCTGTCGGATCTGTGGAATCTATGGGGCAGGCTGGCTTTGGACCTGTTTGCCTCCTGAAGGAATCTTTGTCTTCATCTCTTGTTTTCCCCAGCCCCAGACCCTCTAGCATGGGCAGCAGACACCATGCTGCAAGTTCGGTCCATCTTGGACCCCTATGTCTTTCCACTCTTCAACATAGTCAAGGAGGTGCTGAACAATTTTCAGGCTCATCACAATGTTATGATGACCCTCATAGTCCCAGTCTGACCTATGTTATATGATTTCCAAACCTGCCACGGTTGTAAGTGGACTCTCCAAGATTCCTTCCCCAATCCAGGTATACTCAGTCAACCTCACCTCAGGAGATACGACAGAGGCTATTACCAAATGCAGCTGTCTTCTAACTCCACATACCAGACTAAGTGAGAGTTTTTCTATAGCTGGCGCCTCAGACCCCTCATCCCTTCCTCTGAGACGTCTGTGACCCAATTGCAGATTGCCTCTTTTTTTTTTCTTAGTGGATCTAGAACCTCTCATATTGCATCATTAAGGAGTATCGAGCTATGTTTAACTCAGGATTACAGTTTGCTCGTTTACCCTTAGATTTTTTAGTCAAGAACGAGGACTCTTCCAAGATCTGGATCAGTTTTTTCTTTCTTAAGAACTTAATGGAAGAGAAGACGTTCTTGACAGCCAAGAGCAGTGCTTCTGGCACCAAGGAGCGCCAACCAGCTTTTAAACTCTTACCTTACCTGACTTCCAGCTCGCCTGGTGCCAGCTCATACTCCGGGCGCCTAGGAGCTCCCACCAGCTCCCGAGCAACTAGCTCACCTGGCATCCAGCTTGTCTGGCGCCTACTACAGACTGGCGCCAGCTTAGATCTCCCAGCACCTGGCGCCACCTCCTGACCATCTGGCATCAAGTCTCCTCTCTTCCTTGGGTTTGGGGAAGAATAGAGAGCTCTTTATCCAGTTGAAGCTTTCAGGTACTACCAGATCAGGATCAGAAGAGCAGAGGGCCATCCATATCCTGTAGTGTTCTGTCAAGGACCCATTTTGCCCTCTGACCGAGAATGCATTGGCCTTCATCCAGAATGGACTTTATTTTAGAGTTCACTCTCAGAGTCAGGAGAGCATTTTGCCTACATTTAAGTTAGAGCTAAGGATGTCAGAGCAGTTCCTACCTCATTAACTTTCAGGCACAAGATGCCCCTGACCTCCATTCTGCAATCGACCTACTGGATGTGTAATCGATCTTCACTTCTCTTGATTTTCAATTAAGTTACTACAGTGTTAAATTTTGCCAGTACCTTGCAATCATTTTCAGTAACTGGCATGGTATCACTAAAGGAAGCATAGGTTTTCTCCTACTATCTCTTCACCATGTTGTAAGGTGTCAGTTTTTGGGGAGCTGAGGGTTACAATGTACCTGGAGCACTCACCACCCTCAGTGGATGGGTTATGGTTTTATTTCAGTGTAGGTGGCAGTGTTGTCTGGTTGTTTTTTTTGTGGTACTGCACCCAGGGCAGGGTCACTTTTTAAAAATTTTGCTAGCCATCGAATAACTCCTTCGCTGCAAAACTTCCACTTCAGTAGAGGCGCTCCACAGCTATACCGCCATGCCACTACAGGTTAAGATGAGCACCAACCAGAAGCAGCATTCTCCTGCAGTAGTTCTCTTGACTGATAAGGAAATGAGAAGCATTGTCTTCAGTGCTATCAACTTTTGTATTTCAAATTCATTACATGTCTTAATGTTCTGGAGTAGAATATGTCCATGTATCCCACGTCCTGTCAATGTGGGATTCAGCTATGTAATTATTGGTAAGTTACTTATATAAAATTGATATCTTTATGATAAAATAAAGTTTTATATATTTACTTACCAATTACAAAACTGGAGCCCTCTCTCCTCCCCTCGCATGGACATAAGGGCAAACAGAATGATGTTGTCTGCTAAGTTGTTCCTAGTATTCCCGTTAGTGGGCGGAACTAGTCACCTACACTAAAACAATTGAAGCGCTAGCGCAAATTTTTAGTCTAAGCTGTCGCAATAGTTTGAAGCTATAGCTATGTAATTACTTGGTAGGTACATATAAAACTTTATTTTATCATAAAAATGTCATATTTGTGAATATTTACCTATGAAAAATACTGCCAATGCGCAAATTTTCCGCAAGTAATGTGTATACAGGCAGTCCCTGGTTTACGACAGGGGTTCCATTCTTATGCTGCGTCGTAAGCCGAAAATCGTCGTAAACCCAAAAATCGTCAAAAATCCTAAGAAAACCTGACTTTTAATGCTCTGGGTGTATTGAAAACGATGTAAACTGCATTTTTATTGAGTTTTTCATAAAAAAAACCCTCCAAATTTTGATTATTCTGCCATTTTGGAGCCATATTTCTTCCGTCGGATCAGCGTACGATGCGTTGTAAACCGGGAAATAATTTCTGATGAATATATCTGAAAAGTGTCGTAACCTCGGAACGTCGTAAGCCGGACCGTCGTAAACCGGGGACTGCCTGTGTATGTTCCACAGAGAAATCCACGAATAGGTGAAGCTGCGAATCTGGAACTGCAAATAGCCAGCAGTTTACTGTAAATCTAACCTACTACCCTTAGTTAACATTTTGGGTGTAGGAGGATCTATATCCACAGAGAAGAAAACAGACTCATCTCTGTCTTCTTGACCAGGTGTTAATTCTAAGAAAACCTAAAATTCAAGACTAGCTGTTTTCTTTACTCTCTTCTAAGTCTATCCTTCTCTTCTAAATCAGCAATTTATCATCCATCTCTATCTCCTCCAAAGACCAGTCCTTGCAAGGGTCACAACGGTTGTCTGAATCACAGTTCACCTAGATGATCAATGCATAATTTGTGCATACCTATGTCAGTTAACCCAGTCTGGTCTTACAACCACTTACCTTACAAAATCTAACAGATTTCGGTAGGGAAGATTGAGAAGGAGAATCCATATTGCCAAGTACAAACCACAATCCAGACAATCCAATTTGTTAACCAAGATAAATAAACCCAAAATTCAGAGCATTTGAATAAATTGCTGGCTGTATTTGCTGACTAGAGAAGAATGACAATCAAAACATTTGCTGTCTTACCCCCACCCTCCAAAGAGTCATGGTAACTGTTGGGAGCATTCATTAACGATTGTTTAAATTTTTTCACTTGTCAAACCCGCGCCAAGTAGCCGCAAATAAAGTAAATGAAACAGGGTGAGTTTCACCTCAAAAGTAAGTTTTTCCTATGTCAGAACCTGTTTTTTTATAACAAAAACAAGTTTTTCATACAGACCCATTTGTTATAGAGTCCCTTCTTTCCATCCTGAGGAACACTTATTCTCAGACTACATGAAATATGAGGCAGGTGATTGAAGCATACCTGGGGGTCCATGTGGTGCATGCAATATTAGACTGCTGTACATCTGTGTGTTAGACAAAAGACTGTGAGGTTCGGTACCTATCAAGTTACAAGTTACCTGCTCAAAAGCTGGGAGCAGTTGCCTTCCTCCTAAATAGTGACTTACAGTAAGTGAAATAAGAATATAGTTTATTTAGACACAACAGAGTTAGAATGATTTTTATGCTCAGTAAGTACATGCGTCATTTACTGGGAATCTCCAGTTCCCAACCCCTCCCGTTGATGTATCCTGCTGGTTTTCACACAGACTAAAGGGGAACATTGTTGCAGGTGAGAGAGGAAGGTCTATCTTGGCTGATTCTTGTGCACTAGACACTAAGGAATACAGTAATAAAGATTTGATTTTTTAATGAAATATAATGATCATTCTTTATTCTTCATAGTAATTGAATTTATCATTATCAGTAATTTTACTCTGATCATTAATTATTGTAAAACAAATTCATCTGGTATCTTTGATCATTAATTATTGTAAAACAAATTCATTTGGTATCTTACTCCTTTGCATTTGTGCTTACATTTGTAGTAAATGCAACATTTATTTGTCAGGAATTTTAAGGATATTCAGTGAATGTAGATAGGTGCTATGCTTATGGTAGAACTTTAGAGGCTATCCTTGGAGAGATTAATACATGGTGTAATGAAATTATCTTTTGTCTCAGGAAGCAAAAGGAATACGTTGATAATCAGAGAGCGACTAGGAATTTTCTTCTGCAGCAGACGAGAGTAAAAGAGCTGAAAAGGCAGGAAGAAGAACTTTGTGACAAAAAATTAATGAGGTAAGCGGGTTGTGAGTTTAAAATTTTACCATTGTGTAAATTTTTACATACCTGCAACTACTCCTGAATCAGTTAAATCTTCTGTGATGAGCATGAATGTTTTAGTTTATATATAGTGAGGACTGCACATTACTACAATTAGTACAAGTTTTTAGACAACTGCAAGTGTAAAATTGTAGATATAATAGTTTCAAGATATGATACAGTTTATGTGATGTTACACAGGCAGGTAGAGGAATACAACCTGAGAACAGACTTGCAGAAAGGCATTGAGGATCAGGAGCAACAGTTGGAAAGATTGCACTTAAATAAGAGGGAACTCTCTTTAGTAAAACAACTAGAAACATTCCAAGTAAGTATCAATGATGTTTTGTATGAAATAATATACATACAGTACTATTACAGTATGAGGAATTTGTATTGATGGTTAATAATTCGTAAAAAAATTAGTATGGCATAAAGGAAATCTTATTACCACTTTCTGCCTTGGTTTTACTGATTACTACTGTCTGCTTTGCACAACTCATTACAGATGCATTACTTTGTGTCTTTTAAAGTCTGTTCCCTTTGGTCTTTTCCCAAATTGTCGTCCAACTTTTAACATACTTTTGATTTAAGCACATGTTTTTTGGAAGAGCCCTGTGAGAGTCTGATAATACCATAATAATAGTCACCTCTTTCTGCATGAAGTCAGAAGTTCATGGGTTATAATAGTACTGTACTAGGATTGAAAGAAAAAATAATGCCATATTACAGAAGTCTTGTGAGTAGATTGTTAAATGTAAGGCTTGCAGTCTTGAAAGAGTTTTTAGGGTGTAATCTAACAGTAAATATTCAAATTGTAATCATTTAGATCATTGAATGTTGTCTTTCAGGCCAAAATTTCTCATACAAAATGTAATATAGACCACCAGTTTGTACATCTGTTAGGATGCCCTTGGAACTGGTTTGGGTGTCAAGAGTTATCTTGTTGGAATCCAAAGGTGACCAGATTTTACTCTTTGTTGGAGACCATTTGCCCAATAGGCCTGGAAATAAGCAGGACTATTGAATGTGTACTCCTCCCCGAAGACGTAGATAACGTCTGATCAAAGCAGGTATCTGCTGGGGCAGCGGAGGGGGCCTCGCCTTCTCAATGCCAGGTGGGGGGGGGTTCATCTTCTTCAGTGCCCTGTGGGTGGGTGTGTTGGGTTGACCTCCTGCCCAGTCCCAGGGCCTTCCAGGGGCGCCCACGAGGTTTTCTTGCGGATGGGGCAGGCTGTGGGGGCACCACCTCCTGCAGGGGCTTTGGGAAGTGCCCCCAATGTCTTCCTCCAGGAATGTGGGCTTGAGGCGGTCTATCGATACTCAGTCTTCCTTCTCGTGGACAGCCATCCAGAATGCCTTCTTGTTCCTCTCAAGTACGAGGAAAGGCCCCCTGTAGGGCCTGGCTAAGGGTGGACGTACGGCATCATCCCTGACGAAGACGTGGGTGGCGGAGGACAGACGGGGGCATGAAGGGGGACATCCTGTCGGTATATGTCCGCCGGCAGGGGGCGAACTTTCCAACCGTGTCGTGGAGCCTCTGCGTTGTTAAGTTGTCCCGGTCCTCTGTGATGAGTTTCCCCGGGACTACGAGGGTCTCTCCGAAGACCTTTTCTGCTGCAGATAGGTCGCTGTTGGCTCTGGGGGTGGTCCTCAGCCCGAGGAGGACCCAGGGCAGCTGGTACTTCCAATTCTTGGAGGTGCAACAAGCCATGAGGGATGCCTTTAGGGACCTGTGGAACCTTTCCACCATTCCATTGGCTGCAGGGTTGTAGGTGGTGGTGCTGTGGTGAGTGGTCCCCAGCAGGCGTGCCAGGGCAGTCCACAGCTTGGACAGAAAGGCGGGGCCCCTGTCCGTAGTTATGTGGCCCGGGACACTGAACCGGCTGATCCAGCTGGAGAGGAGGGCCTCAGCGCAAGCACTGGAGGTGGCTTCTTCCATGGGCGTAGCTTCGGGCCACCTGGTGGAGCGGTTGACGACTGTCAGAAGGTATCTTGCTCCTCCTGATGGGGGAAGAGGACCCACTACGTCGACATGGACGTGCCCGGCTGGGGAGAGTTGCCCACCCCCAATTCGGTGTGCCGCCCTACTTTGCTGGCCTGGCACTGTATACACTGCCTTGCCCAGGCTGTCGCGTTCTTCCGTATGCCGTGCCAGATGAACTTGCTTGTGTCACTCAGCTGTGTTGGCCCTCCAGGGCCGAGGGGCACGTCCTTCCACTTCAGCGACATGATGGCGGTGCGGTAAGCTGGAGTCTCTGGGTCGGTAGCTTGTTCACGGGTGAGGTCCTCGTAGTTGATCCTGAGCTGCGCTGCGTCAGATTTCGGTCCTCAAGAGGGCGTCGGCTTCTGGGTTCTTCTTGCCAAGGAGGTACTTGAGGGTGCGGGTGAACTCCGCGATAGCTGTGAGGTGCCGCTGCTGCCTGGAGGACCATGCATCCCCCAGCTTCGTGAAGGCGTGGACCAGCGGTGGTGGTCCGTCCAGACTGTGAAGGGCATACCCTCCAGGAGGAATTTGAAGTGGCGTACTGCCTGGTACACCGTGAAGAGTTCCCTGTTGAAGGTGCTGTAGCAGGACTCGGTGGGGCTGAGTTTTCTGCTGAAGAAGGCGATGGGCTGAGGGGCTCCGTTGACGACTTGCTCCAGGACGGCCCTGCAGGTGACGTTGCTGGCATCCATTGTCAGCTGGAGGGGAGCGCTTGGGTCCTGGTGGGCCAAAGCTGTTTCCTTGGCGAGGGCGGCCTTTGTCAGGGAGAAGGCCCTTTGCTGGTCGGGGCCCCACTCTAAGGTCTTCGGATGGACCTTTAGGATCTCTGTCAGGGGGGCCATGGTGTGCACGATCCCTGGGATGAATCTCCTGTAGTAGTTGACCATTCCGAGGAATTCTTGTACGTCCCTGACGGAGGTAGGGGTGGGGAACCTGACGACGGCCTCAACTTTTGATGAAACTGGGCAGACGCCCCTGGGGATATCTCGTGGCCTAGGAATTCCACCTTATTGACGCCGAAGGTGCACTTGTCGAATCTGATGACGAGGCCACTCTCCTGCAGGCGCTGCAGGACTTTCCGGATGTGCCATAGGTGTTCCCTGTGAGATCTGGAAAAAATTAGGATATCATCGATGTAGCAGACGCAGAGGTCCAGGTCCCCCAGGATGCTGTCCATCAGTCTCTGAAAGGTCACCCCTGCGTTCCTCAGGCCGAAGGTGGAGAAGGGGAAGACGTAGAACCCGAAAGGCGTGACGATGACGGTTTTGGGAATGTCCTCTAGAGCTACTGGTACCTGAAAATATGATTTCAAGAGATCTAACTTTGAGAATATTTTGGCCCCATGGAAGAAGGCCATTAGGTCCTGCATGTTTGGTAGAGGGTAGTGGTCGGGTTCTGTAGCGAGGTTGAGCTGCCTGTAGTCGCCGCAGGGTCTCCAGGTGCTGTCTGCTTTCTGTACCATGTGAAGGGGGAGGCCCTTGGGCTGGGAGCCTTCTTGCATATGCCCATCCGTTCCATCTCGGTAAAGGCCTTCTTGGCCTCCTGAAGGCACTGTGGGGGAAGCCTCCGGAACTTTGTGTGCGTCGGGGACCCCTTTTCTTGATGTGATGATATATCCTGTGTTTGGCAGGGGCCCCGGGCACTTGACGAAGCTTGGGTTTGAACACCTCCAGGAATTCCTTCAGGAAGGAGCCGTACTGGTGGGGAGCGACGGAACAGATTGTGGGCTCCCTGGGGCCCGGTGACAAAGGCAGGGACTGGCAGGATTTGGTGTCCAGCAGGCACTTGCGGCCGACGTCGGCTGCCAGTCCGAAGTGGGCGAGGAAGTCTGCACCCAGGAGTGTTGTCCTAACGTCCGCAACGATAAGTTCCACCTGTACCTCCAGCCAAAGATGGAGAACGACAGGAGCCTGGTGCCGTAGGAGAGGAAGGGGGACCCGTTGGCGGCCGTCAGGGAGGCAGCCGGGTCCGGCGGACGTCTGCGGTCCTCTCTGGAAGGCGGGAACACTGACCGCACTGCCCCAGTGTCGATCAGCATCATCCTGCTGGAGATAGTGTCACGGATGTAGAAGCCCCTTCCTTCTTCTGCTGGTGGGGTGGCCTCCTCCTGTCGACGGCATTGATGCCCTCTGTGGCGGGGTCCTCCGGCTGGAGGCAGTTGATGGGGTGTGTGGGCGTGGACGCCCGCTTCGCTGCCCTCTTGGAATCCGTCAGCTGCTTCGCCACTTTGATCAGGTCCTCGACCGGCAGGGTCTATGGTTCTGTGATCTGCCTACAGACCTCTGGGAGTAGCTGCCGCAGGAGGATCTCCCACGACAGGCTAATCTCTTTGCGTCTGCCGCTGCTGTCAGTCTCGGGGGGGAGGAGGAGGAGGTCCTAGAGGGCATGCCATGTCTCCAGGAGGTTCATGTCCTGCCAGGGGTTGATGGCGAGGTTGAGGGTGTGGCGGCTCTCTCGGAGACCGGCAGGGAGTAGGTCTCAACGAGAGTGGCCTTTAACTCCTGGAAGGTGGCAGGGTTCGTTGTTGTCATCACCCATGGGGCGACCTTCTTGTAAATCTCCTCCGGTAGGGCGTTGATGGCGATGTCCGCCTTCAACACCTCGTCGGTCAGGCCTGCCACCCTGAATTGTCCCTCGACCCTGTAGAGCCAGGACGCTTGGTTCTGATGGGTGAATGGCAGCAGCTTTATGCTGAGGGCCGCCCTTGGTTGGTCCGTCAGGAGGGGCATTGCGCGGGGAGTGGGCACCAGTGTGGAGGAGCTCGCGGGAGACGTCTGCCTCTGAGAAGTTTGCGGTAATTTGTACGTGGGTGGGGATGTCTGTGTCCATGCTCATTCCGCGCTCTCACTTGGAGTGTGAGGGAACACTCGCATCAATACACGCTTGGGAGCGTGCCGTGTGGGTCCTCTAATTACGCCGGTGATTTGCCGATGAGTGTCGATGACGCCCGAACGCTTTGTTAGAGCACCGTAGTTAGTCAATTTGGGGTGTGGGTTTGTTCATCGGGCCAAGACAAAGTCGCCGTTTGGGTCAGTTAATGGCTCCGGGAACCACTCCGGGGGTCACCACTGTGAAAGAGGTGCGAAATAATCAGCAGGAAGGCAAGTACTGCTGGTTTATTGATGAAGCGACCTGCTTATAAAGCGGTGTGCAGACATCTGCGTACTTGCAGAGACTGCGAATACAAAAATATACAAGTGACCTGAGGTCAAACTATTTCTTTACACAAAACAAGACAGGTACCTACAGAAAACATGATGATTAACAATAGCTGGTTGGACATAAAAATACTCTGACACATATATGTGGTACAAGGGCAGATGAACAGGTAATAAATATACAACTCACAATAATGATAATAAGATTGTGTTGGTCCGACCTTAGGTCGCATGTGAAGGCACCGTGGAAAACAGGATGTTCATCATAGAGAACCCGTTGAGCGGGGACTTCACAATGTATTACCCTTTCCTTCAAGAATTATTTTCAAAAGTACAAATTTTTAGGCTAAGAGTCATGAAATAAAACAAACTTGATAGTAAAAGCTGTTTATTACATTTCAGAGAGTTCACAGATTAAAAAAAAAAATAAAAAAAAATTAACACAAGGAACTGAAGTTATGTGCAAACAATTTACTAAACAAAAATTTAACTTATACTTTATAATTTTCTTACAAAATTAAGCAGTAGGCTCAGCTAATGATTGCCATGTTAAGTGAATAGGCAAGTTAGTCATAACTTATGATTAAATGGAGTCCTAGCCTAAACCGAGACAGTGAAAGTTCAGTAGGAAATTAAGAATTAACAAATGATAAAATAGAAGCTAAGCCTAACTTACGGTGTTTGCCTTCCTAATTTGGGAAAATTGTTTTGTGGACTGCCCTTCAACATCCACATTTTACTGATTTTGGTACACATTTTATTGTGTTTATTGAATCTTGGGTTTTACTGGTACCTCAACGTCTACCAGGGAAAATGAGCCATCTACTGTGATTGGTGTTATAGACGGGATTTCTTTCCAGTCGGAACTTCTATTCAACAGATAGCTGATTAGCTGATTTCCTGGTTTTCCTTCGCACAGAGAAACACCTTTCTTTTTCCACCATTTAAAGGCTATAGAGCTGCTCTGGGAGTGGTTCTTCACTTAAAAGATGTGAACCTAACCTCCTCTTGGGAAATCTCAGTGCTGCTCAAAAGTTTTAAACAATCTTGTTCTCCTAGAGAACTTAAACCACCTACCTGGGATCTTACTATGGTACTTAGTAGTCTCACCTGTGCCCCATACGAACCTTTACGATAGTCGTCTGACAGAAGCTTGACCCTCAATACAGTATTCCTATTGGCCTTACTGTAGCTTCGTTGAAGAGAGTGGAAGAACTTCATGGTCTGTCTTTTGATGTAAAACATACCAGGTGTTGGGGGTCTGCAGCCTTCAAATTTGTCCCAGAATTTGTAACTGAGACCCAAAATCCCTCAGTTCGTGATGAAAGATTTGATTCCTTTTCTATCCCTTCCTTGGGAGATTTTGTTGACAACAATCCGGATGAACTGCTTCTTTGTCCCGTAAGGATGCGGCATACCTATCTAAAAAGGACTAGTCACCTCAGACCAGGGTGTTGGAGGCTTTTTGTAAGTACAGGCCAAAACAAGAAAGATATGTCTAAGAATACCATCTCCTTTTGGCTGCGTGAGGTAATTAGACATGCCTATACGTCATCTTCAGCCTCTAATGCAAATACAATGCATGTAAGAGCACATGATCTTAGGGCTTTAGGCTCTTCCTTGGCATTCAGAAAGAACTGGTCTGTTCAGAGGATTTGAAGACTGATTCTTGGCTCCGCCAAACTACCTTCACATCCTTCTGCATAAGGAACGTTGTCCACAGGTCCTTGGACACTTTTTCCTTGAGTCCGGTGGTGGCTGCTCAACAAATTGTGTAACTCATCCAGTTTTCCTAGCAGGACAGTTTGTAACTAACCTAAGATGATGGTATGAAAGTGAGAGCGATCAAGATGACTGGTCTTTTTCACATGCAATGAATTTTATTTTAGCCCCATGGTCTGACTGATGGATACACATGTATTCAACAGATCAGAGCCTTGTCCACTTCCTTTGCATCCACCCATCTAGGAAGTGAGACCGGTTGTGCTGAACCTCCAACCGGTTCAAGATTTTCTTTCCTCCCACCAGAAATGAGTCTATCCATGTGTTAAAACCCAGGTTTGTTCTGATGACAAATTCATAATTAATTTGTATTTTTCATAGCTAACAAACTTGCAGTCTTAATATAGACTGGCCACCCCTCAAGTTTTTGTTCCTGTGCTGGAAGAAAACTGGCTACGTCACGGGGTTTGAAGCAGGTTGACAGCCAGGCCTCATGCATACAAACAGATGAACCACGATGCCACCAGTTCCTTGCATTACAATTTTAATTGTTTTTACCAGTTTCCAGTAGGTGCCAGAAGATTTATCCTTATGTTAAGACTGCAGGTTTGTTAGCTATGAAAAATATAAATGAATTTTAAGTGTGTCATTTTTTTATCTTTTTTATTTATGAAAACATGATGATATTATGGAGAGCTTTTCTGTGTTGATCAGTCTTGACCACACACTGATATGGTTCTCTTGAAATCTCTCTTTTTTGCGAGATATACTAATCTTTATAGAGTGTTAAGAAAAAAGGGCTCAATAAATTTAAGGTACCTAATGGACATACAGTAGTTTATCAGTAATGACAAATTTAATGACTCATATTTACTTGGTAAGGTTAAAGACGCTGTCAGTTTCTTAAATACTCTTGGATGACTTTGTCAATGAGCATTAGGGTGGTTCTTCCTGTATTCAGTGGGATGATCATTAAAGAACATCATTATTTAAAAGTTTAGAGTTTCAGCAGCAACCATACAATTGAGCGAGGATTACTTTCATCTTTCCACTGTATAGTATTTGGCACAAGTAAATTATGGGTTTTACTGAACTATGTATGTGTGTGCTTTTTTAAATACATTTTCATTTTGTTGCATATAGTCTAGATTTACAGTGCTTAAATTCTTGCCTCTTGGTGTGTGGATTAACAAGTCCTCAAAAATAGCAGTAAAATGAAAGTTCATCTCTGCTTAAGCACTTTCCCATCAAATATACAGTACTGGAGTTCTAGTCAGCTGCTCATTTTTAGTTTCTCAAGAATACAAAATTTAGTATTGACAAGATTCTTAATGAAACACAAGGGTATACATTCTATTAAATACTGAAAGTCTGAGATGTATGTTATTGATTATGATGTATTTTGAAGTATCCCATTTAAGATAAAACTAATTTAAAGACCTTTTATGTTTTTGAACACTTTTATTTTTGTGATACTGTGTGGATTCTTAGTTTTTATTTCATAATGTGTATTATCAGGAAAGACAAGAAGCTATCAAGAACATTAGACTAGAAATAGAAGTGCTGGAGAAACAGGATCAAGAAAAACAATTTGTTGAAGAAAGAGAGATGAAAGAAGCCCTTGCCAAATTACAGCTGAAGGAAGGATGGGATAAACAATTAAGGTATGTTGTACTGTACTAACAAGTCTGAGTTTTATGCTGGCACGTCTGAGTAGAGTATGCAAGAATATGTGTTTGGAGTATATTCCTGGAAGGAATTTTGTTAATATGTATGACCTAAAAATTCATGACTGGAGTACATTGGGAAGATCTTACTGCAAGTGAGACACCAGCAGAGAGATGTGGTGGTACAAAACTTGAAACAAGACCAAGATGATTCAGGCATCTGGTGGGAAGGGAAGAGGAGAAATTGGAGAAGTGGTGGATGCAGAAGTAGCAGGTTATTGAAACAATAGTTAGAGCCAGAAAGTCTTGGAATTACAAGAGTAGAAGTCCCTCAAAGATAATAACAGGAGTGCATCAATCAATTATCTAATCTATTCTTTATTCTTTATGTGCTCACTAGTGGTACCATTCACGAACAGGCGGAGAGGTTCATGAAATGACAGGTGTTGAACCTTATTAGTCAAATTTTCCTTCCATTTGATAGGTATAACATATGTTCATGACTTTGCATTATTCTAAATTAATGGTATTAGCCATTTTATTGATCATTCATCTGTTTTCTTAGAGAAAGCATTTAGATGAGGAACTGAACCAGGTTGAGATTCAGGTTGAAAGTGCAACAAGAAACAAGAGTGAAGACAAGTCATTAGTTATCTCTGTAGAGAGGAAACCTTTTGTAAAATTGTTAATTATGATGATGATATTTTTATTCTTATTTAATTGGTCAGCTAACATCTGAGGGAAACTATAATAAGATGAATATTGTACACAATAGTCTTTGCCTTAGTAGTTTGTATACTTCATTTCAAAGTGGACTGTAGATACAAACTCCCAACACACACACACACACACACACACATTCATTCAGGACAGTATGGTATGTTCTGTACCCTGATAGACATTCCCACATTGTCAAGATCAGTTCAGAGTATGCGGACTTGAGACATGACTTCTGTTAATTCTCTGTTTTGTACATGCAACTTACCCGTCAGATATATACTTAGCTATAGTCTCCGACGTTCCCGACAGAATTTCAAATCTCGCGGCACACGCGGCAGGTAGGTCAGGTGATCTACCTTACCTGCCGCTGGGTGGCGGGAATAGGAACCATTCCCGTTTTCTAATCAGATTTTCTCTGTCGCTGGTTCCGGCAACATCTGTTGTTGGTTCCTCCTGCTTTGGATTTCATTCTCGCTTGCTGAGGATCTTTTTGAACGGATTTTGGTGACGTATTGGATCTTTGGCTTGGCATACACTTTTGTGGACTGTTTTTTGGATTTGTTTTGGATTTTTCTGTCAAGATGTCTGATGTTAATGTTGCATCTGTGTTTCGAGTGTGTGTTAGGCAAGAGTGTAAGGTGAGGTTGCCGAAAGCTTCGGTAGACCCTCACACTGTATGCATGAGGTGTCGGGGGAATGATTGCTCTTTTGACAATAGGTGTAAGGAATGCGAGAATCTGTCTAAGAAGGAATGGAAGGCTTTGACTTCTTATGTGAGGAAACTTGTGAAGGATAGAGCTAGGAAGGCTTCCTCTAGAAGCTCTAGTAGGTCTCGCTCTAATGAGCTTGAAGTAGACAATAATAACATTGTAGACTCTCCTAAAACTCTGGTTTCAGCCCCTTCTCCCTTCACCGAACCTGCGGATTCATCATCAGAAATGGCTGCAATGAAGGCGGAGATCCGTAGGATGCAATCGCAACTGCGTGCGATGAAAGAAGAGAAAGGTAAGAGTGACAGTGATGTGTGCAGTGTCCCCAGTGCAGTGGAGGGGGCGTCTGATCGGCTCCGCATTGCTCCTAGGCATAGACCACTTCCAAACTCCCAGGACCAGTGGAGGAGGAATGTCGAAAGCCGCAAGGAGGATGTAGAGCATCCCCAACGGTCAGGCGTCCCTTCGGCAGACCCTGTTGTTGCGTCCCAGGCTGCCTTGGATCGCCATAGGAAAGGCATCCTGAGGAAGTGTTTTTCTGCTTCTGACTCATCTTCTCCGAGGCGCGGTTGGAGTTTGGCTGAGGAGTCGCGCCCTCTGAAGAGGTCCTGGAAGGCTCCTAGAGGAGAAGCCTTAGATTCTAGCCCTGAGCGCTTCCCAGAGGAATCTCCGTTTATCAAGAAGAGAGCCCGAAGATCCCCCTCGTCCTCTCCAGTAGGAGTAAAGGAGTCGACCAAGCAGATTTTGGTCGGTCTCCAAGCGCAGTTGTCAGCTCTTGTGGGTTCTCTTTCCAAGAATTCTTCTCGTAGGAAGGACGATTTTCTTCCTATCAAGAGCTCTAGTAAGCGTCCTTCTTCAAGCAGACGCTCTTCTCCCGTTAAGCGTCCTTCCAGCAGCAAACTTTTTTCTTCGAGGAGGCGCTCTTCTCCAAGCAGGCGCTCTTCTCCCAGCAGGCGCGTTTCTACCAGGCGCTCTTCTTCGGAAGAAAGCTCCTCTCTGTCCAGACGCTCTTCTCATCACAGACGCTCTTCTCCTCTTGACAGGCGCTCTTCTTCTGACAAGCGCCTCTCACGTGATAAGCTCCCCCCTCCCAGCAAGCACCTTTCTCCTGCCAGGCGCTCTTCTGGTAATAGGCGCCTCTCTCCTAGCAGGCGTTCTTCGGTGGACAAGAGCCCCTCTCCTGTCAGGCGCCAGTCTGGCAGCAGGCGCGCTTCGATGGACAGGAACGCTTCTCCGTCCACGCTTTCTTCTCCTGATAGGCGCTCCTCTTCCTTCAAGCCTTCTTCTCCGGCTGCTCCTTTGGAGGAAGTTTCAGAGGATGAATTCCCCAAAGACGCTGGTATCTCAGACTACAAGAGACTGGCTGCTTTACTGGTTCAGGAGTTTGGAGACTCTCTTAGTCATGCTGCCTCTCCTTCTCCTGGGTCCTTATGGGCGAGTACCAAGTCATCGAAACCCTCCTCTTTTTGTGAAGATGCGCCCTCGATTTCTATGAAGAAGGCTTTAAGGGCTTTGGGAGTGGATGCAGTCAAGAAGGAAGCAGGCAAGACTGTTTTCTCTTTTCCTCCTTCTAGACTTTCAGGAAAGTCTGGTATTTGGTATGAGACCAAGGAACCAATGGGGTTGGGTCTCCCTCATCAGCGGATGCGGATTTTTCTTCTCTGGTGGACTCTTCCGAAGGCTCTCTCTCCCTTGGCTGTGAAGGCGACTTGGGAATGTGTGAGCTGGACCATCTCCTCAAGGGCGTTTTTAGAGTTATGGAGGTTTTTAATTTTATGGATTGGTCTCTTGGGCCGTTGGCCAGGAGGACACAGGACCCAGAATTCCTCAGCATGGATGAATTCGTCAGCGTTTTGTCTTGTTTAGACAAAGCAGTGAGGGACGGATCTTCTGAAGTCGCTGCCTTGTTTGGAGCCGGAATACTTAAGAAAAGATCGGTTTTCAGCTCCTTCCTCACTAAATCTGTGTCTCCTCTCCAGAGGTCCTCTCTGTTGTTTGCTCCGCTGTCGTCCCATCTTTTTCCCCAAGAGACTGTTAAGGAGATTTGTCGCTCCTTATCGGAGAAGGCGACCCAGGATCTTCTGGCTCAGTATTCCAAGAGGATGAGACCTGCTGTTCCTTTTGCCAAGAAGGAGAAGGTACCCTTTCAGGAGCCCTTTCGAGGGGGCCCTTCTTCAAGAGCCACTTTCCGGAGTCGAAGACCAGAGAGAAGAGGAAGGTCTTCCTCCCGTCCAACAAAGAAGACCAAATGAGATTCAAGTACTCCAGACAACAGTGGGTGCCAGACTGCTGAGATTTGCCGAAGTCTGGGCACAGAGAGGGACGGATGACTGGTCCCTCTCTATTCTAAAGAAAGGATATCTCATCCCCTTCAGGGAGAGACCTCCCTTGACAACAACTCCAAGGGAGTTATCAGCCAGGTACAAGGATCCTGGCAGGAACCAGGCCCTTCTACAAGCAGTAGAACAGATGCTGGAGAAGGAAGCCATAGAGCCGTTTCAAGAGCTCCATTCCCAGGTTTTTACAATCGGCTGTTTCTGGTGCCGAAATCTTCGAGGGGCTTGGAGGCGGTACTGGATGTAAGCGCCCTGAACTTCTTCGTTATCAGGACGAAGTTCACCATGGAGACGACCTCTTCGGTTCTGTCTGCTCTTCATCCAGGGGATTGGATGGTGTCCCTGGACCTTCAGGACGCATATTTCCAGGTACCCATTCATCCCTCTTCAAGGAAATACCTAAGGTTCGTGGTTCAGGGAAGAGTGTTCCAGTTCAGGGCCCTGTGCTTCGGACTTTCGACGGCCCCCCAAGTGTTCATGGGCATTTTGAGGAATGTAGCACGCTGGCTACATCTAGAGGGAGTAAGGATCTCTATGTATCTAGACGACTGGCTGATTCGAGCACAATCGAAGGATCTTTGTCTGGAGTATTTGTCTTTCACTCTAAATTTGACCAAGTCCCTAGGACTGTTAGTAAACCTCGAGAAGTCCCAGGTGATTCCGCAGCAGAGCATTGTCTACCTGGGGATTCGGATGGATTCTAGGGATTTTCAAGTGTTTCCATCCCGAGAAAGAAGAGATCGCTGCCTGGAGAAGTTGACTGTCTTCCTAGAGAAAGAACATTGTTCCGCGAGGGAATGGATGAGTCTGCTGGGGACCCTTTCCTCTCTGGAACAGTTCGTTTCCTTAGGAAGACTTCACCTAAGACCCCTTCAATTCTACCTGAAGGAGAAATGGGATCAGAAGTCTCAGGATTTATCAGCGTCTTTCCAGATATCGGACAGGGTAAAGGAGGATCTCCGTTGGTGGTTGGACCCTCAGAAATTAAACCGAGGATTGCCTCTTCAGTTGCCGAGCCCTCACCTAGTGTTGTTTTCAGACGCCTCAGAGTCGGGATGGGGAGCAACACTCGGCTCGAGAGAAGTGTCAGGCACTTGGAAGGGGGAACAGGTGACCTGGCACATCAACAAGAAAGAACTGTCCGCTGTGCATCTAGCTCTCATCCATTTCGAGCCACTAGTCACAGGATCTGTAATACAGGTAAACTCGGACAACACTACAGCCCTGGCTTACATCAGGAAACAGGGAGGAACACATTCCTTCTCCCTTTACGAAACAGCAAGGACGTTGTTGTTGTGGGCGGAGGAGAGAAAGATCAGACTCCTCACCAGGTTCGTGCAAGGGGAAAGGAATGTGAGGGCCGATCTGTTAAGCAGAAAAGAACAAGTCCTACCCATGGAGCGGACTCTCCATTCAGAGGTTTGCAAGAAGCTGTGGAGCCTTTGGGGAAGGCCGAATATAGACCTCTTTGCGACTCATTGGAACGCAAGACTGGAGAACTACTGCTCTCCGATCTCAGACCCGAGGGCAGTTGCCATAGACGGTCTTCTCTTAGAGTGGTCTGGAATAGACGGATATGCTTTTCCCCCATTCAAGATCTTGGGGGAAGTAGTAAGAAAGTTCGTTTCTTCAGAAGGCACTGAAACTGACCCTGATCGCCCGTTTTGGCCAGCTCAAGATTGGTTCACAGAGGTACTGGAATGGATGATGGATTTTTCCAGATCGGCTTCCACACAGGAGCGATCTTCTCAGACAGCCCCACTGACAGATTCCACAAGAATCTCCCGCTCTCAATCTGACTGCCTTCAGACTATCGAAGGACTGGTCAGAGCGAAGGGATTTTCACGCAAGGCTGCAAAGGCTATTGCCAGAGCCAGGAGAACCTCAACCTTGCGCATCTACCAGTGTAAGTGGGAGGTTTTTAGAAGATGGAGCAAGACCCAGAAGATATCCTCTTCCAATACCTCTGTGACAGACATCGCTGACTTCCTGCTTTACTTGAGGGAGCAATGCAACCTTGCTGTACCTGCGATCAAAGGATACAGAAGTATGCTGGCTTCAGTATTCAGACACAGAGGTCTGAATATTTCAGAAGACAAAGACCTTCACGATCTCATTAGGTCTTTTGAAACGTCTAAAACCAAGACCTCGAAGCCTCCCAGTTGGAATTTAGATGTGGTTCTAAAATTTTTAATGTCCAAGAAATTTGAACCTCCTCAAAAAGCTTCCTTCAGGGATCTGACCAGAAAGTCACTGCTTCTCTTTGCTCTGGCTTCTGCTAAGAGAGTAAGCAAACTGCAGGCTTTGGAAGGTAGGGTTGGGTTTAAGAAAGACTCAGCTATTTGCTCCTTCAAACCCTTCTTCTTGGCGAAGAATGAAAACCCTTCTAAACCATGGCCAAGAAGCTTTGAGGTGAAAGGTCTTTCGTCAGTGACAGGGCAAGAGTTGGAGAGGACTCTGTGTCCGGTTAGGAGCCTCAAATTCTACCTTGATAAGAAGAAACAGCTGGGAGGTACAGTCGAGAGTCTCTGGTGCTCAGTCAAGGATCCTAGTAGATCCATTTCAAGAATGCATAAGCTTTTTCATTAAGGACGTCATCAAAGAAGCGCATCTGTCTTGTGAGGATGAGCACCTAAAGCTCCTTAGAGTGAAAGCACATGAGGTGAGAGCCATTGCGACATCTTTGGTTTTTCACAAGACGTTGTCTCTCCAGGCTCTTATAGAGAGCGACTTACTGGAGATGTAATTCGACTTTGCATCTCATTATTTGAGGGATGTTAGAGTTACTTATGATAAGTGCTTCTCTCTCTGGGGCGTACTTATCTTCGGATTCGGTGCTGGGACAGGGAGCTGAAACTAATCCTTTATAATTTAGTTATTTTAGTTGATTTTAATGCTTTGTGATGTGTGTTTTAAGGTTGATTGGAAGAGGGTGTTGGAGTAAAGCCCCCCTTTCAATTCGTAACACTAACAAGGTTAGACTTGGTCAGGTGGTCGGGATTGGTTGTTGTGCTCCTTGTTGTTTTATTGATACCTAAAGCTCTGTCATGTAAGAGGGATAGCCCCCATTGATATGATTCAGGTAAAGGCTCTGTCATGTAAGTGGGTCAGCCCCCATTGACACGATCCATACTAAGGCTCTGTCATGTAAGTGGGTCAGCCCCCATTGACACAATCCAGAAGGGCTGTCAGTCATAGGTCGCAACCTCGCTGAAGCTCTTGAGGCAAGCAGACTCATAGACAGTATCCATGAAGTCTTCTGCCCAATCAGGTAAGAACCATGGTTTTTTATATATCCTACAACATATGTTGTTTTCCTATTTTTTTTTTTTTTTTTTTTTTTTTTTTTAGATATTAGCTGTCTCTTACCCTCCTCCAAGGGTGCCAATCAGCTAAGTATATATCTGACGGGTAAGTTGCATGTACAAAAATGATATTTTTATGATAAAATAAAGTTTTGTACATACTTACCCGGCAGATATATACGATGATATGGTCCGCCCAGCCTCCCCCTCAGGAGACAGGTGGAAGAGAAAATCTGATTAGAAAATGGGAATGGTTCCTATTCCCGCCACCCAGCGGCGGGTAAGGTAGATCACCTGACCTACCTGCCGCGTGTGCCGCGAGATTTGAAATTCTGTCGGGAATGTCGGAGACTATAGCTAAGTATATATCTGCCGGGTAAGTATGTACAAAACTTTATTTTATCATAAAAATATTTTTCTTTTCTCCCTCTTTACACTGTTTGGAATTATTTATTAATGACAGCCTCTTTGTAGCTTTGATTAGATTTTGATTGCTCATAGAACATGAAGGTGGATGAGTTGGATGGCATGTCTTGACACAAAATTTGAGTAGCAGACAGGGTTCAGTGAGCTGAAAGTTCCATATCAAGCTTTGTTCCTAGTGCTGTGTCATATCTTGATGAACTTGTTATCCTAAAGGCAAAGGGAATATTGTGTATAACTAGGTATATGCTCTAGGGCAGCTTGTAAGAGAGGGATTCTTATATCTGTTTTTTAAATGTAGTTTTGTGGCATGAATAGAAAAATGTCTGAAAAATTTAACAGATGAAAAATAGTGTAATGACACTGATGGCATGGAAAGTTAAATTTTGGAGACTCTTCCCTTATAAACAAGTTGACAGTATATAAGACTCTAGCCTTATAAAAATACAAAAGGAAAATGTAGGACACAAGACCCAGCTATGACTCATTTTGACACCATTTTGGAACCAAGTTTGATCAAGGTTCCTGGTCTTAAAATAGATGTAAGTTGTCACTAAACTTGAAAATTTATTAGTAAGATGCCTTTAAAAAAAGAACAGGTTTTGAAGTAGTAAAAACCTATTTTTGGTAGCCACTGTGAGTCCTCAAAGGAGTTGGATGTTCATGGTCCCCCCTGGGCTCCATAAGACAAACCAGCCAATCCCAAAGAATCCTCTTATAGTTGATCTCGGCATGAATAGTGCTTGTTGGCATAGTGATAGAATATAAAGGACTCAAGACACTCCATAGAGTGCTCCTCATAAGGTCAGCATAAGTTATAATATTGCAGATGTGGAGCCTAGCATAAAATTCATCCATGGCTGTCCTGAGATTTTTTTCATTGGGGTCCAAAATTGCTGGGTAGCCATGTCCAATGGGAGCTTTTTCCTCTCAGAATGAAGAACAAATGTTGCCCATTCATTTGTAGAACTATCAGATACTGGGATGGCAGAGACAAATGGCTTTATTTCTGCCATTAACTGTCGCTTCCCATTCACTACAAAATTCTGAAATTCTGTCTTTTCATAACTGATTATTTTAAAAGTGAAAGGACAAGGGCTGGTGCCCCTGGAGAGAGTACTGGTTCTCTAAAATTGTTGTAGCACTATATTTTCCATTAAACTAGAGAAAGGTTGCTTCTGTGGCTTACATATTATATTAATAGGTTGGATCACCATCTCCTTTGATGGTTTCTGAATTTCTGTCTACAACCTCAGTCATAGTTTTCCTTTCTTTAACGGAGTGTTTTCCATCTGGTGAAAGGATGCACATGAGGCATCTTGCCACAGATTATCAGTATCATTCTCAGGGGTGGATATTGGTGCCCTTACTACATTCCGACTTGAGGTTTTATAGTCCAACCTGGTCATGTTATTGTCACAGTCGGAGCTCTGGGAGTGAGTAGGCTGTCTCTTATTACCCATTCTGATTTCAAAGGGGATCTAGACAACTGATTAAACTTCTTTTTAGGCTTGGGGTGTATTTTTTTTTTTATTATCCTGTTACCATGACCTAAGTTTTTTAGTGAGAAAACTAATCTCTGTCTGGCAGACTGCAGCCTTTCTATCTTTTAGTTTAAAGGATTAGGAATTTTCACAAATCACACCCAACTATTATAGCCAGTACAGGCCTGAATTCCTCTTGGGAATCATAGATAGCATCTCTGATATGCTGACGTTCAGTAAAAGGCCATCCTTGATACTGTTCGTGATTTCTTCCCGCAGTTCTGAAAGTACAGCAAACAGAATTTTCTTATCAGGGAAGCCTGCATGAGCTGATTGAGCTTAAGGCAGTTGTATCATCACTGCCTGGCAGTATATAAGTCCAGGATAAATCACTACCTCTTAGACTCAGATGGGGTTGGGTGGACCCTATGAAGGTCCCCTCAATATTTGAGTGCTTCATGGGAGAAGCAAGATTCTCATCTGAGGTATCTCACCTGTAAAGCAAAAGACTGTTCCCTAGATCTTCCAGATTCAGAAGGGAAATTTATGGGTATACAGTATCTACTTCATTTTGTGCATTAGAGACCTCTCTCTCCAAGGAAAGACTCTTCATCTCCATTGAAGGAGTTGAAGTGGGAGTTTTTAGAATCCACTGCTTTGGAGTATTAACCCAAATGTGGATCCTATTCGGAGAAGGATGGAAACACGCACTGCCAGACTTCTGTCTGAAAGAAATACTAGTCTCCTCCTTCTGTACTTCTACTGTGACCTATACAGTAACTCATAGAGACAGCTTAAAATGAGCTCTTTCATCATTTCAACTTGCTGCCAAGAGCCTCTTGCATATTTCACACATGTCTGACAACCAGTTAAATTCTCCTTTATTCCTTCAGGGCTGGCTCGTGGCAGGTAGTTACAAGTCATTTGCAGTGGCGCAGGTAATCTGTGGGTGTTGTGGAATAGATGCCCAATAGTGGTGAAAGGAACACGTGTCTATATCATTGTATAGGCAGCCAACACTTCAGATTAAAACAGGCTGACATGGCCACAAGTACATGTCTATAGTATGATGTTAGGTAACATGATCAGTGGGTCATATCCGTAAAATAGTAGTAATGTATTAAAATAATTCACAGTTACTACGATAACATTGCCTTAAAGGATTTACTCACAAATGCTTCTGAACTCAATTAAGACAAAAGTAAATGGATTCCCCTACAATGTATTTCTATACATTTCATAACTTTGAGTACCCAGTCCATTCCTGAGCACTGGTCCAAGGTTATAGGCTACGTTAGTTGTTACGTGATTAAAATCACTAATTATTGGAAGGATTCATACTAAAACCAGTTTCTCTAAGATTTTAAATTGTTTGAAAAAGCTCACCATTACAAAAAGTACTTCTTGCACTGTATTCCTTTAGGAAAATGACTAGCATCGTGACAGTGTAGCTGAATTTGTTTGAGCTCATGGCAATGATGATTTTTAAAAATACTGTCTCTAATGACCGCCCTGTATATTCGGAGACTTCAAAAGAGACATTTCTGAAGAAGGCCAACAACGTTCTTACTTTCCTAATATCATGTGACCTAGGAAAGGAGTGTGGATTTGCCTTTTTAATGAGAGACACTACAATCATTCTCATCCCTTGTAGGGAGAGTTGTTTATTTGTGCTAGGGTGTAGAAGAATCAGACCTTCTAGGATGTTTGCCGTGGCTTGTAGGTAAACCTAGTCCTTGAACCAGGCATAATGTCTTGTCTGCTAAATTGTGTTTTCTTATAAAAATAGGGGATTTCCTTCTTAAAAGATTCTCATTCTTGGCTAGGAATGATGGACTAGGGGGCAATAATAATTGATGGTCAGCTGTTTGTGTGATGTATCATCCCCGTCTAAGAGAGCCCAGTTCATTACAGTAATACCTGTACAAGCTCCTTACGCTAACGCAATCAAGATCGTCTTTTGCAGCATGTGAGTTGTGATTGTATTGGGTCCACTAAATTGAGGGGTTGATAGAAGTATGAGCACCTTGTTCAGCAACCAAGTAATTAGAGGCCTTTAGGGAATGGGTCTTTGTAGTGCAAAAGACCGGCGAAGGGAAGTGACAATTTCTATACAGTATTAGAGACAATCCTGAATCCATAAAGCAAGGGTTCCATCAATGCTGCCTTATATGCTGTGATTGTTGTAACACCAAGGCATTTGTCTTCAAAAGGGCATATAAGAAATTTTAAGTGTTTCCATAGAAATTTCAACCAGGCTCTCAGTTTGGATATAATCTAACCATATCTTCCATATGGGCTGATATTGTCAGATAGATGATGTCCGTAGTTTTTGCACTAGGTACCTAGCAATATTGGGTGAGTATTTTCACAGTAGACAGTATTTAAAAAAAAAACACTCATGAAGGTCTTGGCTCAGAAAGGAGGATGCATAGACGACTTTCCCCCTTACTGTCTGGGATAGAACAGCAGACGGTAGTGGAACTGATCTCTTTGCCCATTCTTCGAACTTGGACAGTCAGGGATATGCCTTCCTACAAGATTACAGTAAAACAAACAGAGGGCGTATACCTTTTTCCCCATTGTCCCAGATTTTGAAGGTTTTGAGCAAGCTTCTAACTTTCAAAAGAACAGCTTACTCAATAGCCCCAAACTGGCAAAATAGGCATTGGTTCCTATTTTGCCAGTTTGGGGCTATTGAGTAAGCTGTTCTTTGAAAGTTAGTTAAGCTTGCTCAAAACCTTCAAAATCTGGGACAATGGGGAAAAATGTATACGCCCCCTGTTTGTTTTACTGTAATATTGTAGGAAGGCATATCCTTGACTGTCCAAGTTCGAAGACACACACGCTGGGAGTTTGTGATTATCATATGTGGTGAACAGATCCACTTCCGGTCGTGGAGGCATGTTGACTATTGTTTGAAAAGAGTGGTTGTCCAACACCCACTCTGTTGAGGCTGTCATTTTCCTTGGTACAGAGTCTGCTATTACACTGAGAGACCCTGTGAGGTGAATTGCAGATAAGTACCACTTCTTTGCTTGCGCTGTCCGAAGTATGACTAGCATCATCATATTGAGAGGAGGTGGACATGATCCTGACCTCTTGATGCAGAACATTGCAATCATGTTCTCTAGAACCAACAAAATTTGCCTCTCTTCTGGAGGTTTGAGTTTTTGAGAGACAAAAAGACAGCCATCAGCTCCAGGAAATTGATATGACAATTCCTCAGAGCAGCTGATCACCTCCCTGCCACCTGATGCTCCTTCCAATGTCCTCCCAACCTGTCAATGAGGCATCTGTGTGTATTGTCACTTGTACAGATGAAGGAGTCAGGATGACCTGTTTCGCCAGAGATTCCTTCCGGATCCAAGGCCAAAGTATCTCCCCAACTTTTTTAATCTTTTGACGAGGTTGGTCTTGCATCTTTTTTCTTGCACCCGATAGCCAGAATTTGTTCACATATTGTAGTTGTAATCTGAGTATTGGATCTATTACTGATGCAAACTGCACCAGGCCCAACATACGTTCTAACTGCTGTCTGGAAATTCTGGGCTGTGCAAGGAACGTTTTGAGGGCTTGCCTCATTCTGTTTCGAGTATGATGGGGAGAGACAACAGGCCATGAAAAGTATCCCAACATAGTCCCAGCCACTGAAAGCATCTGCTGGGTGTGAGGCAGGATTTTTTCCAATTTATTATAAAACCTTTTGATTGTAGTCTGTTGACCAGTGCTCTTAGGTTTTTCACACACTTTTTTCTTTTGAGTCCCCAGATCAACCAGTCGTCTAGTAAGCTGTTAGCTGTATTCCTTCTTGTCTGAGTTCTTGAGCAACTATCGTTGCTAAATTCTTGGGGCAATGTTTTGAACAAAGGGCATGACTTTGAACCTGTACGTATCTTTCCCTATCCTGAACCCTAGGAAGAGGCAGGAGGGAATGGGGATAGGGACGTGCCAGTATGCATCTTTCTGATCTATAGAAATTGTCCAGGCCCCTTTTGGAATGATTGAATGTACTTGGGCAACAGTAATTATCCAAAGCTTTTGGTAAACAGTGTGCTTGTTCAGTGTTGATTGGTCAGGGATCACTCTTTGTTCGGAGGAATCCTTTGGAGACATGAAATGTGCTTGTTGGCAAATATACGCATGTTTCTCTATGGCTACCATTAACGGCCTTTCTGCACGTATCTTCCAAAGTGGGGTCTAGTTTTGGAAGAACCCCTTTAAAGGAGGGGGAGGGATGAGACCGTTTCCACCCCACTGCATTTGAAAATAATGCTGTCCCCAAGGGGAAGACTTCCATTGCCTGTGGTGTCATCTCGAAGTTGACCCCCGACCATACAATTCCTATTGGTATCTGCCTCTTCCTCTGCCTTTGCGGTTGATAGGCATTCCAGTTGTTGCTTTCCTTTTCCCCTATAAGAGGATCTTTGGACCTTGTGAAAAGGATTTCCTTGCTGCCGTTGTTGTTGTCCCTTTGTAGGGAGTTCTCCCTTCTGACCACCTACTTGTCTTTGAGAAAAACTTTTGGGGTGACTGAAGGCTTATAGGAGTTTTGATCATAGCAAGCCTTTTTGGATTGGGTAAAATGGTTTCAGGTTTTTGTTTCCTGAATCCCCATTTTCCCAGAGGAGTGTACTCTGTACAATTCTGTTGGTGGGCTTGCTTGTTAACTTTACCCACAACAGACTCCTCAAACAGGTCCTTACAGAATGGGTTAAAATGTAATAATAATGAAGTTACATTGGGAAATGACTTTGAGCCCTCCAATGTTCCCATTCGTGCTTTTATGTGCCACTCCAGAAAGTCAGAGAGTGCTTCCCATAGGGTTCTCTTAAGATTTTTGGCCATAACAGCAAAAATTGTTCTGGAATCTTCTGGAAGCCTTTGGTGGCAACTTCCAGCAAGGTGGTAGAGATTATAATACTAAGGAGGTGGATCCTAGCATGAAATTCTGTTGAGGCTGTCCCCTCTAAGATTGTTCTCAAAAGGGAGTTGTAGCATTGCCTATTCCTTGGTGGAATTTTCCAAAACTGGGATGACTGTAGCAAATGGTTTTAATTCTGCCATTGTCTCTCATTTTTTAGTTACGACAAAATTCTGAAAATCTGCCTTCACATGATTAATAATTGTGAAAGTGAAGGGACAGAAGGCTGTGGCTACTTGGTGAGCAACTTGGGTTTTATTCAAAAGAGATTCATTTTTTGTTGACCTGGTAAAGGGTGTCTTCTATAGTTTTTAATGCTATAGGAACAGGTAAGAGAACCGCTTCTGTAAATGGTTTCTCCATGTCTGGTAAAGGGGTACCAAGCGCCATTCTGTATTAGGGAACGCTCCCCCCATTCTAAATTCTACAAGTACAGCTTCAATCAAAGTTTTTTTTCCTATTAATTAGATACCATCAGGAGAAAATGCACATTGAGGCGTCTTGCCAAGGATTATCAGTATCATCAGGGGTGAGTATTGGAGCCCCTATTATTTTTTTATTGTTAGTTTTATATTCCGAACTGACCATTTTGTTGTTTCCAGTCGGAATTCTAACATTAGACCTTGTTTGGGCAGCATTTGTATCCACTCTCACTTTTCATTTGCAGGATGCAGTACTTTTACACTTTGGGGTGTACATGACTGACTTAATTTCCTTTTTGGAATGATGCATTATGTCACTTATATTTTGCCATTCTGTGGCAAGGACATCTTTGATGTTACTCATAATTTCCTTATGGAATTGATCAAATGCCACAAACTGTGTACAGTATCCCATTTGGGGGAGCGTGCGCAATCTTGGGAAGGTGGATCCTAGTATCCCTATTGGGGGAAAGATCCTCTTCAGCATCGATAGCTGTAGGGGGGATAGAATTCCTTCTGGAAGGTTTCTCCCATGGCTAGCTGAAATTTGTACCCCTGATCCTTCTGGGTTCAGCAGGGCGTGTCAGTGGCAATGTCCACTTCATATTCCTTAGTAAGAATGTCACCCCCATGTAAAGATTCCTTTACTTCCTCCGTGGGGTTAACCAGGGAGGTACTGGGGACTGATGGTACTGGGTTTTGGCCCAAACACTGATGTTGTTCAGAGAAAAGATTAAATATCTGCTGCCAGAGTTCTCTTGGAAAGATATAATCTCCCCCTTCCTCACCCCTACTGAACCCTAGGACCCATTGAGACAGCTTAAAACGGGCTGTTTCGTCCTTAAAGCGGCGTTCACACGATCGGACCTGGTTGTACAACACGTTGTACAACGTGTTGTACAACAGGTTCGATGAGCCGTCACACGGTCGAACCAACTTCCCAACCAACATCAGTTCAAGTCTCGCAGTTGAGTTAAAAAGATGCCGCTTGACAAAGACACAGTCATCGCTATTGGCCGAGCGTTGACACTTAGGAAAAAGAAAAAAAGATCGAAGTGGTCAAAGGAATGGCTTTTAAAAAGGGATGAAATTTCTCACACAAACCTGCTAGTAGATTTAAAATTAGAGCCAGATGATTGGCGTAACTATATGAGAATGGATGAGGTAGCATATTTATATCTGCGGAGGCTTGTTACTCCTTTTATAGTTCATAAAGATACGAACATGAGTTTATTTTCTTTTGCACATCTTCCCGGGAGCAATTCGGTTCCATCTCCCTAAGGACATCCTGGAGAGCAGAAATCCCCTTATTTCTTGCTATTTTGTTTGATTATTCTTTTGATTTTACTCTCCATAAAGCTGGATTATCTTTATAAGTTTGAATAAAATCCAATAAAATCTCCTTTTCATCTCTTTTGGTTTTATTTTCCTCTGAATTCATCTTACAATTTGTTCTTATCTCATCGAGCTCTGAGTAGCTACTGTTGTTTGATGTAGGGCGAGCGTTCACACGGTCGAACGGTTTGTCCAACCAGCTAAGCTCCGCCCACAAAAGTCAGACCCAGCCAGACTTTCATCGAACCGTTCGTCAAACGTGTTGTACAACCAAATACCTCGTTCACACGGCCGAACCTGGTTGTACAACCTGGTTGTACAACCAGGTTGTACAACCCGGTTCGACCGTGTGAACGCGCCTTAAAACTTGCTGCCAGGAGCATACTACAAATTTCACACATATCTGGCAACCAAGCAAATTTTCCTTGTATTTTACAAGGCTATGCTCATGGCAGGTCTTATGGGCTGTACCCACTGACAAAAAACGAACCAAGCAATTTGCTACGGAACACTTGAGCTGATGGTCCTGCTAATGGCAGCCCTGTAGTGATATAAAACAAGTTATTATTAGAAGCTACTGTAGTTAGTATTAATTGTTCTTAATGGGGGACACTTCTGTAATTCCTCATATAGTTTCCATATTACAGGTCAACTTGATAAGAAGTGTGTAGTTTTCATGTATTTTATTAAATATCGATGTTAACTTAAACCCTCTAAGGTTTAGGTTAGTTTTCACACCTGTGTATGGCTGTATTACTTACACTGCTAGTCCTTTTGCAATGGCTTTGTGAAATTTTAATTCTAATTGTCATGCCATTCAGACTAACTACTACGAACTAATTCGTTTAACTAACCCAAACTACTGTTTTATATGGCTTAGGTTAATGCTTTTATTATAATCTATGTTAAACTAAGAACAGAGGATTTCTTAGAGGATTCTTGTTTAACCTATTCTAGGCCACTGCCTACTCTAGGCTTATTTAAATCTTAAGGATATAAACTATACAGAAAATAACCCTCTTATAATCTGGTTTTCTGTTCTGTGTGGCCAAGACTACCCTTTTATCTGATATTTGACCACCGCTGTTTTAGGCTAATAGTAGGATATTCCCCCTGGTCTAGGTTTATATCACCTTTAAGGATGTAGGCTATATAAGACTCTACTAGTATGTAGCCCTACAGATAGGCTACAGAGTCGTAAAAACCAGGTTATTAGATTGAGCCTAGGATAATGTTTATATGTAATCCTATATAATCTGAGGCTTATTTGTTCTAAACTACCACTTAGACCAATTATGGGATATTTCCTAAAATGTTCTTTGTTACCATAGTATAAGTATTGCCTAATCTAGATTATTATAGATTACTCTTGAATGTATAGGATATATAAAAACAGAAACTTACTAATATGTAATCTTATAGTTAGGCTATTATTTTTGTCTAAACCAGGTTGTTGTTTATATCCAGTCCTAGGCTATTAGGCCTACTGTATAAAACAGTAACTCACTAATGTGTAACCTTGTAGGTAGGCTATCACTTACTCTAATACAGGCTACTGCCCAATCTGGATTATTTAATTCATGCTTAAGGGTATGGGTTACATAAAACACAATTACCTTAGTATGTATCCTTAAGACTAGGCTACCATTTCATCCAGGACAGATTACTATTGCATCTAGTCCTAGGTTACATCGTGTAGGCTAACAATTCAGTCCAATAATGGGATGTTTCATAAAAAGTTAGCACTTAACTTATTATAAGGTACTGCCTAGTCCTGGATTATTCAGATCATGCTTAAGTATACAGTAAACCCCCCGTATTCGCGGTCTCAAGGATTCGCAGACTCGCCTATTCACGGATTTCTCTATAGAACACATATACGTATTATTCGCTGAAAATCCGCCCATTCACTGTATTTTTCACTGAGAAATATTAACTAATTACTGTATTTTCATCTTATTTTCATGACTAAATGCACTTTTTGTGATGAAACTATTAAAATACTCAGGTAGTGCTCGAGTTACGATAGTTCACTTTATGATAATTCGATTTTGCAATGGGGTGAGCAATTAATACCAATACGACAATATTATTAAATAAAATTTTTAAAATTTCCCAAGGGCGCAGGCAGCAGCAGCATGCAATCAGGCAGCGAGAGAGACCAAATTACAATAGACCAGCTTCTTTTCCTCCAACTCTTTATCCCATCTTCTAGTTAAAAAAGTATCAGAGAATGATAAAAGTATTGTTATTAACGTTATACTCTTGCGTAAATGCGTACAGCCATAAACAACCGACTGAGAAACTATTGTGTTATTTATCACCGAATCAGTTAACAACAGCCCTTTTGCTTGTATTTCAACCATCGTACGGTAATACACAATTACTGTAGGTTATACTGTAGTACATATGACGTTAAGTAGAATAGGACTGATATATTTTTACATTATACCCTTATTCGGTATGGATAAAAGATCGTCAAGGAAATAAATTGCTAAATTTAAGCTGCAAGTTGTAGCTGAAGCTGAGAAAACAATGTTCAGGCCTCTAATGACTATAAATTATCGAAAGAATACATTACTGCTATTTTTACCCCGATAAACGATAAATATGTAAAGCTCGTATTATAATGAAATCAAGTGAAAATAGCGAACAACCAACGTCATCTATTAAAAAAAAAAAATAGGTAAAATAATTCACAACGAGACGTATTTAAGTTATATTTCGACTTAAAAACACTTTGACAGGATAACGAAAAATAACCCTGCCCCATATAAATAAAGTATCTAGAGATTCATTTACACTAACTAAAAGCAAGAAAAGCGCTCGGAACTGAGTTAAATGCGGCAAAATAAACACCGCTTAAACATTTCCAAACCAAAACATTGATCGTTATGATCACAGTTTATAATACAAAAACAATATAAGAATACTGTATACACAAGATTATTGGATACAGTGAATTGAGGCATAACATTTTCAAAGATTCATGGAAAAGATGCATATTCGTTATGTTGATGTTTTTGTAATACAATATGTGAATATAGAGTACAGTATAATGTAGGCTATGCTACCTTATATGCCTACAATATACCATAGTGTAGGCTAAGCTAATTCTTGTATGTTATTCAATTTCTCTTTGTATTGAAATATCCTAAGTCACTCTGCATAAACCTCCAGAATTAGCTGATATTAATAATCACTGTACCGTGTATGTATAGAGTATACTTTATAGTGTAGGGTAGGCTACCATACATGTATACATGGTACCAAATACCCTAGTGTAGGCTAGGCTATATTCGAGATACGTTTTTTCCAACAAATGATAGGTTTTTTGGAACCTAACCCCATCGTAAGTAGGATAATACCTGTATAAGCATTTTTAGTGTTTTTCTTTTGTGTTTGAACTATCAAAATAGGCAGCTCGAAGTGGTTTTTAGAAGGGTTCTAAGTATTTGCGGGTTCTAGCTATTTGCGGGGGAGTGTGGTACGCATTCCCCACAAATACAGGGGGTTTACTTTACAGGCTTATGTAAAGGAAAAATTTTTACTAATATGTAGCCTTATAGCTAGGCTACCAATTTAGTTTTCCCAAATATGACAAATTTTAAAAGTAATTTGTATTATTCCTAACATACAAACCTGAGGTCTTTACATAGGAATCACCTTCAGTGCAAGCTGGAAAAAATTAAGTATACATTAGTTTTACCAGACCACTGAGCTGATTAACAGCTCTCCTAGGGCTGGCCCAAAGGATTAGACTTTATTTTGCATGGCTAAGAACCAATTGGTTACTTAGCAACGCAACCTACAGCTTATTGTGGAATCCGAACCACAGTATAGCGAGAAATGAATTTCTATCACCAGAAATAAATTTCTCTAACTCTTCATCAGCCGGCCGGGGAATTGAACTCTGGCCCATCGAGTGACAGTCCGCAGCTCTACCAACTCACCCAACGAAGAGCTAGTGCAAGCTGGAGCAGGCTATTCTGCACAACAAGGTTGTTCGGTAGTTGTACTACTGGTGGGAGAGGCAAGGGGTACGCTCATCACCTCCCTTCGCTGAGTCAAGTAACCACTTGCCTTATAGCCCCAGTAACAGAATGAGGGGTGGCTAGAGGTGGGCAGCTTACGTAAATACCTTAGGTTTGTATGTAGGAAAAATACAGATTACTTTTAAAATTTGTCATGTGTTCCTACAGGAATACAAACCGTCGGTCTTTTCATAAGAAGACTTACTAAATGATGGGAGGATCTGAGTAGACTTCCTAACCAACTGGAGGTTCACCTCACCCAGGACTTTTTCCTGGTTGTGTAATGTCAAGCAGAGGAATCAGTCCCATGCCTCCTATCAGGGGAACAAAAGTGTGCTCGACTGTCAGACTTCTGGGGTTTTCAAAGTAATGGGTGCGAAAGCAGCATTACTCCGAAAAAGGCTTGGAAGAACATTGTGTCAGAGATAATAAAGCCAAGATAAGTAATGGGTTAGTTTTATTGTCCATCCCTCTCTCCCCTTCTAAGAGAGAGGGCAGGATATGCTTCTATTAGATCATAATAATGAAAAAAATAGAAAGGCTGATTACTCACCTGCATCTGTGTGCATCCAGCATACGTCGGTCTGGAAACCTATCCTCTGCCCGCCGTGAGAGGAAGGTATGAGAAGGAAAAAGGAGGGAGGCCAGTCACACACACACACACACACACTTTCACTTCTACTACTGTACATCTTAGACCAGATGCTACCTGAACCACTAAGGGAACTGGATGAGCTACACAACTTGTTGAGCAGCCACCACAGGACCCAAGGAAAAGGTGTCCAAGGACCTATGGGCAATGTCTCTCAGGTAAAAGGAGGTGAATGTTGTCTGACACAACCACACTCCTGCTCTCAGCACCTGATATACCGACTGGTTCTTCTTGAACACGAGGGAGGCTGCAATGCCCCTAATTTTGTGAACTCTGGGCCAGAATGTACTCGAGTTCTCATCGTTTAACGTTGAGTATACCCATTTGATAGTATCACGCACCCAAAAAGATATTGTGTTCTTGGACACCTCTTTCTTGGTCTTGCCAGTGCTAAAAAAAGACGTCGACACTTGGACCTGAGTTGCCGAGTCCTTTTAAGGTAGCGCCTCAGCACTCTTAACTGGACAAAGTAGCATCTCTCCTGGATCATTACCTACAAAGTCCTCTAGGGAGGGGATTGAAAACGACTTGAATCTGGTATCAGGGACTGATGAATTCTGTGTCTTCGCCACGAATCCTGGGATAAATTTGAACAAAACAGATCCCCATCCCCTCGAGTGTTTAACATTATAAGAAAGACCGTGAAGTTCGCCTACTCCCTTCGCCGATGCCAGGGCAAGCAGAAATACAGTCTTGAGGGTCAGATCCTGCCTGACAACCCTCGTAGATGCTCGTAAGGTGCATGAGTCAGGCTGCGAAGGACAAGAGTCACACCCCACTCAGGGGGCCTGAGTTCCCTGGGAGGGCAAGACTTTTCGAAGCTTCTCATCAGCATGGGGATCTCTCATGAGGAAGAGAGATCTATGTCTTTTAGGCATAGAACTAAGCCCAGGGTGGCTTTGTAGCCCTTAATTGCTAAAGGAAGACAAGAAAGTCTGCTACCTGCTGAACAGTATCTCGACCAAAGAGAAACCCCTTCCACGACACCAACCACAGAAGATGGTCCATTTTCCTTGATAGACATCCACGGAGGATTCCCGCAGCTATTCGGACATCGATGCTGTTATGGTGAGAAAAGCCTCTTGCTTGTAGGAGATGCTGGATAGTCTCCAGCCATTGAGGGATAGGGACTCGATGGACTGGTAGAACCTCTCTACATGGGGTTGGCAGAGGAGGTTGTGCCACAGGGGGATTTCTTTCGGTGCCTCAAATAGCAGAGCCAGCAGGCCTGGATACCACTTGGCATGCGGCCATCTGGGAGCCACCAGTGTCATTCTGAGATTCGTGGTGGTCATTACCCTGTTGATCACTTGACGAATAAGACAGAATGAAGGAAAAGCGTGTTTTAAGATTGTCCCACGGGCGCTGAAAGACGTCCTCTGCTACAGCCCAAGGATCTTGGACGACTGAGCAAGACACCAGCAACTTCCTGTTGTGCCATGTTGCGAAGAGATCTATCACTGGTCATCCCCACAGATTGAACAATCTTTCCATGATGTCTGGGTGTTGGGACCATTCTGTCCTTATCACTTGACCCTGATGGCTCAGTTTGTCTGCCACTACATTCATTTTGCCTAGGATGTATCTGGCTGACAACTCCACCATCAACTGATATAGTTGAAGAGACACTAGTCTCCCATGTTTGTTGACATAAGCCACTACCATGGTATTGTCGCTCGTGAGTACCACAGAGTGCCCCATTACATGATCCTGGAACTCTTGGAGAGCCAGAAAGGCCAGAAAGGATGTTGATGTGCAAGCGCTTGTCGTTCTGATTCCACATACCAGAGATTAGTAACTCTTCCAGGTGTGTGCCCCCATCCTTCCCCCGAGGCAACTGAAAACAGAAGCATCTCAGGAGGGGGAGTGAGAAGTTGGACTCGTATTACGAGGTTCCTGTCGTCTAGCCACCAGGCTAGGTCCTATCTCACTTCTCTTGAGAGAGGAATGGGAAGGGACGGCGGATCCCTTTCTTGAGACCAGAACTCCTTCATTCTCCACTGGAGGGAGCGAAGGTGAAGTCTCCCATGAGGGACCAGCTTCTCCAAAGACGACAGGTGAATGAGAACGACTTGCCACATTCGAGCTGGTTGTTCCTGTTGGGACTGGAATAACTGCACGGTCTCCCTGAACTTGCTGATATGGGAGTCTGAGGGAAACTCTCACTGCTGCTGTATCTATCAGCATGCCCAAGTACTTTATCCTCTGCTTGGGTATGAGGTCTGATTTCTCGAGATTTATCGCAATGCCTAGGCAGTGACAAAAATCAAGGAGACAGTCTCTGTCCTGGAGCAACTTCAAACGAGAGTTTCCCAGGATTAGCCAATTGTCAAGATACCTTAGAAGACATATCCCGTGCGAATGGGCCCAAGTTGAAACAAGGATGGACACTCTTGTGAACACCTGTGAAGCGGTTGATAGCCTGAAGCAAAGTGCCCTGAATTGATACACTGTCCCGTTGAGCATAAAGCGGAGGTACTTGTGAGAGGACTGATGGATGGGTATCTGGAAATGTGCATCCTGCAGATCCACCGTAAGCATGAAGGCGGACTCCCTGACAACTGCCAGAACTGACAGAGTCGTCTCCATTTTGAATCGAGTCTGTCAAATGTATCAATTCAAAGCTGACAGGTCAGTGACTGGTCTCCATCCCCCCTGATGCTTTCTCCATGAGAAGATCCTGCTGTAAAAGCCTGGAGACTAAGGTGTCATGACTTCCACAGCACCATTCTGCAGCATTGCCTTAACCTTGTTCTGTAGGGCACCTTCGACGAGCCAGGAACATATGTTTGTAGATGGACTGGAAGACTGGTGAGGGGTGGGGGAAACTCGAAGAGACGTAAATAGCCCACCCGAAGGACATTAACTACCCAGGACTCTGCTCCAAGTCACTGCCATGTTGCCCAATGGCTCGACAGGCAACCCCCCCCCTCAACCATTGGTAGCATATGGAGGTGAATGCTGCCCCTAGCTTCCTCTTCCCTTCTTCCCCCTACCTCCTCTCCCTGGCTGGGTAGAGGAACGAAAGGGGTGCTGTCTTGCACCCTTCCTGATGGGGGCCAAAGAAGGCTGGATATTCTTGCGAAGGGCCTTGGGATTTTGTGCTTTCCTAGGACCTGCAGAGGAAGGGCCAGCCTGATTTGAGGGTCGGGCTGCATTGGCACGCAAAGGCCCTGAAGTCTTTGCCATGGTGGAGTGGACAGGCAGTCGTCGTCATCGCCCTTCGATGATCCACTGTGGCGTCCACTTGCTCTCTGTCAAAAAGAGGAGTGGAACTCAGCAAAGGTCCGTTCCTTAAGGTTAAAAGCGATTTGGGACTTACAAACTTCAGAACTTGGCAGAGAGCTGTGTCTCACCTCTTAACTATCAAGTTTGCCCATAGGTTAGCTGTCTGGTGGGCCAGGTAAGTAATGGTCTTACCTCTGGACAGGAACAGTCTGTTAAGGCTGTCCATTTCCTCGGGGAGTGATGAAGAGGAAGTGACAACCTTGGCTACTGTTGTAGACCAATGGTTGATCAAAGAGACCGCTTGAAATGCTGCCACTGTAGTTGTTTCCAAGGTGGCTGACTCCTGTGTGAGAGGGAGATGTTTTCCATTCGGAGTTGCTCTAACGACAGACCTGGACTGAGATGAACTAAGTCTGGGTCAATCTGTGCAGTCGGGACTGACCTGTTTGAAGGCTTGTAAAATTTCTTTTGATGAGGGAGTGCTGTAGGAAGCAGCTTAAACGAGTGGCTGGCTCGAAGTGAGTTCTCCCTTCCAGATGAGAGAACTTACTTGACCCAGGACTGATTCTTCAAGCTTCAACCATGGCAGCTCTATTGATGGTAAAGATTCCCTGCAGGGCTCAACCAGGGCTTCGAGGCCCGAAGGAACAACTCCCTCATCAGCCAGGGTCTCGTCCCTGAGACTGTTGTACTGACAGATCAGTTTAACAATCTCAACGTAGGAGCTCTGCAGCTCGGGGGTATCCACGTCCTCGGGGAGAGGACCTTCTGGCCCTTTCAAGTCGTGCTCCTCCCGAGTTATTCTCTCTGCAGGTGAGAGACCCTCATCAGAGACATACGAAGGGCTGTGATGGGAGACGAAATCCCGATCGCCAGACCAAATCCCGATCACCAACCTGAGTCCTGTGCATTCCACGGCTTCCGGTATAGCCCCAGGAGGTTGAAGGAACCAGTGATAGGGGCCTAGCAGACTTTGTTGACTTACGGAGGCCGAAGCCTCGGCAGGAGAGGAAGGCCGTGAACGTTGTCAACCCTCGGTGACGATCGATGTATGGGTTTGGGAGAACTCCCACCATGTGAAGATGAACAGGGGTTGTCCCAGGGAGAGCACACGCACCCTTGCGAATGCGCATAGGAGCTATCCCAAGGAGAGTAGATTCGCTCACGCGAACGTGAGTGGGAACTGCCCCTGGGAGAATGATCGCACCCCATTGTGCAAGAGCATGGTCTTTCCCAACAACATGTAGGACTTTTCTTCAAGGCCGAGGCCTCTATTGGTCTGCCTGGTGTGTGAACCCTAGGGTCGACATTGCTGACTTGGGACCCGATCCTCCGAACATCCAAGGCGCGGCTCTTGGAAGCCGCGTCCTGGGTCGGGGATGGGGGTGATGTCTGCACGTTGCATACCCACTCTCTCTCTCTCTCTCTCTCTCTCTCTGTAGGCCGCATCTCGGTCCAGGGACTGTGAACGCTTATTTTAGCAGCGCGGGTCCATTGGAGCCCAGGGGTAAGAACCTTTGGGGGCACAGGTTGAGGAGACCTGTATGCGTGGATCGACCAGGGCATGGGAGTGCATTGCAGATGATGTTGCTGCCATGATGGGAATGAGCCTCCAGGTCAGAACCATGGAGCTCTGTATGGAAGAAGGATCTTTACTAGGCATTAGAGATGTCTGGTGTCTGGTACTGGTGCCCTGGGTGTCAGCCGCATCATGGCTGATCCCAGGGCACACTGCTTCCGCGCCTCAGACGTCCGGCGCCACCTGAGTCGCGGGTTCCCTGTCCTGAGACAGTGGATAGGCACATTCCGTGCCGTGGATGTCTGGAGACACCTGAGATGTGGGTCCCCCGTCCTGGGACGGGAGATTTGTACTCCGTGCCCCAGATGTCCAAGAACACCTGAGACGCAGGTTCCCCGTCCTGGGATGGGGGAGAGTTGTAGAGAGACCTACGTGCTCGTTCCGGAGAATAAGACGCGTAGTGAGAGGGCCCACTGGCCTTTTCACAGTCTAGAGCTGCCGCCCTTCCCCTCTACGGGTCTGTCTGCCTAACAGAACTCTCAGAAGGGAAGGGGTCTTCATGTGGTCTAGAGCCACCGCCTTCTTCTTATTCGGGTCTGTCCGCCTAACAGGACCCTCAGAAGAAGAAGGGAAGGAGGTGCAAAGTGGAGAAGATACTGGTGACGTTGAAGGGGAATGGGACCTCTTCCTCGATGTCCTCTCTCTCTTGTACTGCTTCACTAATTCAGCCAGAATATCCTTAATGTCAGGAGACATTGGAGGGCACGTCGATGTTGATGGGACTGGATGAATGACGGAGGGTGCCATGACAGTTGTTATGGTGACCCTAGATCCCATAACTGAAACCGTAGTCCCAGTTACTGACGTCGCGTGCAATCAAGTCCCGCACCGATGGTTCCCCTGGAAGACCTAGGGATGGCCAGAGGTTTCTAAGATCTTGAAAGGTCTTTCCAACCTCCCCCAGACCTGAAAAAGATGGAATATCAGAGGCTACCTCCCTTTGCCCAGGGGGTGAATGCTCCCCCCCCAAGAGCAAATGGAGGAAGCCCTCAAGAAATTGTGACAGGCCCCGCTCCTCCATACCCACCCCCTATTGTCAAAGCACCACGGAAATGTGGAGCAGTGATTTCTCCCATAGATGAAGCAGCAGCCAAACGGAATCACATGGGAAGAGACAAGGAGCTACCTGGCGTCCTTGGAGGAGAATACCCCTCCGAAGACGGACGAGCAGCCTTCTTGGATTTCCTCTTTCCAGCGAACCTCTTCCACTGCTCTGGTCACCAATCACAACACTCGGGACAAGTATTAGTCACTGAAAGCGTGCTTGCAGCCTTTGGTGCAAACAGTGTGCAGTCTACCTCAAAGGGTGAAAGAAAGCAATTGCAACATCGCTCTCCCACACCTGGGGAAAAGCAAGATTTAGGCTTAGTAGATGATTCTTGGGTTTGCACGATATCCAAGAATAAGAACAGATATATCACAATTATACTTTAAGCACAACAAAAAGGAAGGGAAAAACCAAGATGAAATGCAGGTAGAACAGCCAGGAAACGTTCGGGCAGAGGAAGATAGGATTGCATCCACTCTCAGCAAAAGCTATAAGACAATTGGTTACTCAACTCAGTGAAGGGAGGTGGTGAGGGTACACCCTGCCTCCCCCACCGGTAGTGCAACTACTGAACAACCTTGTTGTGTAGAATAGCCTGCTCCAGCTTGCGCTAAAGGTAATTCCCATGCAAAGACTGATGGTTTGTATTTGTGTAGGAATAAATTGTTATTATCTGATCCTAGGGTCCTTGGTCTAAGCTAGGCCACTTAAGGGTACGTAATCCTAGGTTATATGCTACAGACAACATCCACTATTAGTCTAGTCTAAGTTATTCTCACTTACTGCCTAGATTATTGTAGACATTGTATAATCTGAAAGGATTTTTTATAGTAATGATAAGTTGTGGAACATTTCTTTCAGTTAAAACATTTAGTTAGAATGACAAATTCTTTAAAACAATCTGTGCTTTACGAAACTAGCAATCAGTGATGAGTAAGCTCCAAACAATGTTTTGGCAAGAAATGCTAGGTTCCGGCTTTCTCACACAAATTAATTATGAATTCCAAAAGTTTCAAACTAAAACTTTAACTGGAACTTAAGCACTTACCTTGCTATTTTTGATGTTTCCATGATCCTCGCTAATGAAATTGGAGAAAAAAAGTAGAATTTTTTCAGAGCACTGGTAATAATAAACCTTACTGTGTTGACCAACGAAGAGTAATGCTTCTTGGTCTCCGCTCAGGTCTATTGTTGACACTATGGCGGACTGCGCATGCGCATTAATCACTTCTTTTATGCAAGTTTTGACAATGGAAGAACCTGGGTATACAGCCTCGCTGTAGAGATTTGGGAAAATGCCCCCCTTATCTTTGAGTCCATTACATACTCCATCAAGTATTACAGTGTCTGTCACTATGACAATACCTGGCTGCAATGACCAGCTAAAAGAGAATATTTTGACATTAGTTTGGTCACCATGGAGCTCTGGAGACCATGGAAGGGTAACTCCTTGAGGAAGAAACAAGCAACTACAGTCAAAAATTAAAATTAGTTTTAATAATGGTAAAATTAAATTTACTTAATAATATATAATACAAAATAGTATCAGAACAAGATTTTACAGTAAATGCCCTTAAGTAAAAAATTGAGGGTTCTAAGTGAAAAAAAAATAACAAAAATATGTAAAAAAGAATATTGTTGAACTTTGGCTATGTTTTTTGGTGATTTTTAAATTGGTATGAGAACACCGTGGGCAAAACATACCCTCTTATGTTTTTATGTATAGCACACATGCTAATAACACATCAGAGGCATCTTTTGTTTTGTTTTTATAAATGGCATATATATAGAATTATGGCCACAAGTACAACTGCCAACAACAGTTTTTGAACTTGATTGTACAGTAAACCCCCCTATTCGCGATTTCACGATTCATGGACTCACCTATTCACAGATTTCACTGTGGAACGTATCTACCCATTATTTGCGGAAAATTCGCCCATTCGCGGTATTTTTAACTGAGAAATATTCACTAATTACTCTATTTTTATCTCATTTTCATGGCTAAATGCACTTTTTGTGATAAAACTATTAAAATACTCAGGTAATGCTCGAGTTACAAAAATTTACCTTACGGTAATTCGATTTTGCAATGGAGTAAGCAATTCATACTAATAGACAATATTATTAATAAAATATTTTTAAATTTCGTGAGGGCGCAGGCAGCAGCATAATCAGGCAGTGAGAGATACCAAATTACAATAGACAACTTTTCCTCCATCTCTTTATCCCATCTTCTAGTTAAAAAAGTAAAAGAGAATGATAAAAGTATTGTCAGCAACGTAATACTCTTGCGTAAATACATACAGCCATAAACAACCGACCGAGAAATGGTTGTTTTGTTGATAACCGAATCGGATAACAACAGCCGTTTACCTGGTATTTCAATCAACGTACAGTAATACACAATTACCTTAGCTTATAACACAAATGACGTTAAGTAGAATAGGACTGATATATTTTTATGTTATACCCTTATTCGGTATGGATAAAAGATGGCAAGGAAATATACTGCTAAATTTAAGCTGCAAGTTTTAGCTGAAGCTGAGAAAACAATGTTCAAGCTGCTAATGACTATACTGTAAATTATCGTGCATCAGCAACATGGAAGAAACTTGATCGTAATTAAAATTGGAGAGAAAGTATTTTAATCAAAACTACTGGGCATGAAAGAACACATTACTGTTATTTTTACACCGATAAACGATAAATATGTAAAGCTCGTATTATGATGAAATCAAGTGAAAATAACGGACAGAATCTTGAATTTTTTTTATACAAAACAAATGTCCCCAAACAGCCATCGTCATCTATTAACAAAAAATAGCTGAGTTAATTTCACAATGAGACGTATTTTAGTTATTTTTCAACTTAAAAACACTTCGTATAACGAAAAATAACCTTGTCCCATATAAATAAAGTATCTAGAGATTCATTTACACTAACTAGAAGGAAGAAAAGTGCTCTGAACTGAATTAAATACTGCGAAATAAACACGTACATAAACGATTTCCAAACCAAAACATTGATCGCTATGACCGCAATTTATAATACACAAGCAATGTAAGAATATATACAATACTGTATTATTGGATACAGTGAATTAAGGCATAATATTTTAAAATATGCATATTAGTTATGTTGACATTTGTATAATACGATATGTGAATATAGAGTACAGTGAACCCCCCGTATTCGCGGGGGATGCGTCCCACACCCCCCCACGAATAGGTCAAATCCGCGAATGCTTAAAACCCCTCTAAAAACACTTAGAACTGCCCATTTTGATAGCTTAAACCAAGAAAACCCCTGTAAAAATGCTTATACCTGAGTATTTTAATAGTTTTATCACAAAAAGTGCATTTATTCATGAAAATTATATGAAAATACAGTAATTAGTGAATATTTCTCAGTGAAAAATACCGCGAATGGGCGAATTTTCAGCGAAAAATGGCTAGATATGTTCCACAGAGAAACCCACGAATGCGTGAGTCCGCAAACCATGAGAACGTGAATACAGGGGGTTCACTGTACAGTATAATGCAGGCTACCCTACCGTATATGTATACAATGTACCATAGTGTAGGCTAAGCTCATTCTTGTTATTCAATTTCTCTTTGCACTGAATTATGTAATGACCACCTTTGACCATCACAATAATTAATATAGATATCCAAAATTAGGTTCTTTCACACCTGATTGATCAGGGCTACAGTGGTATTTTTGTTTTACTTTTTTAGAACACTCCAAAGAGCCAGATCACAGTAGCACAAGAGGACAATATGGAATATTCAAAGAGGGATAAAAATACTAAAAAAAAAATAAGCAAACAAATTTATTACAAACAATATCTTGATAAATTTTAGACAGTACCCGAAAAGCTGAAATATTTAGGGAGGTAGGAACACCTTCAATAACAAAACACAGATACTACCGTCATTCGCCCAGCTAACTCTCGCTCATGAAGTCGAAGGGAAAGAAATAAGGGGAGAGGAAGGAATTTACCTTACACACCAGTACGTATTTAACTCTATCATACGACAGTAAGAGAAAAAAAAAGACAGAAGAGAACCTTACACCTATTCCAATAACTTATACAATATCCAACAAAAACTAATATTTACACTGATAATTGATGGTGTCATAAGGAATATATATACAAATCGATGCAGGCGAGGAACACCGACGTAACGCAGCAATAAGGCTGTCCAAAAGACATGAAGAAACATTACACACTAGCAGGGTGAAAACTGACATGCGTCAGTGGCGTCCCAAAGAAAAATTTAATGATTCATATGCTCTTACCAAGTGTATCATACAGAGAAAGTCTTGTCACGACTCTGAAGGACAAGCACGGCAGCAGTGGCAAGGGCAGAACCCCAAAATCACACCTGCAGGTATTGCAGGAAAAGCAGTGGAGAACTCCTGGAGGCACAGGAGCGTAGTCAACACACAGGATCAAGAAGAGGTAATCCCCTGCAGGTGAAGGATCATGGCAAAGCGCCCAGGTGTCCTGTAAACAATCCTCCAAGGCCATGATCTAACTCTCCCAAAGATACTGTCAATGTAAAGCTGTAGGTAAAAGCTGTCCTTCCAGTATGAAATAGCTGAGCACACACTCCCACACTCGCCCAAAGAATCCCACAACGCATGCGAGAACAGGATAAGCGAGCCATTGAACGATCAAAACATGAAAAGATAAAAAAAAACAACACTCATGGGCAAGGTACCACTTACACAAAAAAAACCAGTGGTGGTGGGGGAAAAAAGACCCAAATCCAGCTTCTCGTGACTGAGCAAAACAAAGCAAAAAAACTATTTTAAAGTCACAAATAAATTCAAATTACGAATAATCTGCATGCAATTATTACAATTATCATAAGTCACTTTGCATGAACCTCCAGAATTAGCTGATATTAATAATTGCTATACTGTGTATGTATAGAGTATACTTTATAGTGTAGGCTAGGCTACCTTATATGTATACATGGTACCGAATACCCTAGTGTAGGCTAGGCTATGTTTGAGATACGTTTTGGTATTTCTTACGTTTTTTCCAACAAACGATGGGTTTTTTTTGGAACCTAACCCCATCGTAAGTAGGATAATACCTGTAAAAGCATTTTTAGTTTGTTTTTTGTGTGTTTGAACTATCAAAATAGGCAGTTCTAAGTGTTTTTAGGAGGGTTCTAAGTATTCGCGGGTTTTAGCTATTCCTGGGGGTGTGTGGTACGCATTCCCTGCGAATATGGGGGGTTTACTGTAGTTTGATCATTTTACAGCAATGTAGAACAATTTTTCATTTTTTGATGTGTTTACCTTACATTGTACTTTTAGTTACTTTTATCATTAGTTTTATATTTCAGTAAAACTTTAATCCTTTATGCATGTAAAAGTGTGTTTAACAGATGTTACCATTATCTGTGATACAGCATACATGTTTCAGATACAAACATGAGGAGATTAGGCAAGAACAACAAAAAGAGGCAGAATATAGGAAACTGGTAAGTTGATCTCTTCTAATGGTCATTTCTGAGTCCAGTCCCGTGTCAGCCGGTGAAATTCCATTACAGCACGAATTTCTAGGTATAACCTTGCTAGATATACCAGAGAAAAAGAGCTTTCAGGAAAGCTGGGGTTACTACCCCCAGTCGAGCGTCTTCTAGGAAGGCATCGGTATAAGAAGGTGAGTGAATTACCACTACCACGGAAACCTACTGAAAGATCTCTCCCTATCAAAATCCCCGAACAGAGCGGTGAGCCGTTACAGCCCCCACACCAAACACCCCGCCAGGACGGCGACACCAGCGCCACCTACCTCATTCCATTTTCTAGCACGTGAAATCGCTGTTTCTTTTGTGTGCTCGTCTCCATTATTTTGGAATTTTCTGCTTTCTGCGATGGCGTCGAGCAGCTTTACCATTTCCAAGTTAAGTACCATCTTCTTGTGGGGTTTTGTTCTATTTTTTGGCTGTTACGGTCTCGTATTTTCATAAATATTGAGATCTTATTATGTCGCCACACGGCCCCCCGCCAGCCATGTCGATCATGGCGACTCCTTCTGTTCTTTTCAGTTGGAGTTGTCTCCTCGTCGTTATAGATAGATTTTGCCCCCTTGGTTCCCCTTCCTGGTGGTTCCTTGCGGTGGCTCCCCTTATGAATTACGTTCAATTGGCCTACTGGCCTTTGTGGGAGTGATGCCTTGTTTAGGTACCCCTCCAGGTTGGGTTCCTGTTGTTTTTGGTCTTACTAGGCTAATTAATTTTTGCTTGAAGATGGTGCTCTCTTTGTAGTTTTATTTTTATTTTTATTGTTTTTATTATTTTATTGGGTGGTTTACCTCGGGTGCTGGCGGCAGCCTCAGATCTAACCGCTTCCCCTGGTAGGCTACGCCTCTGTTGAGCACATTTTAGTTTTTATGAGTGATGGTTATCCTGTGGAGTAGGCTTGTTTGCTTCCATCCCCTTGCCCTGGGTGGGAGTTCAGGTTGAGGGAGTTTTGTTGCTGTTTTCCTCCGGGATCGTTTTTCGGTGGGCAGAGTGAGCCCCCTTAGTTCTCTTCCTCCATTTGGGGGAATCGAGTTCTTGGGATGTGTTTCCTCTAGGCTAGTCGCCCCTGCCCGCCATTCTCGATCCCGGTTGGTTCTCGGCACAAAATTTCTCTCCCCTGTTGCTTCCTCCTCCCCTTTTGCCCTCCTTTTCCTAGCCTATATTAAGGTTAGGTCCATATTAGGCTTCGCCTAGGTAGGAGTCGGGCTTCTCCCGAAGTCTCCTTGGTTGCTTCCCAGTCATATTACCCTCCAAGATTCATTGTCTGGGAGGTATGGTGCAGTTGAGCGGGTGAGCTTCTCCCCCGTCTCCTGTTCCTTCCTGGTAGCCTACCCTCCTCCTCCTTCCCCCTCCTCCTCTCCAGCCTTGCTCTACTGCAGGAGTACTCTCCTTAAATTCATGGATATATATAATATTCATGGTGACGCTAGATGGCGTTTTCTCCGAGTTCAGGGACTTCTTCCACCGTTCGATGTCGGTAACCCTTGGCGATTCGCTCTCCGGGCCATCCAACATGATGGCAAGCTGACACTTGATGGTCTTGGCACGAGACGGTTGGAGGAATTGGAGTTCTTCCCCTGTTGATCTCCTGCCCCTTACCCAGGCTTCGTGAGACTTACGGAGGAAGCTTGGATTCGGTCAGACAAGGTTCCTAGGGAGACTGTCATCGTCCCTAGGGACCAAGCTCAGTCGGCTCTCCCAAGTCGCACTCTGACGGAGTGGCAGGCAGATAATACGAAAATTGACTCCTTTCAAGGGCAACTTTACCATGTTCGCCCTGGGAGACAACCTACCCACCCCTTGCTTGACAAAGTCGCTTCTGGCTACGGCCCGAGCGTGCTTTGATGGTAATCCGCTACCACAGCTAAGGGAGACAGACCCTACTTCCTGGTATTCCCAGGAAGTAATGAGTTCTGGTCAGACGCCCCGTCCACTTTCACGGTTGGGAAGCTGGACCCCTTCTGCGCTTCCACGCAGTTTAGTGAGCAGCTCCCAAGCTGCCGGAAGCTCTTTTGAAAGCGGAGTTTGATGCCCCGGACTTAAGTTAGCCCGGTCGTTGAACTCCGTATGCCTTACGGAAGCTACTGCCGCCTCCTCTCCTGCTCGGACGAGCCTTTCTTTCAAGTTTTGGCTAAATCCTTGCTGGCAGGCTTCCAGTCTGACCTATTTGAATTTATCATGGCCAGACTGGAATGTAGGAAGTTCATCTTTGCCGATGCGACTATCCGCCACGAGCCTAACAAGCTCGTGAAAAGCTCGATCTGGGGACCTAACCTCTTCCCTGAAGAGGAGGTCACGAATGTTATGGCCGAGGCTACACGGGCCAACCAGAGTCTTCGTTCTCGCTGGGGCATTTCTGGCCTATAAGCGTAAGACCCCAGAATCGGCCGGCCCCAATCGAGAGGAGGTAAACGCTTCAGGAGGCATAAGAGGCCCCACCATCAGGCGGTAGTCCAAGCCGTCCCCGGTCTCGGCAGTAGCGCAGCCTTCTACTTCTAAGGCTCACCCCCAACAGTATGTGCTGGTCCAACCAGCTGCACCCTCCTATGTGGCCTCACCGGCATAACCCCACATATGAGGGCCGTGGTTATTTTCACGGCCTTAATAGGGTTGCAAGGGGAGGAAGAGGCAAAGCCCCTCATAGAGGGAAGCCCAACACCACCCCAAGGGGAAGACCTGGACGTGGTAGGGGGAATAAACCCGCTCCCTCCCACTGAGAGAACACAGGTAGGCGGTCGCCTGTTTTGGTTCAGGGACCAATGGACCTTCAGCCCTTGGGCACACAGCATTGTGTCCAAAGGACTAGGATGGAGCTGGATCAAAACCCTCCTCCTCTAACCAGGTTTTACCAGCCACCCACATCAATCCTAAAGGATTATGTGACAGAATTGCTCAACAAACGAGCAATAAAGAAAGTAAGGCACCTAAAGTTTCAAGGCAGGTTATTCACTGTTCCCAAAAAGACTCCGATCAGCAAAGAGTGATCCTGGATCTGTCGCGTCTAAATCTCTACATAAAAATGCGACAAATTTCGCATGCTTACGGTAGCTCAGGCACGGACTCTACTTCCGCGTGGAGCCGTCACCACCTCTATCGATCTTTCAGACGCTTATTATCACATCCCGGTTGCGCGGAACTTCTCTCAGTTCCTCGGTTTCAGACTCGGGAATCAAGCCTACTCCTTCAGGGTCATGCCCTTCGGTCTGAACATTGCGCCCAGGATATTCACAAAGCTGGCGGACACGGTAGTACAACAACTCCGGTCTCAAGGGATATCCCTAGCAGCATATTTGGACGATTGGATAATTTGGGCACCAACAGTTCCGGAGTGTCAGAAAGCCACGTCCATAGTCATCAATTTCCTGGAGTCGCTAGGGTTTTCAACTGAACAAAGAGAAGTCCCGCCTGACTCGAGTCCCGGTTTCAGTGGTTGGGTCTCCAGTGGGATCTGTCATCTCACACGCTGTCCCTTCCGCCTCCCAAGAGGAAAGAGATAGCATCTCTCACCAGGAGATTCCTCAAAAATCCATCAGCATCCCGCCGGTCCCAAGAAAGGGTCCTTGGATCTCTTCAGTTTGCCTCAGTGACAAACCTGCTATTAAAAGCGAAATTAAAAGACATAAACAGAGTGTGGCGGAGTCGAGCCAATGTCAAGCTCAGAGACAAGGTCTCCTCTATTCCTCAAATCTTAAAGACAAGATTGCGACCTTGGACCTCGGTCAGAGGCCTGTCCAATACAGTTCCGCTTCAATTTCCCCCTCCGGCACTAGTAATTCACACAGACGCTTCCCTAAAGCGGCTGGGGGGGATATTCACCAAAACAAAAGTACAAGGAACGTGGTCCACAATGTTTCAGCAGTTCCATATAAACACCCTGGAAGCTATGGCGGTCTTTCTAACTCTGAAGAAAATCCGCCCCAACCGGATTCATATCAGGTTGGTATTGGACAGCGCAGTGGTAGTTCATTGCATCAACAGGGCGGCTCCAAATCAGGCCGAGTAAACCAAGTAATGGTTGCTATCTTCTCCCTGGCGAACAAGCACGGCTGGCACCTGTCAGCCACCCACCTAGCGGGGTGCGGAACGTGGTGGCGGATTCCCTGTCCAGGACTACTCCGTTGGAGACGGAGTGGTCCCTGGACGGGAATCTTTCAAATGGATTTGCCGCCGGGTTCCGGGCCTCCAAGTGGATCTGTTCGCAACGGAGAGCAACTTCAAGCTCCCCTGTTATGTGGCCCCCAACCTGGACCCTCAGGCGTTCGCCATAGACGCAATGACAGTAGATTGGAACAATTGGGAGAAGATTTATCTTTTCCCCAATAAATTTACTGCTGAAAGTTTTACACAAACTCAGGACATTCAAAGGTCAATTAGCCCTAGTAGCCCCTATTGGCCGAAGAGCAATTGGTTCCTCTTCTTCAGGAACTGGGATTACGGAGTCTTCGGATTCCCAAGCCCATTCTGACTCAGACAGTACAAACCAAGACTGTGTCAGCTTCCTCAAGAATTCAGAATGCCCTAGTTTTATGGACTTTATAAAATTCGCAGCCCAAAAGGAGCAAACATTGACCCTGTCAACACTCTGTTTTTAGAATCAGATAAAAGAGATTCTACTCTTAGACAGTATGACTCAGCAGTCAAAAATTAGCCTCCTTCCTAAAAGCATCTGAAGCCAAAATCATGACAGCTAATTTAGGAGTTTCCTTCTTTAGATCATTGTTTGAGAAAGGCCTTGCTCCGCCCACTATTACCACAATCAAGTCAGCATTAAAGAAAGTATTTCTTTACGGCTTTAAAATCGACCTTACAGATTCCTACTTTTCATCTATCCCCAGAGCATGCGCTCGTCTGAGACCAGTATCACGCCCACAGTCTGTTACGTGGTTTCTCAATGACGTCCTCAAGTTAGCATCAGAGATGGATAACTTTCATTGCTCTTATCAGGATCTGTTAAGGAAGACTTTATTTTTGATTAGCTTGGCTTCAGGTGCTAGAATCTCAGAGCTGTCGGCTCTCACTAGAGGTGATAATTTTGTGAACTTCCTCCCGTCTGGAGAGGTCCTCCTTTCCCCTGACCCTAGATTTTTAGCTAAGAACGAAGACCCACAGGACAGGTGGTCTCCTTGGAAGGTGGTGCCCTTCCTCAAGACCAGTCTTTATGTCCAGTTTATACACTTAAATCTTACCTTTTAAGAACTCCACAGAGTAAGTCGGGTCCTCTTTTTATCAGGGAGAAAGGTGGTACTCTTTCACTAAATGCTATAAGACAACAAATTCTATATTTCATTAAACAGGCCAACCCAGATTCAGTTCCCAAGGTTCATGATATTCGAGCAGTTGCTACTTCCATTAATTACTTTCATAATATGGACTTTTCGGAGTTATCTAAATTTACGGGTTGGAAATCACCTCTAGTGTTTAAACGCCACTATTTAAAATCGCTCGAAGCCCTGAAATTTTCTACCATAGCTGTGGGAAGTGTCATCTCCCCACCTTAATTAATCATATCCTTGTCCTTTCCTTTCCCCCCCCGCCCGCCTGCCTCATTTACTTTTCTGCTTATTCTCCTGGTTGATTATACCTCACTGCCTGGCTCCTCATATTGATGTTTCTTGTACCTGTTGATGGAAAAAGTGTAATCTGACATGCCATGATTGTTTCTCTTATGGGGTACTGGACAGTTTTTATTTGGCTCCACGTACCCCAGATGGATGTATATGTTAATGCTCATTGATTTTGTCTCTTACGTGTTTAGCCTAAGTTTACGTGTATAGTATTAAGGTTATATTTGCAGTTATTTTGTGCGCTTTTCATGTTTCACCTTGCTTTAAGTAATTTTAAGGTTTTTTGGGGCTTTTTCTCCGTCGTGCCGGGGACCTCCCCACGTTTCATAGTATTAAGTTTTTTAATGTGCCTTAGATTTAGTATGCCTTAGTCTTAATATTCTTGCTACACGGAAGAGATTGCTTAATTAAAATTATTTTGGTAAAACTTTTGCCTTTTCTTCAGATTACCCCCCATTTCTTTTTCCTGGTAGTTGCAGCCTTGGCATGATTCTCTATCACGATTTCACCGGCTGACACGGGACTGGACTCAGAAAAGGGATTTTGACAAAGGAAAAATCTATTTCTGAGGAAGGTCCCGTCACCCGGTGACCCTCCCTGAATTACCTAGTACTCTCCCCCTCTTGCACATGCCAAGTCTGGGGTTAGTGCTAGCATGGAATGAGGTAGGTGGCGCTGGTGTCGCCGTCCTGGCGGGTGTTTGGTGTGGGGGCTGTAACGGCTCACCGCTCTGTTCCGGGGATTTTGATAGGGAGAGATCTTTCGAGTAGGTTTCCGTGGTAGTGGTAATTCACTCACCCCTTCTTATACCGACGCCTTCCTAGAAGACGCCTCGACTGGGGTAGTAACCCCAGCTTTCCTGAAAGCTCTTTTTCTCTGGTATATCTAGCAAGGTTATACCTAGAAATTCGTGCTGTAATGGAATTTCACCGGGTGACACGGGACCTTCCTCAGAAATAGATTTTTCCTTTGTCAAAATCCCTTTTTGAATGTAGAGCAGCTGTCATTACTTATCTGTTTAAAAGTTGTCTTTGAAATCCCATTAGTGATGTAACTTCCTTTAAGCCTCATATTATGGTATTTGGTAATTCTTGTCAGATGAAATAGTTACTGGTAAATTGTTTACATTATATACATCCTTTGCATATGTAAGCTGTCTCTTGGTCAGCCCCACCTAAAAAAAAATGTAAACAGATTTTATTAACACATCTGTTGTTTTCGTTAGGTCTTGATTTTACAGGCTGAGATGTGCAGTGAGCTTGCTTCATGCTTCTCTCTTGTGTACCGTGTGCCGGAATTCCTATCTGGTCAAGGTCTCCCATTATGTTCTTTCTCTAATATTTTTGGACTTTTCCACCAGTCTTTGTCTTGCTACTTCTATATCTGCTAGTGCCTTGATTAACTGCTGTCTCTCATGTATTTATTATGGTCAAACTATCCCAGTCTTTGAGATCTCAGTGTATATTATAGCCTTTTAATAGCTACATCTCTCTGTAATTTCCTCTTTTGTAATATAATTGTTCCAGACTGCTTCAGCCATGAATATCAGCATTTTGTAGTCATTCCTCATCTTCATTTTCGTAATAAGTGCCATGTGTCCACTTTGTGCAAAAGTAAAGGCTTTTTACATGTGATAGATTTTTTATCTCTTCTAATGGGAGACATATATTAGTAATCCAGCAGTCTCTTTTTAATTCATTGAGTCGTGTTTTTCACTGCTATTCAGTGCCAGCAGCTTAATCCAGTATGTCGCCAAGGTAATGGGAATCTGCCATTTCTTAAAACCTGCCCTTCCACCACAAAATAGCCATTTTCTTCGTATGTTGTCATCTCAGACATTTAAAATCTCAGGCTCTATATTTTTGCAATCATTAGCATCTCTTGACACCTGTTATATTCAGTACAGTATACAGTACAGTTTTATGTATTTATCCATGTGCCTGCCTCATAACATTCACATCCACTTTCCCAGCTGGACATTATCTGTTTCTTTTCTAGTATGCACAAGGTGGGTTTTTTATATTGGTTTTAAATTCTTTCTTAAACATTCCACCTTCCGTCTCCTTGTAAAAATTTCTGAAATCGCTTGCTTTGATTTTGCAGTTATCACAGGGTCATCCACATTCATCAGCTCTTAGGAGCCTCCCTTTCTGCAATTATTTGTAGCTTCTATACGAATTCAACGGTACCCACTGCATTCATAATGCCCTCTAATTGCTTGTTCCTGTGCTCTGATGATCCACAAATATAAATTCTGACTGACTGTAACATTTCATTCAGCACCATACTTCCATAGCATACCCCAGCAGTCATACTCGTGTACATTTCACACTATAGTGCAGTTCCTTTTCATTTGTGTATCATTCTTGTAATGGTTCTTTTTTTTTCCCAATCATTTGGTTCCATTTCTTTTTATGAAATTGCATACCGTATATTCTGGTTAGATCTTCTAGACTGGCTCCATGGTTTATGTGTAGTACATGTCTTTTCTCTTATTTTATAGATTTCTAAAGGATTGCTACCATGAGTTCTTAACCTGTTTGTTATATGCAACAACTCAGGCTGTTCTGAATTTAAAACTTCCATTGGCACAGGGTTTTTTTCTGCACAGAATTATGTGTCAGTTCTCAGTTTTTACTGTTTTCTGTGAAAGAAAATTTTTCTTACCAGGAAACTAGCAATAATGGGGACACTGGCATTGGTGAAGAATATGGGTAGGAGAAACAAGGTAACTGTTTTAAAATCTTACCCCAAGTGGAGCATAGGAAATAACAAATCTGTTAATATAAAATTAATGAAAATGATGATAAATGGTTAAAGAATTTTGACAGTGAAGGCCAGCAAAAAAGAGCATGCTGAAAGATAAGGGGGATAATATTTCCACCCATTAGGTTGAGCTCAGAGGTAAATAAGTTTGCTCAAATCTTGTAATTGGCCTCTCAACAAAGATCGTGAAGTCTATAGTAATTTAAAAAATATTAATAGTTGCAACGATTTATTAGATGCACCCCCCTATTATATAAGGATATTTTGAAGAAAAAATTAATTTTGATGAAAAAATTTTATGTTGGCGGTAAACAAGATAACGTTGAGCTTCCCTGCTCCAGTGTTCTTTGGCATAGGCTATGACATCCAGTTTAAATTTAATGTTGTAGCAATGTCTTCACTCCTTCTGTGCCTTGGGTTTGAACTGAAAAAAATCTATGATAAAAATGCTCTGGAAATAAATTGATAATTATTTTATGCGTTTTATTTGCTTGGAATTACAGGCAGTCCCCGTCTATCGGCGGCATCAATTAACGGTGTTTCGGTTTTATAATACTTGGCTAACGACGTTGTTAACCAGATTTTTAACGCCAGTAAGCGGTTTATCGGTGTCAGTAGGTGGTTTATCGGCACTGGTAAGTATTGTGATGATCCGGTTAACAATGATTTTCGGCTATTGGTGCTCAGCCGGGAATTGAACCCCCGTCGTTAACCGGGGACTGCCTTTATATATCTTTGATTTACTTATTTCTCATTATTTTTTTTATTATTATACCTTTCCTTTTATGCACTATACAGTACTGTGCTTTTTTGCTTATTCTCTCTCTCTCTCTCATTGTAACTATAGCATCTGCTCTAAAAGCATGTGACCATTTGAGAAGTAGGTTATGTTTATTTGTTCACTTCTAATTAGTTTCTTTCTCTAATACTGTTTATTTCAGTTTTATAGTTTACCTTTTCGTATACGTAAATTGAACCCACTCTTTTTCTTATAAACTTACTCAAAAATAAAATGCACGTATTTTGAAGATTGCTGATAATGATATTTTGTTGTATTTTCACTTTTTGCTCATTTACTCATCCACTTCTTTTCATCAATAAAGTATGTGAACTACAATCACATTAGACACTGGATGTTTTTTAGTTACTTTTTTTTATGAAAAAAACTGCTTCGTATATGCCAAGATTTCTGTAATCATATTAAAAGTGTTTTCTCAGTGTGTTTGTATTTTTAGAACATTATTGTCTATATTAATCATACTTTGGGTTTTCCTTCATATTATCTAAAGTTAAGAAGTGTGAAAAACTAAAGGAAATCAACAGTAAAGATATTATGATAAACTCTTCATACATTAATAGTACAAAAATTAAGAAAAAGAATGTCAGACATGAGAATCCAATAAAAAAAATGTCATATGCAGTGAATATGTAAAGGTATTTTATTGCTGGTCATAATGCTTAGTTTTATTGCTGGTAATAATTTATTTTTATTTCTTTCTTTATCAGTTTCTTTGGTAATTTTAGGATAATCCCAGGTATCAGTACTCAGTGCATTTAGGATTACCCTGAATTGTGCTGTGTGAACAGTAGGTTAGTATTTTGAATTTTGCAGCTTCTTGAAGTTTTAGCTGAAGAGGCGAAATTAGATCAGCTTGTAGCAGAGGCTCGAAGGCGACGTCAGCTAGATCACAGAATCTTGGTGGACCGTCTTTTAGATGAGAGGCGAGCCATGAGAGCTTCTATTATGAGACAGAAAAGGGAGGAGGATCAACACGCAGTTCAATATGAGCAGCTCAAGTTAGTATCCATTGCCTTTACTTTTACAGATATGCTATTTTCATGCACTAATTTCAGATTTTGTATTATCATTAAATTTAACGATATGTATTATTATTGTTGCAAATGGGTTTAATGTGGGGGGTAATATCTCTATGTCTGCTATTAGACAACAAATCCTTTACTGTACTTTATCAAGCAGGCTAATCCTGACTCAGTCCCAAGAGTTCATGATATTAGAGCTGTGGCCACCTCCATTAACTACTTCCATTACATGAATTTCACGGATCTTACCAAATACACTGGTTGGAAGTCACCCTTGGTTTTCAAATGTCACTATTTGAAATCCTTAGAAGCTCTTAAATTCTCAGCAGTCGCGGCAGGGAACGTTGTCCCTCCCTCTGGTACCCTTTCTGATTCCTAGTCAATTCTTCCTCCACTGCCTCAGTTATCCCCTTGCAGTCATTTCAGTCAGGCGTGCCTTGACTTTCTCACCTGACCGTGTTATCTGTATATTTGTCTAATTGACACATTTATGTTATAATGTTTTCAATTTTTTATAGTTATTTTGTTTAAGTATATTTTTTATATTGTCATGTTAATTTTAAGCTCCCATCAGTTTCATTTGTACATTATTGTTATTATTGCTAGCAATTAAAATTTTTTGGTGGACCTTTGGTCTTCTGTTCCCCTTACATTTTGTTATCTCTTGCAGTTTAAGAATGATATTTATTTCTCTGTTAATTTTTCACCGCTGACACGGGACCCGATCCAGAAAAGAGATTTTGACAAAGGAAAAATCTATTTCTGGAGAGGGGACAATACCCGGTGACCCACCTCTGTCATGTGTTGTGTCCCCATAGTAAACATCATTCTGGTGGGGTGATGCTTTCATGGAATGCGGCTTCAGCGGTGATTTGTGTACTGTCCAGACAAGTGGTGCATGGGTTTGTAACGGCACCTCTCTGTGGGACTTTTGACTTTGGGATCTCTATAGGATAAGGTTCCGTGTTTTTATAGTTCACCCTTTTCCATACACGACTCCATCTAATGGAGCTTGCTCTGGGGTAGTAACTCCAGCATTTCATTTAGCTTTCTGGTATCTAGCAACGGAATTACCTAGAAATAAGTGCTGAATGGACTTTTTCACCGCTGACACGGGACCCGATCCAGAAATAGATTTTTCCTTTGTCAAAATCCCTTTTTTCTAATAAAATTAGCGGGTAGACTTCTTGGCATCTTGAATGTAAAAGTCAGAATGTGCAAGTGGCTTGGGTTGTTTCATCACAACCTGGTTAGCCATGTACAGCCACCCCACAGGTATTTGCGGGGATAGGGACCACAACCCCCCGGGAATAGTTAAAATCCGCAAACACTCAACACGTCCCTCTAAAAATGCTTATAACTGTCTATTTTATTAGTTCAAACACCAAAGACCCCTCTAAAAAACAGGTTTTGACATAGGAAAAACCTATTTTTGGTAGTCGCTATTGAGTCTTCAAGGAGTTACCCCCCCATAGTGTGCCAGCGCTCCATGGTGACTAGGCTAGTATCAAAGAAATATTTTTCAGCCTGGTCTTGTAGCCGGGTATTGTGTCGTAATGAAAACACTATGACATGTGAAAAAACACTATGACATGTGATAGAGTATGATGGACTCAAAGATAAGAGGGCATTTTCCCCTATCTTCAGTGAAGCTGAACCCAGTTTTTCCTAGATCAAAAACTGTAAGAAGTGACTATTGCGCATGCGCGTCTGCCGTCTTGTTTACGACCAGGGCAGGCAAAAGACCAGCTCCATTACTCTCTGCTGGTCAATGTAGGATGATCCCTTGCCCAAATCCCATGCCTTTTCATCAGGGAAGTGGGAGGGTTTTGAGGACTCAACAGCAACTACCAAAAATAGGTTTTCCTACGTCAAAACCTGTTTTTTGATAGTGTAGTCGCTTGTTTCGTCCTCAAGGAGCTTTACAAAAGAAATTGACAGGTGACAAAAGGCTTAAACTCTCAAAATTTAATCCCAAATACCCAAAGAAAAAGCAAAAAACATTTCTGGTCCAAGGTTAAGCCACAAGTTTCAAGCCCCATTCCTTATTCTAAAAGACATTTTGGGGCTTTGGTAACAAGAAATGAGAAACCAAAAAAGAACTTGCATTTTTAGGGTGAATTCTGTAGTGACTTACCTAAGGATGCTGGGTGTGGTTGCAGTCCTGTTGCATCTTCCCCAGCAATAGTCAGCATACTCACCTGTTAGGAAGACCCCTGGTTTTCTGCTATCATGACCCAGGAAAGGAGTATGGGTTTGCCTTTTTAATGAGGGACACTAAAATTATTCTTAGCCTTTGTAGAGAGAGTGGTTTATTCATGCTAGGGTGTTGGAAAATCAGACCTTCTGGGATGTTTGACGTGACCTCTAGGTAAACCTTAAGTGCTTGAACTGGGCATAATGTTTTGTCTGCTAAATTGAGTTTTCTTATAAGAATAGATTTACTTCTTAAAGGATCCTCATTCTTGGCCAGGAATGATGGGCCAGGGGGCAATAGTAATTGATTATTAGCAGTTTGTGTGATATATCATCCCTAATACAGGCTCCTGATGCTAATGCAGTCAGGAAGATCACCTTTGTAGCATGAGAGTTGCAGTTGTATTGGGTCCGTTGAATTGAGGGGTAGATAGAAGTTTAAGTACCTTGTTCAAAGACCAAGTAATTGGAAGTCTTTTGGGAGCGAGTCTTTGTAGAGCAAAAGACCACAGAGGGGAAGTAACAACCTCTATGCTGGAGTCAATCCCGAATCCATAAAGCAAGGGTTCCGTTAATGCTGCCTTGCATGCCATGATTGTTGTAACTGCAAGACGTTTGTCTGCAAAGAGGTATATCAGAAAATTTAAAAGTGTTTCTAGAGAAATCTCAACTGGGCTCTCATTATGGATATAATCTAACCATATCTTCCATACAGACTGGTATTGCTGGATAGATGATGTCTGTAACTTTTGCATTAGGTACCTAGCAATGTTGGGTGAATAGTTTACACGGTAGATAATGTTTAAAAAATCCATACATGAAGGTCTCAGTTCAGAAAGGAGATGCATAAACGATTTCCCTCCTACTTTCTGGGACAGAACAGCGGACGATAGTAGAATTGATCTTTTCACCTGTTGTTGAAGTGATAGGAACCAATGCCTGTTTGGACAATTTGGGGTTATTAAGTAAGCTGTTCCTTTGAAGGTTAGGAGTTTGCTCAAAACCTTCAAAATCTGGGACAGTGGAAGGAAAAGATATATCATCCTCCACTTGTTCCAATCTTGATTGTCCAAGTGCGGAGACACATATACTGGGAGCTTGTGATTCTCATATGTGGCGAAAAGATCCACTTTCGGTTGTGGAAGCATGTTGGCTATTGTTTGAAAAGAGTGGTTATCCAACATCCACTCTGTTGAGGCTGTCGTTTTCCTTGATAGAGAGTCTGCTATTACATTGAGACCCTGTGAGGCAAATTGCAGACATGTGCCACTTCTTTACTTGTGCCGTCTGAAGTATGGCTAGCATTGCCATGTTGAGAGGAGGTGAACGTGTTCCCGATCTCTTGATGTTGGACATTGCAGTTGTGTTGTCTAGAACCAGCAGAATGTGTGTCTCTTCTGGAGGTTTGAGTTTTTTGAGAGAATGAAGACAGCCATCAGTTACAGGAAATTGATATGACACTTCCTCAGAATAGTTGACCACCTCCCTGCCACCTGACGATCCTCCCAATGTCCTCCCCAACGTGTCAACAAGGCATCTGTGTGTATTGTTACTCTTACAGATGGAGGAGTCGGGGTGACATGTTTCGCCAGAGATTCCTTCCTGGTCCAAGGCCAAAGTATTTCCCCAACTTTCTGATTCTTTTAGTGAGATTGGTCTCGCATCTTTTTTCTTGTATGTGATAGCCAAAATTTGTTCACGTTTTTCAATTGCAGTCCGAGTATTAGATCTATTACTGATGCAAACTGCAGCAGACCCATTATGCATTCTAATTGCCGTCTGGAAACTGAGCTGTGCTAGGAACCTTTTGAGGTTTTTTCTAATTCTGTTCTGAGTTTTGATGGGGAGAGACAACAGGCCCTGAAGAGTATGCCAACACAGTTCCAGCCACTGAAAGTGTCTGCTGGGCGAGGCGGGATTTTTTCCAGTTTACTATAAAACCTTTTGACTGGAGCCTCTTGACCACTGCTCTTAGGTTTTCAAGCACTCCTTTCTTGTGGACCCCCAGATTAACCAGTCATCTAGGTAAGCTATTAGTTGTATTCCTTCTTTCCTGAGTTCCCGGACAACTACTGTTGCTATTTTGTAAAAATTCTTGGGGCAGTGTTTAACCCAAAAGGCATGACTTTGAACCTGTATGTCTCTTTCCCTATCTGGAACCCTAGGAAGGGGCGAAGGGGAGCAACGATAGGGACGTGCTAGTATGTGTCTTTCAGATCTATAGAAACTGTCCAATTCCCTTTTGGAATGACTGAACGTACTTGGGGGACAGTAGTCATCCAAAACTTTTGGGAAACAATGTACTTGTTCAATGTTGATAGGTCGAGGATCACTCTTCATTCGGAGGAATCATTTTTGAACACTGAAGAGACGTGCTTGGTGGCAAATATACGTATGTTTCTCTATGGCACCTTTTAGCAGGGCCTTCTACAAGTAATCTTCCTGAGAGGGGTTTGGTTCTTGAAAGAACCCCTTTAAAGGGGGGGGGGGGATAAGACCACTTCCACCCCAATCCGTTGAGAACAATGCTCTGTCCCCAAGGAGAAGACTTCCATTCCCTGTGGTTGTCTTTGAAGCCAACCCCCAACCAAACAATTCCTATTGATATCCCCCTATTCCTCTACCTTTTCCCTTGATGGGCATTCCGGGCATTGCTTTTCCTTTTCCTTTGTAAGACTGTTTTTTTACTTTGTGAAAAGGATGTCCTTGCTGATGTGGCTGTTGCTGTCCTTTGGAAGGGGGTTTTCCCTTCTGACCACCTACCTGTTTATGAGTTAAATTTTGGAGGTGACTGCAGGCTTACAGGCAGTCCCCGGTTATCGGCGGGGTTCTGTTTCTGAGGGTATGATAACCAAAAATCGCTGCTAACTGGAAATCGGCGATTTTCAGGAGGTTATCAGCGCCGATTTTCGGTTATCGGCGCCGATAAGTGTAAATTGGCGATTTTCGGCGCCGAAAATTGCCGATTTTTGTTGCTAGACAAGCCCCATAAAACCGGATCGCTGTTAACCAAGCCCGCCATTAACCAGGGACTGCCTGTATATGATTTTTGACCATAGCAAGTCTTTTTTGAATTGGGTAAAGGGAAAATTTGGGCTCTTTGTTTCCTGAATTCTCCTTTTCCCAGAAGAACAGACATTGTACAATTTTGTTGGCATGCTTGCTCATCAACTTGAGTTACAACAGAATCCTCAAACTGGTTCTTACAGAAGGAGTAGATTTAAATAAAGCAGTCACATTGGGAAGTGACTTGTTGGAGCCTTCCAATGTTTCCATTTGCGCTTTTAAGCGCCAGTCTAAAAAGTAACAGAGTGCTTCCCATAGGGTTCGCATAAGACTTTTAGCCACAACAGCAAAGTGTCCTGGAATCTTCTGGAAGCCTTTTGGTGGCAACTTCTAGCAAGGTGGAAGAGGTTAAGACACTGAGGAGAAGAGTCCTACTACATAATTCTGACGAAGCAGCAGTGTCCAAGGGGAGCTTTTTCCTTTCAAAAAGGAGTTGAAGTGTTGCCCATTCCTTGGTGGAATTTTTTGAAACAGGGAGGACTGTGGCGAATGGTTTTAGTTCTGCCATTGGCTCCCATTTTCTAGTTACTACATAATTCTGAAAGTTTGTCTTCGCATGGTTAATTATTTTAAAAGTGAAGGGACAGAAGGCTGGGGGTACTTGGTGAGCAAGTTGGGTTTTATTCATAGTGGGAGTATAGATCCACCTACCATTGACTTGGAAAAGGGCGTCATCTATAGCTTTTAATGCTGTATTCCCACATAAGAGAACTGTTTCCTTTAGAGGTTTCCCCATGTCTGGCAAAGGTGGTATAAAGCGCCATTCTGTATTAGGGAATGTTGCTGTCTCTAAACTCCACATGTACAACTTCGATCATGGTTTTTCTCTCATTAATTAGATACTTACCATCAGGAGAGAAAATATGCATTGAAGTGTCTCGCCAAGGATTATCAGTATCATCAGGGGAGAATATTGGAGACCTTGTTGTGTTTTGACCTGAAGCTTTGTAGTCCGAACTGACCGCTTTGTTGGCTCCAGTTGGAATTCTAACCTTGGACATTGTTTGGTCAGAGTTGTTTCCACTCTCCCTTTTCAGTTACAGGATGCAGTACTTTTACACTTAGGAGAGTACATCACTGACTTGATTTCTTTAATTTCTTGTTTGGAATCATGTAATATGTCCATTATATATTGTATTGCTGTTCTGTGGCAAGTGCATCTTTGACACTACTCATAATTTCCTTACGGAACATATCAAATGCTGCAAACTGTGTATCCCTTTTGGGGGAACTTGTGTAATCTGACTGAGCATCCACAGGTGAACTGTGACTTCCTGTTACCCAAGGGGCAGAGGTCCTGGGTGAGTTACTATACCCCTTTGAAAATGTAGTTATTTCAATTGGGGTTAAGTGAATCCTTGTATCCCTTTTGGGTGAAGGATCCTGATCAGCTTCTGAAAGCAGCATGAGGAATTGAATTCCTTCTGGAAAGTTTCTCCCATGGTTGGCTGAAGGTTGTGTCCCTGATCCTTCTGGGTTCAGCAAGGTCATTTCGGTAGCAATATCAGCTTCATTTGTAAGAAAATCACCTCCAAGAGGAACTTCCTCTATTTCTTCTGCAGTGTTAACCTGGGAGGTATTGGGGACTGATGTTACTGGGTTTTGGCCCAAGTATAGATCTTCTGAGAAGGGGTTAAATATTTGCTGCTGGAGTTCTGCTGGAAAGATATAATCTCCCCCTCCCTCCCCCTTGCTGAACCCTAGGACCCATCGTGACAGCTTAAAACAAGCTGTTTTGTCTTTAAAACTTGCTGTCCAGAGCACACTGCAAATTTCACACATCTGGTGACCAAGCAAATTTGTCTTGGTTTTTTTTTTACAAGTTTTTTTTACAAGGACTGTGCTCATGGGAGGTGGAATGGGCCGTACCCAGTGGCAAAATGCAAACCGAGCAACTTGCTACGGAACACTTGAGCTGAGGGTCATGCATAATGGTGGCCCTTTAGTGAAAGAACCAAGTTTTATCAGAAACTAATTAGTATAAGTTGTTTTAGCAACGGACAACTTTTGTAAAACCTTGTATGGTAAGCATATTACATCTTACAGGTTAGTTTGATTACTAGTGTGTAAATGTAATACTTTTTATAAAATCCATGTTAACTCAAACCATTTTAGGTTTAGGTTAATTTTGACTCCATATAAGGCTGTATTACTGAAACTGTTAGTCCTTTTGCAATGGCTGTGTGAAATTTTAATTCTAAATTGTCATGCCATATAGGCTAATCTTCTATGAACTAATTTGTTTAACTAACCCAAGATGCTGTTTTATATGGCTTAGGTTAATCCTTCTAGTATAATCTATGTTAATCTAAGCATAGAAGATTTCTTAGAGGATTCTCGCTTAACCTGATATAAGCTATACAAAAATTAATCCTCTTATAATCTGTTTTTTGTTTTATGTAGCTGAGACTACCCTTTTTTCTGATACTCAGCCATGCTGTGTCTAAATTAACAGTAGGAATATTCCCTTAAAATGGGATTTCTACTTAATCTGGTTAGGCTGTTGCCTGTTCTAGGTTTATATCACCTATAAGGATATAGGCTTCATAAGACCTTACCTGTTCCTTTTACCTCCCTGGAAGTTTTCACCAATAGCGAGTTTTATTAATTCCATGTTTTTAGTAGATCCTGGTATTCAAAGAAAGTTTATAATAACATGTTTTTCTTATGCTTAGTGTAATTTATCCCAATTGGTGTTAAAATATGTGAAAAGTAAAAAAATTATGCAGCGTACATCCAAAAACAAGCTCCTGTCGTTGACTTTGGCGGGTGTTGTTATTAAATTTAGACTTACCATCACAATACTTTATAATCTCTTTATTTGTTAACATTATTTATTGACAAAACATATATCTGAGGGAGAAATTTAGGTTAGTAAATAAGTTTCGATTCACATTACTTGGTAATTATTTGAAAACAATGATGCTATTCGGACAAAATACTTGCAACCAATCAGCTAGCAGGAAACTTTTCCGAGCTAAAAGGGCACCCCTGCGAGTCGGTGCAAATGTGCCTCAGTAAAAAAAAAAAACTGAGTATCGGCTATCACTTACTCTAATCTAGGATACTGCTTACTCTGGATTATTTAATTAACAACAATGGTATAGTTACGTAACACACAATTGCCTTAGTATGTAGCCTTAAGGTTAGGCTACCATCTCATCGGGCACAGGTTACTATTTTCATCTAGTCTTAGATTACATGGTCTAGGAAAATGATTTAGTCCAATAATGGGATGTTTTGCAAAAGTTTATCCCTTACCTAATATGAGATACTGCCTAGTCCTGGATTATTTCAGATCATACTTAAGTATAGAGGCTATTATAAAGGGAAAATTTCAGTAGCCAGTTTATCAAACTTTAGGGTCTGTGGTGGAAATTAGGCTGCTGCCTAGGACCATAAAAGAATATGTCTTAAAAGGTTCGTACTTACCTTAATTTAGGTTACTACCTAATCCAGGTTATTTAAATCACCTTTAGGATATGTAATCCTAGGTTATAGGCTACAGACATCTACTATAGTTAAATTATTCACACTGAATTTGTTAGGCTACCATCTCATGTAGGCTGCTGCCTACATGACATGGTTATATGAAAGGATTATGTAAATTAATAATAAATTGTGGAAAATTTTTTTAGTCAAAACTTCTGAAGAGAATGATCAAAAATTCAAATTTTGGGGGGCTTTTGCAAATAACAGATTGTGAGAGAGCACCGACCATGTGCTCGGAAAACAAAGTCCAGTTTCTGGATTCCGTACACAAAAACATTTGTTCCACAGTTTAAACTAATAATTTTTAACTGGAGCTTAAAAATAAGCATATAACTTTCAAGTTTAGATGTTTCCATGATTTTCACTGAGGAAAAATTTGAAATCAAAGCGATTTTGTGAGGAGCACTGAAACGTCTTGCACACAGTTTAAACTAGCAGAGAGTAATGGAGCTGGTCTTTTGCCTGCCCTGGTCATAAACAAGATGGTAGACATGCATGCGCAATAGTCACTTCTTGCAGTTTTTGACGTAGGAAAAACTGGGTTCAGCTTCGCTGAAGATAAGGGAAAATGCCCTCTTATTTTTGAGTCCATTATACTCTATCACGTCATAGTGTTTTCATTACGACACAATACCCAGCTACAAGGCCAGGCTAAAAAATATTTCTTTGATGCTAGTCTAGTCACAATGGAGAGCTGGCACACCATGGCGGGTAACTCCTTGAGGGTGAAACAAGCGACTAAGCTATCAAAAATGTTTATAACTGCCTATTTTAATAGTTCAAGCACCAAATATACCTTAAACTTTCATCCTACACCAAATATACCTTAAACTATCATCCTAAAACACTTTAAATAATTTTCAAGCCATCTTACAATGGTACCTCATTTCCAAGTCATCTTACAATGTTACCCTTAAAAATATTTTTGGCTTACAGCTACGTGTGAAAACTTATCAAATTCTTCCTGCACTGTATTCAGACACTCACATTTTCTTTCATACAGTACTATTCAAGCTGTTCCATTTTCTTTTACAGGGGATACATTGGTAATTCATGAGAGAGAGAGAGAGTGAGATAGAGAGAGAGCAGTGGTGAATGTTGAATAAAGATGATTATGATGAATTAGCTGTGCAGTCTGGTGAATGACGATGAAGGTATGACAGAACAGCAAATCAGAAGAGTTACATCTCCTCTGGGGGTGCTTCTTCCCCTTCTTCAGGGGTTTTGAGAGGTGGCATCATGTTGATGTACTTCCCCATGTTGACTAAGAGGTTATTATATGACTCCATGGCAGCATTAAGGGTATTTGAAATGTTTATGGAGCGTTGAATATTAGGATCTCATTCCTCTAACATCTGCTGCAGCTGCTTGCTTTTCCTTATAGTTTGGGACAGACATTCCATATCTTCCAAATCCTGGTCCATCAGGGGGTCAGAGAGTAAATGAATGAGGGCGGCAACTTCTTCTCCACCAAGGGCCCTCCCAAGGATTCTCCTCTCTTCGTATTCCTTCTTGATGAAGTAGACGGTACCCTCGTTCAGGCCATAATGGGCTGCTACTTCATTGTGATTTTTCCCATCACTCAACCTTATGATAACTTCTACCTACTTCTGGTGCGTCAGGACCTTCCTCTGCGGCTTAGGCTCTTGTCCAGATGCCGTAGAAGAAGCAGGGCATTTAAGAGGCATCTTAGGGCACGATTCAAAAAGGTACGTGACATCCAGAGGTATATGCAGTGAACTAGAAAGCTGGCAGAGATACTGGGTCATTTGCACATCGTATACTGTATATACGTACGTACAGGGTAGTGCACATAAGAACATTGATATTCTGTGCATACTGTATATTTTATTGATATTTTGCTGTGTTGTAAGATGATTTTGAAATAGTAAAGTGTTTTAGGATGACAGTAGCGCATATCTAAAATACGTGGGTACTTTGTAGAACGACAGGACTATGTTTACATCTGCAGAACTTGTCATTCATTCTATTTTCATGTTATATTTTCATGACTAAATACATTTATGATAAAAAAAAAATTTACTAACTTTCAGATATTACAGTACTGTAGTATATTAATGTAAACACAGCAAAATATAATTTTTTTTTTTAAATGTTCACCCCAAGCCAAGCAAAGCACAAAGCACTAGCGAAGGAAAACACATCTTGGGATGCTGATATACCCAGGCATAATACTACTTGACACACTATTGGCTGGCATTTGCAAAGCAGCCACTCCAGGAGTGCCATTCATTTTCCTTGGCACTCATTGGCTGTACCTTTGGTGCTGATTGGCTGTCTACCCCCAAGTCTTTCTCACAAGGAGATGTACGAAGCCCACATCTCTTTCAGTTCAAAGCGTGTCGTTAGCCTGTTCGAGTGTTTCGCTGTGTATCTGTGTACTTTACGCATCTTTCTTTGCAGTTTCAATCTGCCCTAAGATGCCTCCTAAACGCCCTGCTCCTTCTAAGGCTTCTGGCAAAGAGCCTCAGCAGCAGAAGGAGGTCATGATGCAACAGGAGACGGTACGACTTCTGGATATGTTGAAAGAAGGCAATAGTAATGCAGCTGTAGCCCACCATTTTGGCATGAATGAGAGTACCTCAAGAAGAAAGATGCGGAATTAAGAAAGGTCGTGAGTCTTCGCTTCTTCGGTAAAAACAGTTTCTACAGTGCATAATAAGACATTCGTGAAGATGGAATTGGCATTGGTGTATTGGATAAAAGACTGTCATAAGAACAGCATTCCCCTTGACACCATCATCATTTGTGAGAAGGCATGGCAACTCTACTAGCAGTTTTCAACTGTTACAGAAGGTGTCGACGTACAGGAAGCAACTTCTTAGTCTTCGATAAACCAGTGGAAGAAGAAAGAGGAGAAGAGTAGTAAGAGCCATAAGCAGGACGATCGTCAGCTCCTAGAGCTTGTCAGGCCAGCAAGGGGTGGTTCCACTGTTTTCAGAGGCAGTTCCAACTCAAAGAGTTGTTTCTCTGCATGGGGAAGTGGCATTAAAATATCCCAGAAGCAGCTGCAAAATATCCCAGGACCTTCAAGAAAATCATCAGGGACAAGGGCTATTGTCCAGAATAGGTGTTCAATATGGAAGAGACTGGCTTGTTCTGGAAAAAAAATGCCTTCCTGGACATAAATCATGAAGGACGAAGCCAGAGCCTCTGGCCCAAAAGGATAGGGTTACCCTCATAATGCATGGGAATGCAGCTAGCTTCATGCTGAAACCAAACCTCACTTACAAGGCTGCAAACCCCAGGGCCCTCAAAAATAAGAACAAGCACTTGCTGCCTGTGTTTTGGATACGCAGCCCCAACGCCTGGATCACCAAAGTCCGTATGGATCACTGGTTTCATTCATAGCTTCATCCCTCAAGTTAGGCAATACCCAACAACTTGGGTATGGAGTTCAAGGTGTTGTTGATTATGGATAATGTTGATTATTACAACGGAGTCCAGCTCGAGTTTCTCCCTGCCAACGTCATGTCTCTCCTCCAGCCTATGGACCAGGGTGTGATCCGCGCCTTCAAGGCACTCTACACCTGGAACTCCCTCGAGCACCTTGTGAATGCAATGGATGCTGACAGTGAATTTACACTGAAGGACTATTAGTGTAAATTTACAACCGCCACGTATGAATTTTATCGACCGATCGTTGAATGATACGAAGGAGACCCTGAACTCATGCTGGAAGAAGTTGTAGCCGCAGTCTGTGCACGATTATAAGGGCTTTTCTCCTGAAGAAATTCAACATTCGGCTATTGATGAGGCAGTCCAGTTGGGAAGGATGCTTAGTGGCGAAGGCTTCGATGACATCACCGAGGATGAAGTAGGCACTTACATTGATGCCCACTCTGACTCCCTGATGGACCAGGACTTGGAAGAGCTGACTAAGTCTGCCAGTGAGAAAGAAGACACGCCAGGTTCAGGGGACAAGCAGGAGGATGAGGACCTATCTTTGGAACGTCTGTCCCAACTTAACAGGATAGTCAAGGAGGCGCAGGAGATGGCTGAGGCATGCGATCCTAATATGCAGTGCTCCATAGACTTTTCATATGCCCTTGATGGGATCTGGGTGCCCTATAGAAGCCTCCTTGTCAGCATGAAGCAGCAGCAACAGCAGCTGTCTAATGCCTCTGCTTTGCTGTGCAGTCATATCTTCGTAATTCATCAGCCTGCACAGCTAATTCATCATCATCATCTTTAATCAACATTCATCACTGGTGAGCACCCGCATGATTTAACCTTATTATTATTATAGGGACAGCACTTTTATTATTATTATTTAATAAGATTAATATTATTACAGGTACAGTATTATTATTATCCCTTAAACACTGAGCCTCTATTTACAAAAGTGTCTGCCGTATGCTGACGGGGTTTGAGAGTTAGCGGAAAGAGAGTTTTTTCAAAAAATCACAGCACTCTTAGTTTTTAAGATTAAGAGTTCATTTTTGGGTCCATTTTTTCTCATTGCCTGAAGTTTAGTATGCAACCATCAGAAATTTAAAAAAATATCACTATCATATATAAATATTGGAATATATGACAGCAAAAAAAAATTTCATATATAATTGTATACAAATTGCGCTGTGAGCAAAACGGTTAAAGCTAATGAGTTATTTTTTGTTTTTGTTTTATTGTACACTAAATTGCGATGATTTTGGTATATAACAAATTGTAAAACGATCAAAGCAACACAGAGAAAATGTTATCACAAAATGATGCATGAATTCGTAACGCGCGGATGTAAAAAAAAAAAGTTTTTTCAAAACTTCACCATAAATCGAAATATTGTGCTAGAGACTTCCCGTTTGTTGCAAAATGAAGGTAAATGATTGAATATTACTAGAATGTAAGAGTTTTAGCTTACAATTGCATTTTTCTACCATTTCGGTCGAGTCAAAGTTGACTGAAGGTTGAAATTTTGCCACTTATCGTGATTTATATGAAAATATGTCAAAACTGATAAAAGCTACAACCATTAGTTATTTTTTGTTGTATTCTACATGAAATTGCACACATTTTAATATATAAAACTTTATGTAACGGCTAATATAAAATGGTGCAAAAATTATGACAAAGTGACTAAAGAAATTCTGAGATTTTCAGCAGAGTTAGCGCGTGCGGACGTAAGGAAAAAGTTTTTTTTTAAAATTCACCATAAATCGAAATATTGTGCTAGAGACTTCTTGTTTATTGCAAAATGAAGGTAAATGATTGAATATTACTAGAATGTAAGAGTTTTAGCTTACAATTGCATTTTTCGACCATTTCGGTCGAGTCAAAGTTGACTGAAGGTTGAAATTTTGCCACTTATCGTGATTTATATGAAAATATGTCAAAACTGATAAAAGCTACAACCATTAGTTATTTTTTGTTGTATTCTACATGAAATTGCGCACATTTTCATATATAAAATGTTATGTAACGGCTAATGTAAAATGGTGCAAAAATTACAACAAAGTAACTAAAGAATTTCTGAGATTTTCAGCAGAGTTAGCGCGTGCGGACGTAAGGAAAAAGTTTTTTTCAAAATTTCACCATAAATCGAAATATTGTGCTAGAGACGTCTCATTTGTTGCAAAATGAAGGTAAATGATTGAATATTACTAGATTGAGTAAAAGTCGACCGAAGGTTGAAATTTTGGCACTTATCGTGATTTATATGAAAATGTCAAAATTGATAAAAGCTACAACCATGAGTTATTTTTTGTTGTATTCTACATGAAATTGCACACATTTTCATATATAAAACTTTATGTAAAGGCTAATAGAAAACGGTGCAAAAATTATGATGCTTTCTTTTGGGATAAGAAAGAAATTCGCGCATGCACAGCTGGGTCACGCTTCTAAACAAAACAACAGCGTGATCTGTGAACTCCCAGCATCCCTCAAGGTGCGATTTAAAATTTTTCGCAAACGAGGCCTATAAGTATTTTTCCACAAATATTTAAAAAAAACTCTTTGTAGTCAACGTATTTTATGTCCACTTGGCACCCAACAGACAACTTTTGTCGATGTAAAATACGTCCAGTTGGCATCAAAGGGTTATTATTATTATTATTTAATCTTATTAACATTTGAAAATTAGTGTACGTATTATTACAGGTACTACAGTACTGTTATTATTATTACAGTAAACCCCCCGTATTCGCATTCTCATGATTCGCGGACTCTCATATTCGCAGATTTCTCTGTAGAACGTATCTACTCATTATTCGCGGAAAATTTGCCCATTTGCAGTATTTTTCACTGAGAAATATTCACTAATTGCTGTATTTTCATATAATTTTCATGACTAAATGCACTTTTTGTGATAAAACTATTAAAATACTCAGGTATAAGCATTTTTAGAGGGTTTTCCTTGTGTTTAAACTATCAAAATAGGCAGTTCTTTTTAGAGGGATTTTAAGTATTTGCGGATTTTAGCTATTTGCGGGGGGGGAGGGGGGTTGTAGTACACATCCCCCGGGAATACGGGGGTTAACTTTATTTAATCTTATTAATCTTAATATTAATATTTGGAAATTAGTACTGTAAATCATTATATCATAAAAATGTATATTTAGTCATGAAAATACAGGCAGTCCCCGGTTAACGATGGGGGTTCTGTTTCTGGGAGTGTGCCGAAAATTGTCGATAAACGGAACATCATAGTAATTATGGTAATAAATGGTGTTTATGACGTAAGCGCCGATAAACAACTTACTGACACCGATAAACTGCTAACTGGCGCCAAAAATTGCTTACCGACATTGATAAACTGCCTACCAATGCCAATAAAGTACCTACCAACAACAGTAAACCACTTACCAGCGCTGAAAATCTGGTTAACAATGTCGTCAGCCAAACACTGTCAAACCGAAATGCCATTACCGATGCTGCTGATAAGCGGGGATTGCCTGTAATATGAAAATACAGAAGATTGCTCTACAAGAAAATCCGTGATTAGGCGAATTTTCCGCGAATAATTTGGAGATAGATTCTGCAGAAAAATCTGCGAATAGGTGAAGCAGCGAATGTTGAACCGTGAACAGGCGAGGGTCAACTGTAAATGTCTACATTTGAGTTCCAAACTTTACCATTCTACAGTTTTTGTCTAACAGACAGAAGTTAGCCTCTTTATACATGCTGTACCTAGATCCATAGGTATATCCTAATCACATCCTCACTTTTCACAAAACAACAGTGGTCCATCTTGGTAGTGAGGATTATGAGTAGTCCCTCCATAATGCTGCACTCCATGGATGAAAATGTAGATTTGTAAAGGTGACCAGAGGGACATAATACAATGCTAATTCCCGGGTATATTTCAAGTAATCAAATTTAGATGTCTGACTGTCCCATTGAGCTGGAACATGCCATATCTGCCAATGATTGACTCGCCAGGGAACCTTTTAACTCTTTTAGTCTGCCAACTAGTGCCTCATGACTCTTAAGGTGGAGTGTCTAGGGGTGAGCCATGCATTCTTGGCTTTAAGGGCATCTTAGTTGTCTTTACCTTCCTTTCTCAGACCTGGCAGTGGCCTATATTAAAGTTTGCAGCTTAAATACTAGTCTAGTGGTTATGACTACTTCTTGGTTTGGCATATGAGTGATCTAAGCCTTTGTTCCTGGTTCCTGGAAGTGATAAGAATGTTTCTGTAACATGGGAACCTGTGCTGAATGATTTCAGTTAACCATTTTGGTGTAAATACGAACCTCACTATCTCATTCACTTTAGATGGGAAGTCATCTTAATCCAGGTGAAATCTCAACCAGAGAACCAAAAAGCTGTCCTGTTTTTCTGATGTTAAGGAGGTGGTCTGTGTCAACTGCTCGAGGTCATAAATTAGCCACAATGCTAGTTTTACGAGCAGAAATATCTCATATAAGCTACAGAAATGTTGTGGATGTTCCACAGTTCTATTGTTGGAATCACTGAAACCTCCTCATCATATATATGTTGCTGGTCCTTGAACTCTTACCTCAGCTTATGGTGCCTTGGTTTAAACTCCCTTGAGGAATCTGGAACCCTTTATGTCTTTAATACCTCCTCTGGTTACATTATGCCCACTGTGGCAAGTATTCCAAGATTTTAAATAATGAGATATTAAAAGTTCTTACCTTATCTAATTGTGACTGAATCCTGGCCACAACTTGCATCACATGACTGTGACTGCTAAACATACCAAATTCTTTACCATCTGATTGCTTCAAGACAAAATTGTCAGGGGGAGGGGGCATGTTAATTTCTTCCTCTTTGTCTGAGTTATCATAACATTCTTACATAGATCCTTACTTGGCTGATGGGTATTTATGACTTGCCTAATTTTTCACTAGATATTTGATGGCCTTGTTCCATGGCTCCATACCAGCTCTTGACGTTATATTACTACAAAACTTTTCTGATTTCCTGACCTTACAACAGGAAGGCCTAACCATGTAAATAGCTACTCAGGCATTTGTAAACTGATGGAGTTGGGTAAAAAAAAAAAAAAAAAAGTTTATAATACTAAGATATATTTCGTATACAAACCCATCAGTTTACATTGTAAAATGCCCACTTTCTGACCATGTACTGAACTACCCCTATTTCTACCAGGCACTTTCCAGAAATATGTAGCCAAGTGAGGGTTCTTCTGTAACATTTGTCAATCGTTGGGTTTGTATTAAAAAATATATATATCTCTCACGTGACCTATATACTGTACAGTATAACCATTAAAAGAAAAGGAACATACCAAGAAAACCTCACATTAGTTCACTTTGCTGTAATGAAAATTAGGCAAAATATTTTAGGAGAGAAGATACAAAAATATTATTAGACTAGAAATATTTCATGATGAACATTGATGAAATATTTCGTGATGAACATTGATGAAATATCCGGTGAGCCATTAATGAAACCACCACTAAAACAGGAGAATATTAAAGATGTAACACATTACACAATGGTATAAAGGATGTTAGGTATCTACAAGATCACCAAGTTAGAATTCTTGAATCCTATTGATGGTCACAATTAATCAATGAGCAAGTACAGGCAGTCCTTGGTTATTGGCGGGGTTTCCGTTCCTGACAGCATGACGATAGCCAAAAACTGCCAATAACCGGAAATCAGTGATAACAGCGCTTATCGGCTCTGATAACCAAGGATTGGTGCTGCTGTTGAGTGGGGATCGGCACCGAAAATCCAGTTATCATTGTTGCTAGACAAGCACCATAAAACTGGATTGCCAATAACAGGCTGCCAGTAACCAGGGACAGCCTGTACATGACTCATAAAACTTGATGATTTGAAGCAAAATGGTATTTTGAGTAAGATAGAAAGCTAGGTACTGTACACAAAAGAAATAAATAGAATCGGTTAAGCAGTTTTTATGACTTTTGTTGTTATTAACAAGTAGTCTGTCTAGCCCAAAAAGTTGTAAATCTTAATTCACAACTTTTATGACTTACAGTGAGTGACAGAACATGACTATTTCAGTAATTCTTAATATTTGAAAAGACCTGTGTTTATATTTTTGTAATATTTCAGGAAGGAAATTCTACAGGAGGAAGAAAAACAGCTCTTACTAAAGCATGCCCCTCAGCTGATGTCATATTACACACCTAAGCTATTATCAAAACTCCAGCATTTACACAAATAATTTAGAGAAAAAAAATTGTTTTAACCTCTACAAGGAACTGAATACAGGTATGCTTTTTGTAAGAAGTATTCAATTGTAAAAAGGTGAACCAATTAGCATTTTGCCTAGTCATATTACTTGCACTTTATAATTTTTTTGTACAGTTTAACCACATCCTATTATTTTAACTGTCAAGATTGCATTAATTAAGGAACACACTGTTGGTGAAAGTCTTCCAGCTGTTCGCTTGTTTTAATGCACAAAAATTCTGTATGAATTGTACAGCATCCTGTATTGTTATAATGAAGGCGATCACATGATTTTTGTTAAACACTTACTGCCATTTCTAAATTTTTTAGAATTTTTTGTACAGTTTAACCACATTCTATTATTTTAACTGATGGGATTGCATTAATTAAAGAACACACTGTTGGTGAAGGTCTTCCAGCTGTATGCTTGTTTTAATGCACAAAAATTCTCTATGAATTGTATAGCATCCTCTATTGTTATAATGAAGGCGATCACATTATTTTTGTTACATGCTTTACTGTCATTTCTAAATGGAAAGTTAATTATATTTTGGAAATTATACCCTCATTGCATAATACAGTATATTTGTGCAAGGTCAATTCAGTGTCTCACATTGATTTCTGGATATTTTTATAGCAATTATCTGTTAGCCAAGAACCTAGAACTCTACCTGTCTCACCTCTGTATTTGATGGAATTTACATTGATGGTTTAATAATAGTAAACATTGCATGTCCCTCTAAAGTAACAGTTTTATTTCTGCTATGATGTATAAAAGTAGGGTCTGATGGTATGGCACTAGAACCATTTGGTTGCTCAGGACTTTGATCAAAATGGTATGAAGGTAAAGTTGGTAAATTAATTGCTAACAAATTATTAACTGATAAAAATGGCTAAATATAAAAAATATACGAAATCCATGCATTATTTAATATCCCTTCTTTGGAAGCTGAAATTTGATGTTGTCATTTCTCTTTTCTGCATACTTGGAATGGTTCACCAATTTGTGCTCCACAGTAAAGGGGATATCACAAACATCACATAGTGGTGGGCCATCATGCTACCATATGAAATCATGGATTAAATGAATATGAACTTTCCTCACTCTACTCAGCCTAGCCTCCAGCCCCCAATTTTTGTATTATGATGATGACCAAAAGTCTATTGATGACTGGTTTCTACAATATTATAAGTTCTAATAAAAATAATTCCATTGACTGGCTTCTCCAATATTATAAGTTCTAATAAAAATAATTCCATTTACTTTGCCAGGTTTTGTTTAATACAAGACTAGATAGACCATTTCATATCAGTTTAAGGAACTAGGGGACAATGAATACTGTCTAATTTTGTTGCATATTTTGCTTTTTCAGCTGCCATTTCATAACCTCTGATACCAACATGGGCTGGGGACCAATGATACTGGACTAACTTGGGACAGGATGCAAGTCACAAGAGCCACCCTTGGATTTTTTTAATAGTTGTATGAGAAGAGCTAAGGTTCTCAGTGGTTGCAAGGACACACAAAGAATCTGAATAAATGGTGAAATACTTGCCATCTGTCTTCTTCACAAGTTTTTGAGAATTTACTTTGGTTGACCATTCAGCTGTAAATGTAGCTACATGTGACTCATGACTTTGCACAACTGCAATACCAACCCATCTTGGGACTCCAGTTCATCTGAGTAGAATTTGATGGGATCTCTATGAATTTTGTCATGGACTAAGAATTTGGATTTTATCACCAGCTCAGATAAAGATTTGCTTGTTGCTTTTGAACATACTTTAGATATCAATCATCCATGTAGGAATGTCTTAATATTGAATTTTCATGATCCCTTCTCTGCCTAGAGACCTTGAAAATAATGTTATTGGATACATGTGGAGAACTAAAGAATCATGAGGATAAGGATTGTACGGGGGAATTCATCCTTAATATTAGGGGTGTGTATGCTCCTCAAGTAGGATGTGTGGAATCAATCTAAGCATATGACAGAACCATTATATGAGGGAACCTAGATGGGTAGGTTGGTCAAAGTAATGATGCTGTAAGTCGCATCCATGCAAGGAAAAGGCTACAATAACAGAAATAGAGAGGGCAGCCCAAAAATTGACCTTGCAGTATTGTTTGATATAGGAATAGTAAACACTTTCTTATGTAAATGGCTAGAACACCTGACCAAGGTCTAGTTAAATCAACTGTATCTTGTACAGAAGAAAAGTTCTTGTGGAGCTGAAGAATTGCTGGAAACCTAGGGGACCTAGTCAGCTATGTAACATTGGTTAGTAGCTAAGGACTTGCAACTGAGAATAATAGGAGGAGCTAAAAGGAAAATGCTCAGCCCCAAGAAAATCGGGTGGTTCAAGGTTAAAAAGCCCAACCTTGGAAGGCAGTTAAAAGAAAGGGTATTGGAAGAGATCATTAAAGAGATAATAACATTAAAGGAATGATGGAACCAGACAGTGGAAATCATGTTAAGACATTGTAAAGAAACCTTATGAGAAAGTAATGGTAGAATATGGAAATTTGTGGTTTAATGAGGAATTACAATGTCCATCAGAGAGAAAGGAAGCACAGAAGAATTGGGAAGAGGCGCAGTTAGAAGAGCTTAAGATAACATACTGTAAAAGGAAAGGAATACTTAGCCAAGAGGGTAGCAGCAACAGTCAAGGATGAAATATATAATCAGTTTTATCAAGATTCAGGAATGAAAGAGGGCAAAGGGAAGATTTTCCTGCTAGCCAAAGCAAAAAAACTAAAGCACAACTACTGTATATAACCCCACATAAAGCAAATCAAGGGAGCCAATGGAAAAGTCTAAGGAATGAAGAGGACATGTAGTCCAAGTTTTGGAATGATTACAGGCAGTCCGTGGTTATCGGCAGAGGTTCTGTTCCCGATGGCGTGACGATAATCGAAAATCAGCGACAATAGTGCCAAAACCCCCGCTTGTCGGCCCCGATAACCAGGGATCAGTGCCAGTAACTGGAGATCAACGCATATCGGCGCTGAAAATCCAGCTATCATCGTCGCTAGACAAGCACTGTAAAACCAGATCGCCGATAACTGGGGACTGCCTGTAATTAGATAAGAGGAAAGGTAAAGAAAGCTCTGAAAAAGATGAGGAGTGGTATAATTGCTGGCTATGCAGCATACATGTTGAGGCATGGAAGACACTGAATGAAGAATAGACTGCAGGAGGTAAAAAAGAAAACTATGGAAAAGGAACTTATAGTACTAGAAAAATGGAGAGAGCACACTGATACTGAATTTTAAAGAGAGGAGATATGCAAAGTTGCAAAAGGAATTCATTTAATACCCCTTACCCCAAAACATTTGAAATTATAGATCAAAGACTTAGAAAGGAGTTCAAGATCAGACAACAGCATCTAAGCTTGAAGAAAGGTATTAGTACAATTTTGATGGAATATTCTCCTTATGCCTGGTAATTGAAAAGTACCGATAAGCAGATGGCTCCTCATGTGGTCGTATGGATCTAGAAAAGGCATAAGATATTGTACCTAGAAAAGAAGTGTGGAGAAGCTTGAGCGAGTGGGAGGCACCTAAAAATGTGAGAGTAATTAGTGAAGTACAGAAATGTAGACACCATGAGAGGTATTGTAGGAATGACTGCACCAGGGACCAGTGATGGGTCCCATCTTGGGCAGTATCATGCTGGGTGTAATGATGAAGGATTTAAGGGAGGAATTCCTTTGCTATCCATTTTATGCTAATCACATTGTTTTGACTGCAGAAACCAGAATGAAGCTAGAGAAAAACCTAAATGGAAGCCTGAAGATATTTCAGACCAAGATTGAATATAAAATAATGGGATGGATGATGACCAGTAAGCCACAAAGCTAGAAGTGAACATCAAGAGACTGTTTAAGTGTCTGGGCTCGACAGTAAATTCAGGGGGTGATAAAGATAAAGAGGTTAAATATCGAATTCAAGTTGAATGGAGTTACTGAAAAGGCCTGTCAGGTGAACTGTGTAACAAGAGATGTTGGTATGATCTGCTATGTCGTATGGGCTAGAAGTGGCACCCCTGAAGAAAACAGAATATTGTTGTGTAAGTTGGACATGGCAGAAATAAGAATGCTTAGAGGGATGTGTGGAGTGACAAGAAGAGATAAGAAATGAAAAATACATCAGGGAATCAGCAAGTGTCACTGAAGTGTCAAAGAAAGCCAAGAGTGCACTGTGTGAGGTACTACTGCCCTATGGGGGTAGTACCTCATTTAATCCCCCATAGGGGTGTGAAAGGAGGACGAAAGATGGAAACACCTGGAAAAGGCTCATTAAAAACAGCAACATAGAATAGGGATTTAGCTGAGAAGACAACAACTTGCCCCTGCAAGGAATGATATTCTACATCATGATACATATTTATTACTTTTTAAGCATTTATTTAGTAGGGATAGATGATGAGCTTTTTATGTAATGCAACCACAGTTCTTCTCTTCCAAGATGTCATCAGGTAAATTCTTATTTGATGACATCACCACAATTAGGGAACTTTTTTATACTTCAATCATCTTTCCATTTAAGTATAGGCAGTCCCCGGTTAATGGCGGGGGTTCCGTTCCCAGCTGAGTGCTGATAACTGAAAATCGTCGATAACCAGAACATCATTAATTATGGTAGTAAATGGTGTTTACGACGCCGTAAGCGCTGATCGGCGCCAATAACCTGTTTACCGACACTGATAAACCATTTACTGGTGCTGAAAATCGCTTACCAACACTGATAAACTGTCTACCGACGTGATAAACCACTTACAGGAGCTGAAAATCTGGTTAACAACGTTGTTAGCCAAGCACCGTAAAACCGAAATGCTGTTAACTGGTGCAACCAATAAGCGGGGACTGCCTGTAGATATTCAGCTATGTAAGACAATAATTAGTCATTATACAAATGCAATATACAGAACTTCTGTAATAAACCACTGCCTTACACTGATACCTCACATTCTCCAGTTTTTGGGCTTTGACATATTAGTCAGTCATGAGAAAAATTAAAAACTGAATGGGAGAACAGATTGAGAGATAAAGGTATATCTGCCCACTTGAAGGGGATTACTACAACGTAAGGTAACAAGTTCGCAAATAAAAAATCTGGGAACTGATTTTGAACTAAAATGCAAAAGTTGCCATGTAATGCTGTTGATAGTATTTACAAAAAATGTATGTAAAATTTTTCAAATAATTTATTTTAGAAAAAAATAGGGAAGAAACTTTAAGGCGTATATTTTTCAATATCATTGTGAAGGTAAGTCATATGTTAACAGTATTTACATTTTATTCTTATACTCCTAATTACAGATATTAATACTTACAGATTTAATTCTTACATCCTTATTAATTAAAAGTTGCACATTTCTGTTTGACCATTATGTTCATATGTATGGTTTCCTTGTAACTTGTTTAATTTAGTTTGCAGTTTAGTAACCACAGTTTTATCTATGACTACTAGAATAAATGCCACACTAAACCAGTTTTTTATGTCAGACTTTAGGATATGAACTGTTTGCTTGCAGCTAGAAGCAGCTTAGTGGATATGACATGTTCTCTTGCTGCTCACTAGTTTAGTCATAGTTCATGTGTAATGAGAAATGAAAATGAAGCCCCAGTTAAATTTACCTTAATACCTTGCCTAAACATATGGACTTAGGTAAGTGTGGTGCCTCAACAGATAAAATAATTTTTAATCTCATAAATTACCCAAAGCCCATATGCAAATGGCCACCCATTAGGACAGCAAGATGTTGGGAATTTCTGGTGAAAAAAACAAACAATAATTTTCACATGTATGGCTACGCATTATAAACCCTTCCCAATTTAACTTGTGTAATGGCACTGACTAACTGGTTGACAGAAAACAATGAATATTCTGGTATGATTCCCCAATGGCATGAATGATCATCAGGAAGGTCATTTATCAATTCAGTGGTTTCAGTTTTTGAAGACTAATTTTACTGTCAATTACAATGGAATCATTCAAGCACTTAGAAAGTATAATGTTACAGTATCAGCAAACTATTACAGTATTCTGATGTACTGTTAGATTGAATAAAAGATTTAAAATATACATAATACTAGGTATCCCTGAAATGAATATATCTTTCAGATCAACTACAATTATTTATAAAAATAACATCAGACACATAAAAGAAAGTGATGTGATATATCAATTTGAAGAGGCACACATGTTACATACATTTAATATAGTTATGTATGATAAAAATGCAGAGGCTGCAATAATGTAAAACTCAAGTTATAAATTGCAGTGTTACTTTGCTTCCACAGACTGCAGTCATTCAAAATTGACTGAGTTGTAATTCAAATTTCAATTGACATCAAAATATAAGAAGGTAATATGTGCTTTTTATATGAATTTTAATAATTTTGAGAAAATGCTAACTCAAATATTGCAATGATTAGGTAAACATGGACAAATTTTGCTGATCAGTATTCTGCCCACTGCCAGTTTTGAAAAGTGAACCCCAAAAACATTTATAATTCATTGGTCTGGTTAAACTACTACAGTAAATTATAGTAATAACCTGGTTATGAGAAGCTATGTGCAGAGGGATTTTACATATACAGTACCAAGTTTTCACCCCGGCACAAAATCTGTCCACATAAAATGTATACAAGGAAGTTGAGGTTGGGTTAAACCTAACTTAAAAATGGAGAAATATTTGACATGCAATCAACTTGTTTTATTCCTGAGGCACTAAAAACTTAAGTCATTTGACACACACTTGTGGTATGTCTAAAGAAAGGGGAAATTTGAATGATTTGTCAAAATAAAGTTTGGGACAAAAAATAAAACTTGGCTTCCGTTGTGTCATCTGGTGCTGTCGTAACCCTAGTTGAGAGTTTTCTGCATTCCATGTATATTCTTTTCTCTATTTTCCAAGTACCTCAAAAGTTTGGGATCCAAAAATTTCCCAGCAATGCTCCCAACAGAGTCGAAACTGTTACGATGAGATCTTGTAGCATCGCTTGCCAACTACTGCTTTAATGATATAAGCATCAGATATGTTGCATGTTTTATACTCGGAGATACCTGAATGTTGTGAACTATCACATTCCCTGAATGAGCTTTTCATTTTTCAAGATGAACACAGTCACTAAATATGCATGTCATACTTGCCAGGTACAGATGTATCAGGATGCTATACTGCATTGTTTGATTTTGTGTCCACAGAAAAATACTGTAATGTTAAGTTTTTGCTTTCAGTAATTAACCTTCCTTGTCATTCTGTCAGCTTTCTTATTTGAGGCTGTAGCCCTGGCATCCATTCATAGTAGTCATATCACTGTCCTTTGTAGTTGCATCATCTCCCTTAGTAGTCTCATAATCTGTGGTAGCCTCACCATCTCCCTTAGTAGTCTCATAATCTTTGGTAGCCTCACCATCTCCCTTAGTAGTCTCATAATCTTTGGCAGCCTCACCATCTCCAGTAGTAGTTACATCACCTTGTTTAGAAGGTGCATCATCTTCAGAAATTTTGGTAAAGTCCTGTTCTTGACACTCCTCATCTGTCATTGACTCAAGTTCAATAAGTGATGCAGATTTGTTATGGTCATCAAGAATTAACTCCGAATTTCTTGTTTCTTCACATTCATAAGGATCGTCTTCCATATCTGAGGCATTCAGAGCAGAAAAGGTAGTTGTTATCACATCGGGAATGTTGTTATGGATAAGAACTTGATCTGGAAGGGAAAATATTACAGGTACTGCATTTTTTAATGGTGCCATGTTTAGTAAGTACGATAGTAACATCTGTAAAAAAAATTTGAAACAAAATCTGTTCCAAAATAAAACTAAATGAACTTCAGTAAATGGCTGACTGCATACATTTAATAATTTAATTCTGCTACAAATTCATGATTGTCAAGTAAGAAGTGAAAGTGAAGGGTTTAATATGGGTGGTTAGTCATAAAAATAGCTCCACCAAACCACATAATACTTGAATGGTTAAAGTCTCTACAATATAAAATTCTCTTTGATTTTTATTATAATTTAGGCAGAGTTATTGATTTCTTAGGTTAAGTATCTTAGATCATTCTTTGTTACTAGTATTCTGCTAGTGTCCTTGATTTGTTGTCATTATACAGTGGCTTCCTTTTCAATTGTTTCTTTAATAGAAACTTCTCCATTGTGGCTGCAATGAATGGATTTAGAGTTGGAACTTTAAAGCAGTTTTTATTCAAGGATCATCCAGGTAAAACCTAGGCTTCAATACCTCCATTGTGCAAGCATATACTACCTCAGATAGGTTTTGCATGTATAAATGTATGTATTTGAAAATATGTATTTGTTTCATCACATGTAGTACCCATTTGTAGGATTCTCAGGCAAAGGCAGGTATGGTTCTGGGAGGACAAATGCAAGCACATAAACTTCTTAAAGAGCTATAAACAGCTCTCTTACGCCTCCAACTATTGATGACTGTCTTGTCACGGCCTTGCATTAGGGTCAAGGGTTACATCACTACCACTGAGGGGAACAAGGTAAAGTGTCTTTGCTGATAGATCTTCGCTTGAGCAGAAAGGCACAAGGCCACCAATGTGCCACATTTTGTTCTAGGAGTTCACAATATCTTGGCAAATGCACTTATTAGGGCCTACCAAGTTTTTCATTTGGAGTGGTCCCTTCAATAATGTGCTTGCAAGGCCCTCTAGCAAGTTTGGGACATGCTTTTGCTGGATCTACTTGCCACGTCTTTGAATATACCATACCCAGGACTGGTGATGATCTAGACACTTACGCTTTACCCTTGTTCACACTGCTAGGATAGGTTTTAGTTAAGTTTCAGACATCATCAAACTCTCGGATGACTCTCATCAATCACTTTGTTGCAACAACAAGAGTGGTTTCTGGGCCTTCTAAACCTAAACATGCACAAACCCAGAGCTCTTCACAGTTGGAGGGATTTCCTGAAGCAGCCTTATTTCCATTAATGTCACATTCATCCAGAGTCACAACAACTTCAAACTGGAGGTTAACCACTGTAGTTTGAGACAATGGCTTTTTGAAAGTCTCAGCCATGGCTACTGCCACCCCTTGCAGGCTTAACAACATCCCTGTATCTGGGAAAGTGGACATAGTTCATTGTTTGTGACAAACAGAAACATTAGGATTTTTCATTTACTGTATATGAGGAACATTAGGAAACACTCTCTGATGTTTTAGCCGGTCTGTACTGCAGACTACCTCACTAATCTTTATACCAAAATGGAGCTTTTTCCATTGCTAGAGTGGGCACTTGGCATTATCAGAACACCTTTGTAAGATGCTACTTAAATGATGTTGCACATTAGCTCTTAATGTTTATGGCTCACTTGGAGGCATGTTTATCCTGGAGTATCTACTTTAGTGCTTCGTGCTTGGTGAGCATGCCATTTTAGGATCATCCTCCACTGCAGAAACTCCTAAAATTTTTGATGATCAATTTATTGCTCCTTAGCTTGTCATTAGGAAGGGATCTAATTTCTTGCACCTTCCCTCTCTTTGAGAGATTGCCTTATTGAATTTACAATTTCATTGTAGAATAGTCTCTACATTGAGGTTGTGTGATGGGTGTGAGGGCTCTCAAAATGGAAAAATTTCTTTTCCTTAAATTCAAATCTGAATACAGTATAGCTCTATGTTTCTTTCTCTTTCTCATTATTACTTCAATGTGATTCATATGTTCTTAGCTTTCTGTAACTACTACTACTTGATTCAACAGCAGGAATTCCGCCTTGTTGCACTTTTTAATCCTTTTCTTCCACTTTATTTACTGCTTCACCTTATCATGCAGACCGGCCTCTTTAACCCCCTCTTTTCAGTCTTTGACTATCAATGAAACTCATGGAATAAATTCCATTCCAAAAACCACAGGGTTATTTTGTTGGCAATTAGCTCACAGGTGGTAACTGGATCTTGAGGTTTTACACTGAACTACAAGGACTGTATTAGCAAGGTGTCAAGGAAATCACACAAACAAACCATTATAATCCACAAGAAATACAATGCACAATTCTGACAAATAATTAAAGCAGCTAGATGTTAATCTTGGTCATAAAAGATCCCCTTCTGCTGTCTACAGAAAAGTTAATAAAATCTTAGACAACCTGACCCCATATTCTCCATCAGTTTTGAAAACTGGTGGTCAATAGAAGTGCTTTGGGTGTAATTAATACATTAGCTAAGCACTGAAAATGTCTCCTGAAATTCAAAAGATTCCTTTGACCATTATTAACATCACTGTTTTGCATCAAACAAAAGAGGAATTTTACAATCCTCCCTTTACAGAAAAAGAATTTGACTACACTATCAACATACAATGATACAGCCCTTGGTCCTGATGAAATTCCAGGTGTGATCACAATTAACCAACAGTTTGAGAACTAGCTATGATTTTTTGGCACTTAAAATCTGGGAAGGAAAAATGTTTAGCTAGAAGTTATTGTTGAATTAAAATAACATTCTTTATGCTCTGTTTGTAGATGGTTTTTGTTGCTTTTGCAATATCACGAAATTACTAGATGACTGACTTGAATTTTGTTAAGTATAAAACAAGTTAAGCAGTCGTGGTTTATTTGTGTTGCATTTATGGATTGCTGTACACTCAAACTTACACAAAGGAGATCAATGCATTCCTTGTTTTGGAGAAACCCAATTTCTGGGTTCAACTTTGAAATGCAACTGACCTGGGTCTCTTGTCCCAAGAGACTGAAGGTAAACTGGAGAGCTTAAATATTTTTAGTTTTGGTCCTTACATCTTAGTGTGCATGTCAACAGACATTTCCAAATTGTACAAATCTTTCATGTTATCCAAACTGTTATACAGTGGTTTTGGATATCCTGAGTTTTGGTAGGCTAGGCTACTCTGACAAAGTTCTTGAATGATGCATTTCATTTGCTACAGTACTATGTTTTTTGGCTGTTTAGGGCTTAATATATACACATATACCATGAATAAATCTTATTTCCTAAGAGTCTACAATTTTTTTTTAAGTTAATATATATTTTCATAGGCTTTCCAGGGCTATAGATTTTCAGGTAGGCTAGAGGTAGCAGAGCATAGGCTATCCCAGTCACTATTCCTTTTTCTGCAGCCATGCACTCCCTGGATATATTACTGTGAGTAATAAAGGGGTTACTGTATATGTATTTTTGGAATTACGTGTATCTTTCCAATCTTATGACATTAAGAGTTAATTCTGTTGATTTCAAGTATTTTAGAAAAGAAAAACTAATTTTGTAATTGTGTGTTTTTATGAGCCATAGTGTTTAGTGAGTCATAAATAATTTTTCTTGAAATATTTAGCTTTCAATAAGCATATTATGATAATTTTACCGAGAATTTTTATGATGTTTTGCATAAAGCTATGAAAACTAATTGCATAACTTACAATTAGGAAGTATTTATGAAACCAGCTTTTGCCTCTGATAAATTCTGCATGCTGTATATTGTTATAGTTACTAATAATGAGTGAATTCCTCAGAGTGCCTGTTGATATATATGATGCCTTGGTAAAATCTCTTGACTTTTTTTGCTCCGTGGTGCAAAAGATTGCTGTTCCAATCTACTTCTTGGCTCCAGGAACTGCCTGGGCACCAAGTAAGATCTGCTTGGTGTACGCAATGATTGTGCTTAGTTTTCTACCCTGATCTACTGTATAACTTGCAAAGAATTGGAAAATGAAAAGACACCCATTTTCATAAGAGAAATTGTGCTTATACCTCTTTCCATACCAGGCCTATCCATCTTCAACATGGAGCCTAACCAAATCATTAGTGGATTACTTAAAAACTTTCACTAAAACTGTCAAGACTGAAAATGAATCTTTGAAATAACACTGAAGGTGGATGCAATGATGCAGTTAATCTATTTTGTCCTTTCTGTTTTTTGAAGTCTGTTAGACAAATGAGGGCCAAGAGAGAAATAATTATTGTGAGTGCCTTGAAGCAGCTGCAAAAGACTTAGTATTCAAGACCTTCTCCTGTTCCTGCTCATATCTGAAGTAAATTTACTCCTGGCTCTGATGTTTTCCCTTGATAATTAAGTCTGTCGTCAACCTAGGGAACTATCTGATCATCGACCACCACAAGACCAACTGGTAATTAAGAGGTCAAGGAACCTGTTAGTTACACCCCTGTGGCAGGATGTGATAAAAGTTACCTGAAAAAATTCTTAACCTTGCTCATCATGCATTTGCATTGAAACAAAACTCAAGTGCAAAGTATTCATACCTTAGTAAATTAAGTTCCTCATTTGTAATTAAAACAAACTTTTGTAATCACCTATTTAACCAAATGCCATGGTTTTCTTTACATTTGCTAAATAATAAAATGTAATTGTGATAAAGACTAAGGTATACAGGTAAGGATGATTTTTTTTATCCTGAGTACTGTACTGTTATAGCTCTCACAAATACAACTTTTTTCCATTATGCAATACAGATGTCACAAAGTTTCAATCAAATTGGGAGTTACATATCCACTATCTAGCTCAGGGTAATGAGAGGTTCAGCACCTTCTTCTCTTTTTAAAAGTTTTTTGTATTAGCTTTCCCTTCTCCAATAGTTTCCATCTATTAGATCACACCAGTATTTAATACCAGTGAGAAGGTTGTTGCAGTTCAGTAGTTTTGGCCTGCTGACAGCAGCAACAAAGTGCATTTGTAAAACTACTGTTTGTGCCTATGATTACATACTTAGATATTCATGTTCTTTCCTGAATATATCCTAAACACTAGCTTGAACAATATCAAATACTAAACTGACAGCTTCCTTCCCAACAGGTGGAACAGGAATGAGTTGGTTACAAACACAGCAGTTGGTAGCAGAGCTTCTTATGGTATGACAAGAACTTCACTTTTGAAAATACCAACTAGCCCACAAAGTTCTACAAAAGCTAATTATATTTACGAACAAAACTGATGGCCTAAGGGGAAATTCTGAATTGGTGACATTCTACATTCTTTTTAATACTCAAGGTCTTTAAGGAAAACAAGCTTACCACCAAGTTGTAAATGTCAAAATTCCTTTATATAATATGACCTAGTACAGCAGTAAGCTGTAAACATCTACTGATATTACAATTACTCACCTAGCTTACAGTTACCTTGGCGCATCTCCTCCCACCTCTGAACACATTTGTAAATGAAGCCATACTGAGCCTGAAAATATTATATTGTATGAAGTACAAATTGCTTCATTATCATGAATCTACTATAATTAACATTTAGGAATGTTAAATTACTGTGAAAATATTATACTATTTCCATATCTTTTAAGTTTTGAAACTTGAATGTAAAATTTATTTCATAACATTTAGTACTACTGACCAGAGTTTGGACCATGTTTTTACGGTTCTGACGCATCCTGTAAACTGCTTGAAAAACATCTACGGTGTTTTTAACCTTCATTTCTTCCTGGAGGTTGCAAAGAGCAATGAATGTACCTGTACGACCAACCCCAGCACTGTAATGTAGAGTATGAATAAATTTTATAGTATAATAGCATTTGTTAAGGTAATGTTTGATACACTGATTATTTTGTATATATACAGTGGATCGCCGCTAGCTCACAGTTCAGCATTTGTGGACTCAGTCATTCATGTTTTTTTCTGTGACACGTATCTCCAAGTATATGGCAGGAAAATTCACTGACTCGTGGATTTTTTCACAGAGCATCATTCACTAATTACTGTATTTTCATTTTATTATTGTGACTAAATACATTTTTTAAAGATTATTTACTAATTTTCAAATAATATTAATGTAAACACAGTAAAATATCAATCAAGTATTAAAGTAAAGCCCCTCAATACTGATCTATTATCATCATATGTACTGCATAAAAAAAAAAAAAAATTGGTGTTCACCCCCTCCCTCTCTCTCACCATGATGACACACTATTGGTTGAAGGAATTGGAAGTAGCTAATGACAAAGCTTGTAGCTCAATATTTTGGTATGCACCATCACTGGTTGTGAGTTGTATTCTCTCTCTCCTCTCTCTGAGATAAGGAGAATTTTTATGCATATGTAACGAATCTTTTTTTATGATAAATTTATTTATTAATTTTCAAATAATATTAATGCAAAACCAGCAAAATATCAATCAAATGTTAAAGGAAAATCCCTCAATATCGATCTATTATCATGTAATATGTACTGAATAAAAAAAAAAAGCGTTCACCCCCTCTCTCTTTCCATGACGACACGCTATTGGCTAAAAGAGTTGGAAGTAGCCAATGACAAAGCTTGTAGCTTGATGCTTTGGTTTGTACTGTCACTAGCTTGTGAGTTGTATCTCTCTCTCTCTCTCTCTCTCTCTCTCTCTCTCTCTCTCTCTCTCTCTCTCTCTCTCTCTCTCTCTCTCTCTCTCTCTCTCACTGAGATGAGGGAATTTTTATGAATATGTAATATGTATGTTTGTTTTGTATGATAAATGATTTACTAATTTTCAAATACCAATATTAGTATAAACACAGCAAAACTTCATTACAGAAAATACAGTGAATTAGGTAAGATTTTAGTTCAATAAGTTGCTTCCTTGATCTTTTTCTGTCTCCAACTTAGCGGGAAGGATGAAGGCATAACTGTCAATCATCTTGACATATTGACCTTGAAAGGGTTAGTACCTGGCAGAGTCTCTCTCTCTCTCTCTCTCTCTCTCTCTCTCTCTCTCTCTCTCTCTCTCTCTCTCTCTCTCTCTCTCTCTCTCTCTCTCTCTCTCTCTCTCTCTCGTAGAATGTGAGGGATGGATGGATAGATAGACAGAAAGGGAGCGTGGCTGACAGAAAGATATATATATCTCTGTATTCACAGGGGGATGCATACCACATCCCCCGTGAATACTTAGAACCCTTTTAAAAACACTTGGAACTGCCTATTTTGATAGTTCAAACAGACACAAAAAAACTAAAAATGCTTGTACAGGTATTATCCTACTTACGATGGGATAGGTTCCAAAAAAAACCTATCGTTTGTTGGAAAAAACGCATCTCGAATATGAACTTTTACACCAGTGATCATTTCCCAATATTAATTTCCTTATTACAAAATGATCCTGCAAAACAAGTCCCTCACTATAACATTTATAAAGCAGATTGGGAGTGATATGAAATGCACACTAAGAATATCCCACCATTTGAATATTTAAAACCATAATGAAACTAGTAAATTTCTTGTTGATTTCATTAAAAATGCTGCTGATAAAACAATACCAAAATTAAAACCATATCCAACAAAACACTAAGTTCTATTGTGGTCTGATAAGCTAATAGAATTTTTTAATAAATATAAAACACTCAGTAGGGAGATGACTAATTAATTTTTAAAAAATTAACAATATTAATAAAGCATTACCAATATTAGAAGGAAATTTACAAAAAATTACTATATTATTACTAGAAATTGATACATTAAAACCTCTATACAACAAAATATCTGCAAAAATTTAAAAAAAAAAGGTAATTCTAGGAAGAATTATTTCATGGAGGAAATATGTGTCAGATCTATCTAATAGTACTCCCATACAAAAAATATGGGAAAAATTCAGGAAAATAAATGTTACCCACATTAAACCACTTATACAATACATGCCAAATTAAAAGATGGAAAAAGAATACAGTACTTGATCCGAAAAAATAAGTGATTTATAGAAGAAAACTTAGTAAATGTAAATAGTGATAAAAATTTAGATGGACACTTCTGCACAAAGAAAAATATATAATTAATAACAATAAATTTTGAAACAATATAAGATATATAACAGAAAATTTAATATGGAAGAGTTGGACTGTGCTCTCTTGAACAACAATAAATCTGCTCCTGGAGGTGACAATATTTGTTCTGAGATGATCTGCCACTTAGAACCTTTGGCAAAGTCATACCTTTCACAGTTTTATAATCATTATGGATTAGAAATTTATTTTCTGATAAATGGTATAAAGCTATACAGTAAACCCCCTTATTTGCGGCCTCACGATTCGCAGACTCACCTATTTGCAGATTTTTCTATGGAACATATACATGCATTATTCGCTGAAAATTCGCCCATTTGCGGTATTTTTCACTGAGAAATAATCACTAATTACCGTATTTTCATATAATTTTCATGACTAAATGCACTTTTGTGATAAAACTATTAAAATACACTGTACTCAGGTACCCAGGTAGTGCTCAGGTTATGACAATTCGATTTTGCGATGGGGTAAGCAATTAATACCGCTACAACATTTCTAAAATATTTTTAAATTTCGCGTGGGCACAGGCAGCGAGAGACCAAATTGCTATAGACCACCTTCTTTTCCGCCATCTCTTTACCCCATCTTTTAGTTAAAAAAAGTAAGAATGATACAAGTATTGTTAGTAACATTATACTCTTGCGTAAATGCATACAGCCATAAACAACCAAATGAGAAACTGTTGTTCTGCTTAAAACCGAATCGGATAACAACAGCCGTTTTGCTTGTATTTCAACCATTGTACGGTAGTAAACAATTAATGTAGTTATAGTACAAATGACGTTAAGTAGAATAGGACTAATATATTTTTAAATTATACTCTTATTCGGTATGGATAAAAGATTGGCAAGGATACTGCTAAATTTAAGCTGCAAGTTGTAGCTGAAGCTGAGAAAAAAAATGTTCCAAGCTGCTAATGACTATAAATTATCATGCATCAGCAACATGGATGAAACTCAACTGTAATTAAAATTGGAGAGAAAGTATTTTAATCAAAACTACTGGGCATGAAAGAACACATATTACTGCTATTTTTATGCTGATAAACGATAAATACATAAAGCACGCATTATGATGAAATCAAGCGTAAATAGCGAACAGAATCTTGATTTTTTTTTTACCCAAAACAAACATGCCCCCAAATGGCCAACATCATCTATTAATGAAAAGAATAGCTAAATTAATTTCACAACGAGACGTATTTATGTTATATTTAGACTTAAAACCACTTCGCATAACGAAAAATAACCTTGCCCCATATAAAGTATCTAGAGATTCATTTACACCAACTAGAAGCAAGAAAAGCGCTTTGAACTGAGTTAAATAAGGCGAAATAAACTTACCACGTAATCGATTTCCAAACCAAAACATTGATTGCTATGATCGCAATTTAAAATACAAAAGCAATATAAGAATATATATAATAATGTTATCGGATACAGTGAATTAAAGCATAACATTTTAAAAGATCCATGGAAATGATGCATATTCGTTATGTTGATGTTTGTATAATACTATTTGTGAATATAGAGTATAGTATAACGTAGGGTAGGCTACCATATATGTATACGATATACCATAGTGTAGACTAAGCTAATTCTTGTTTTGTTATTCAATTTCTCTTTGTATTGAATTATCATAAGCCACTCTGCATGAACCTCCAGAATTAGCTCATATTAATAATTACTATACCGTGTACGTATAGAGTATACTTTATAGTGTAGGCTAGGCTATCATATATGTATGGATGGTGGTACTAAGTTAAGTATACCCTAGTTTAACCTGACCACTGAGCTGATTAACAACTCTCCTAGGGCTGGCCCGAAGGATTAGATTTATTTTATGTGGCTAAGAACCAATTGGTTACCTAGCAACGGGACCTACAGCTTGTTGTGGAATCCGAACCAAATCATAGCGAGAAATGAATTTCTGTCACCAAAAATAAATTCCTCTTATTCTTCACTGGCCGGTCGGAGATTCGAACTCGCGGCCAGCAGAGTGCTAGCTGAGAACAGAACCCACTCAGCCAACAAAGAACTGGATGGTGGTTCTGAATACCCTAGTGTAGGCTAGGCTATATTCAAGATACGTTTTTTCCAACAAATGATGGGGTTTTTGGAACCTAACCCCATCGTAAGTAGGATAATACCTGGGCATTTTTAGTTTTTTTTATGTGTTTGAACTATCAAAATAGGCAGTTTTAGTGTTTTTAGAAGGGTTCTAAGTATTCGCAGAGTTTAGCTATTCATGAGGGGGTGTGGTATGCATCACCCACAAATACGGGCTTACTGTAATAATTCCTATCCCCAAACAAGCAATGTAAATAATTACAGACCAATTTCTTTAACAAGTTGCTTATGCAAAATACTACCAACTCAATTCGGATCACAGTGTAACAGATCTACATTGGATTCTCTTTTTACTTAGAAGACCACATATGCAGAGGATTTGAATGAAAACAAATGATTGTAGCTGTCTTTTTTGACATTAAAAAGCATATGATACTTCATGGTGGAATGCAAATATTAAGTCTTTGAAGAACTATGTGCTGGCCTGTCAGAAACACATCCGCTGCAGGTGCAGTTGTGTCACCATTGGAGGTTTACACGGTTAGATACAGTGGGTATCTGATGTGTGCATTTGTGCTTTCCTGGCCATGATCAGGATTTAAGTGCATGGAGACAGCGTGATCTTCGAACACTGAACAGGGGTCGTCACATTTCTGGGAAGAAGTAATTAAGTGAGTGCGTGTGTGTTGCACTCCCTAACGGTATATTATCAGAGGAACAGACACTCACGGGGGAACTTCATTTGTGACTGGGTCTGATTTGTTTGTGGTGCAGTGTTGAAGGACTGCCACTGGAAAATCTGTTATTTGATGCCATAGAAATGAGTACCATAACTCATGAACACTCATATCTTTTCCAGACATTTTGTGGAAATACCCAATTGTGCTGCAGTGAAATTTCTCTGTTCTCCATGATGCATTTTCCTGTTCTGTTCTCCTTTATGCATTTTTCTGTTTTGAATATTGATGTCATTTAACACCATTTCAGGTTTTAATATATGATGTTTCTTTTAACAGGAATTCTGGGTTCGTCCTGTGAGGACGAATAATTTGGAAATGGTGTTTATTTAACATACTCTTTGACATTTATTGTGGTTTAGAATAATTATGACCTTTTTACTTTGTTTGGTGACCATGGTGTTAGTCACTAGTACTGGTTGGTCTAGAATCATTAATCTGAATGTCTGTGAATCAGAATTTCCTCTAGTGATGATTTCCATTTATAGGGGGTGGAATTCACTCCATTTTATGACCGTAGCTTTAGCTGAACTACTTTTGTTAAATTTGCAAATAAAGTCTAGTTTTGTACCTCAGTGTCTAATTCCAGTAAGCCTTTGTTTAAGAATATGTTCAGTGAGAGGAGTCGATGAGGGAGAAGGAATTTGCTGACCCAGGATGGGCCATCACTACCAGAGAATCTTAGAAGAGTAAGATGACTGATGCTGTTCTTAAAACAGGTACAGCAATAGAATATGACCCTATTTGACCTGGGGATAGGGTCATTAACAGTGGTTGGAAGCAGTATTAGACATGAATAGATAGTTATGATAGGGTTAGGTTATGCTTCCGAAGAAACATATCTTATTAATACTGGTATTGGCATCTTAGAATAGGACTTTGATGGTTCAGCGATTCAGGTTGGGGAGATACTGTTGAGATATACTCGAGTCAGTGTTTCTCGAGCGAGAGGCTCTGTGTGTGTTTAATGATGTGTCACGGGGCACAAAGTTTTAGTGTGTTAATAGGGATTTCTGGGCTTTGGTTCATATGTTGGGGAATGTTTAGGGATGTATAGTGTGTACAGTGTGTGTAATTGCGGTATCTTGACTGCTTGTGTGTGGTAAAACACGCGAAAACACGCAAGTGTTTTTTCTCCCTCTCTCTCTCTTGGGCGTAGCTTATAAGTTTTTTTTATATAGCAATTGGCAGTTCGCATCGGCGTTTAGGGTTTAATAAAGGGAGTATTTTATTATTGTATTATCTTTGGGGACTTTGATAACTGGGTTATAATTTATTTGACATTTGTTGGGTTACTGTAAGTAAGCATTTCTTATGCAAGTGTGTATACATTTCTTAGATTTAAAAAATTTTTTTTTATAATTGCACACGTATGTGCTTTATTTTGGGTGCATACGTGCGTGTATGAAAAGGTAGAAGGGGTTGCTGTAAGCTTACTTGGCAATCTTGGCCTTGACAGGAGAGGGGGACGTGTCTCCGAAGTTTTGCACTCAGCGTTTTTTCTGTGCTTCGGTAGACCTTGGATGGGGTGATAGGGGGAGGTAATGCACTGAGAGAGAGGAATGAATTCTTTTCCTTTCTCTCTCTCTCTCTCTCTCATCTGTCTGCTTGGGTCCCGTTTTCTATACATGTGAGGGTAGACTCCCGTTCTCTTTACTTGAGGGGAGAGTGTTTTTTTTTTGTTTGCCCTTGAAGACACGAAGTTCATCTTGACCTACTTTGCGGTCAGATGTGCGCTCAGTCCACCCGTTTTTTTCATGAGATTTGGGAGTTAATTGTGGATTTAATTTTGAATTTAATTAATTTTGAATTTAATTGTGGGTTTAGTTAATTTTGGATTTAATTGCAGGTTTAATTAACCTTGGATTTAATTGTGGGTTTAATTAGTACTTTGTTTGGGGGGGGATTAATTGTTAGCGTAAAGGGAATTAACATTCGGGGTTTCTTACTGTGTGGGAATTCTTTCAGGGAAAATTGCTTTTCCTGTAAAGGGTGTCCTTTCACAGGACTTGTGAAATTTTGGCATTCGTGATCAGCCAAGAATAAGTTAAAGGATTTCATTATGAAGAAGAAAGCTGCAAAAATGAGGAGAGGAAATGGTGATCAGAGATTTCTTAGGTCAGCATATGGTTGTGTAGGGCGGAGGAATATTCAGTCTGCGGTTTGAAGGGTTTTGTTAAAATTTGGAATAGCCAAAGGTCGATGGTGGGGTTGAGTTCTCGGGGCCCACAGGTTCGTTGTTTTAATTGTAATATGGGGCCCACAGGTTCGTTGTTTTAATTGTAATATGCAGGGACACATTAAGAGATTTTGCCGTGTTAAATATTGTGCCAATTGTAAGAGTTACAGTCATCCTTGGCAGTCTTGTCTGTCTCGGAGACAGTACAAGGGTAGGCCTGCATTTCAGAATTTTGTTAGCTCAGTTAAAAACAGCATCTGTGGACATTTACCAAAACCTTCAGACAGATCGCACTTTTCAGGTGAGAACTGATGATGTACTGTCACATACATTTCCACTTGAAAATGGTGTTCCACAAGGAAGTGTCCTTAGTGGCACACGGTTTACTTTAGTAATAAATGATATCAGTAATAATCAACCTGTTGGAATTAAAAGTAACACGTACAGTATATGGATGATTTTACTATATATTATTCAGCATCTAGAATAAAACATACAGAACGAATCATTAACAAAAGCACAGTAAAAATTGATGAATGGGCCTCATTTGCAGGCTTTCCATAGATAAAACTCAAGTTATCTTGTTTTATAAAAATAAAGTGGAAAAAAGATGAAGAAATAGATTTAAAAATCAGAAACCATAGTAGTATACCAATTGGCCAAACAGCAAAATTTTTGGGATTAGTATTTGTTACTCACTTGAACTCTGGAAAGCCCAAATAACATAGGTATACATGAAATCAAATTGTGAAAGAGCATTAAATTTCATAAAAAAATTATCAAGCACTACTTGGGAAGCCAATAGACATACCCTTCCTTTACTGTATAAAGCAACAATGTTGTCTATCTGATTATGGAAGTGAAATATATGGCTCGGCATCAGATGCAATGTTGAAAATGTTGGATCCAGTTCACAACCAAGGCCTTAGAATAAAGTTTTTTTTTTTTTTAGTTTATTCTACAAGTGGTTGTTAAATTAGTATAGTTTTTTTATTTTTTCACACTTTTTTTCTCTTTTTGCCTATTACAAACTATTCATAAAAGAAACATGAATCTGCAGGAGAAAAAAAATTACAAATCTTCCAAAAAATGTAATACAGCAACTGTTACCCAGCAACCTTGAAAACTGTTGTTTTATGGATCAAGAATTTCCATATTGTTTTTATTATAAAAATATATAAACTTTACACTATGGTGATGTGTCATATCAGCACATGGCACCTCCCTCAGTAAAATATTAATTAAAAATATTTATGATGGAAATTTTGTCATGAAATTTTTCTTAGATGTTGGCAAACATTGAGGTGCTCATTTCTCTCTCTCTCTCTCTCTCGTATTGTGCAAGATTACTAAAAGCTACAGTAATATCCGTCAATAAATTGTGAAAAACGTAATGTAAAAAAAAACATAAAAAAGTAGAAGCTCTGAAGAAGGCAAACCTAGACATAAAAAATGAGAAGTGACAGGGGAGAAAGGGAAAGTTATGTGTGTGTGTGTGCTATAGGCTGTAGCGTACAGTATAGTGCAGTATTGGTTGTTCTCTCTCACTCCCTTTTATGTTGTGTATGATTATTTCATGACAAGTTACATTACATACAGTAATATCCCTTAATAAAATGTGGAAAAACAAACATCTTATGTCCGTACATATGGATAGTATGGTGTTTCTTAACATGGTATCAATTGTTCTCTCGCTCTCTTTTTTGCATTTGTGCATTATTATTTCATTAGAAGTTACATTACAGTACTGTAATATCCCTTAATAAAATTTGTAAAAATATAAGCATGTTATAGGCTGTACCTATGTACAGTAGGGAGTATCTTAGTGTGGAATCAGTTGTTCTCTCTCTCTCTCTGCATTGTGCATGATTATTATTTAATAAAATGTGGAAAAAGCATAGGCATAAAAAACATAAAACTACAAAAGATTTTATGCAGTCAAACACCTGCTACCCCTCTCCACCCATCCCACACTGCATTCTCACCCACCTCCAAGCCAGCGCAACTCTTTTCTGGCCACCCACCATCCCCAATAGCTCCTCCTATGCATGTTCATTTCTGTAAACAGCGTTACTGTTTCACCACTTCTCTCTCACAGCACAATGTTGATGCCAACTGATCCCCTTTCATTCCACCCAGCCTTCTGACCCCCTTCCACCCTGAAACACTTTCCCCAGCTTCCCACTCCCCCACACCCTTTCATAGTCTGCTTATGGGTGTAAGCAGTGCTGCCAATGTTTCTTAGACCTGCGCAGAGTTACCAACCATCAGTGTTTTTTTTATATCTTTTGTCCTTGGGCTTTGGATAATGTTGAGTTATGTTTTACATGAAATTGAGCCATAGAGCGATTACTTATATATATACATATATATATAGATATATACACACACAAACATACATACACATACATGCAGGCAGTCCCCAGTTAATGGTGGGGGTTCGTTCCCGGCCGTGTGCCGATAACCAAAAAGCGTTGTTAACCAGAATATCACAATAATTATGGCAATAAATGGCTTTTATGAGGTCATAAGCACCGATAAACCACTTAACGGTGCCATTAACCGGTTATCGGCACCAATAAAGCGTTGACCGACGGCGATAAATCACTTACTGGCACCGAAAATCTGGGAAACAATGTTCTTAGGCAGGCAAAAACCTGGAATGCCATCAAATATATATAATGCCATCATATATATATATATATATATATATATATATATATATATATATATATATATATATATATATATATATATATATCTCTCTCTGAGCTCTGAGCTCCCCCGTGTCACCCGGTGAATTTCCATACTAACACGAATTTCTAGGTATAAATATTGCTAAATACTGTATACCAGAGAAAAAGCTTTCAGGAATGCTGGAGTTACTACCCCCAGATCGAGCGTCTTCTATATTGAAGACGTCGGTATTACCAAGGGTGAGTGAAAGAATCACAACCACAGAGCCACACTCGATAGACATCCCCATGTCAAAACCCCCAGGAAGAGCGGAGAGCCGTACCAACTCCCACACTCACCCACCCGCCAAGCGGCGACTCCAGCGCCATCTGAACTCATTCTATTTCTAGCACGTGATATTCTCACTTCTAAATTTTTGTGCTTGTGCTTTTGCCTTTTTTCTCAGCATGTCTTCCAGCAAGTTTACTGTCACCAAGTTAAGTACCATCTTATTGTGGGGTTTTTATGATAAGTTTGGCTGTTTCAACCCATATTTTAATATTATACGTGGTTGTTGTTATGACGCCGTGGCGTCCCCAGTCAGCCATGTCGACCGCGAGATTCGCCCACTCAGCTTGTTCTGTTTGGGGCTTCTCCTTGTCGTTTACATTTCTTATCATTATCCCCCTAGGATTCATCCTGGTGGCGTTTCCTGGGTGGGTTGTTTCGGTGTTTCTCTACATTAATTTTGTTGAACCGCATATCGGAGTTCCTTCATTAGGGTTCCCGTCATTTTCCCGCTTAGGTTTCTCCCCAGGGTGTTTTCCGCTTTGACAGTTTTAGCTACATTATTATTATATTGTGACGTGCTGGTGCTAATCAGGTGTTTTATTGCTTTGATTATGTTATGTGGGGGAGCATCAGATACGGTTTTATTGTTTACTTACCCTGTCGCTCCTCTCGGTTAGGCTATGCGCCTTGCACGAGCACAAGATTATATTATTGTTTTATGTATATATATTATTCTTAGTGATGGTGATTTATTTTTATCTGGTTAGGTTGTGTGGGGTTCCCCTAGCCTTCCTATGTCACGTTAGGCTTGTATTTTGCATCCTTTGGCCTCCCGCTCTCCCTTTTACCCTGAGTTAGGTTAGGTGTGAGGAGGGGATCAGCAGGTAGAGAGAGTTTCTGTTGTTGTTCCTTCCACTGGCCGTTGTTTGGGTTGTAGAGTGAGACCCCATTGTCCTCCCCCTTCTATGGAGGGGTAGAGGCTTTTTCTGTGGGTGTGTCTCCTCTGTGCTATCATAGCATCCTCCCCTTTCGTTCGGCTCTGGTTGGTTTTCAGCACGGGAATTTCTCTCACCATTGTTTCCTCTTTCCTCCCTTCCCTTATTCCCTCCTGTTAGCCTAGGCTATCCATAGGTGCGGGTGCTAGCCTAGGCTACGCCTAGGTGTGGGGCGAGCGCGTTGAGGCCTTAGGTCGCTATCCCTTCCTTCCCCTTATTCGGGGTAGGCTATGTTCTTCCACTGCTGGTATTAATTTACTTGGCGTGGTGTGTGTCTGCAGTCAAGCGGGTGAAGTAATCTTCCCCAGTCTCTTGTTTTCCCTTGCTCTGGCCTACTCCCATCCCTACCCCTCCAACCCTTTCCTCCCCCCCCCCACCTACCTAAGTCAAGCTCTTTGTCATCTTCTCGTGCGGGTGACGTCAGCTGGCGTTCACTCCAAGTTGTGGGGTCTTTCCTGGTGGAGGGATTCGCTCCCTCCCAGGGCAAGTCCCCGATGGCTTTTTGCTTGGCTCAGTGTCTCGTTAACCCGCTCTCCTAGGATCGAGCAGGTTTCGAACATTCTTAGGGTTATTGGTTCTCGCCCCTTTTTCCGCGTTCGCTTGGCGTTCGAGATTCTTTAGTTGGGTTGACTGGCGCTTACTCCGGCCCTCATGGTCCTGTGATGTTTGATAGCCTCACCCTACTATTGTTCTCTAGCGGTTGAGGCTTGGGATCTCCGGAGGGGGTGGTTCCGGACTCCGGAGTATATGGAATTAACCAGTTTCGTTACCATCCCCTGTATTTTATATATGCATATACACTTGTTTTGTTCCGGGCGGCTCACTCCGCTGTTAGACATACTGTTATTACAGGTCCGGTGTCCTACCCTTGGGTTCCGCCGTTTTTATTCCCGGCATCCCTTGTGGTAGGGCCCTGTTGACTCAGCTCTATCATTCCGCCGGAGTATTCCGGTGGTCGGAAAGCAGCTTGCTTACCACTTTATTTAGTTACTTGTTTGGTAGGTCCGTCTCTGATGGGGGTTTTTCTTCCCGCCGGAGTACTCCGGTAGTAGGTTTGAAAATACCCGTGCCTGCTTAGTTTAAGTTTCTAGAGTGGTAGGTTCATGTACTTTTCACACTTACAGACTGTGCGTTGTGAGGAGCCAGGATGCACCGCCACCCTCCATCAACCTTACGGGCATGTGGTGTGCCGGACCCACGCTGGCTGTGCGGTCCGGCTGGATGATTTTGTCGTTTGGCATCCTGACGGGTGCGAGGTTTGCTTCGCTCTGTGCAGTGGTATCCAGGACAAGTCGGTAAGCTTGACTTTCGTTCTTCACGCTACTTTCAGTCTGATATGTGCTCATATTGTAGGTCATGACTTTTGTGTTACAATATGTTAGACCTGATTCCCTGCTCTCTTTCAGGCTGACGAGTCCTCCAAGAAGGAGGCCCTAGAGTCTCTCCGCGCCTGGGTGGCTGGGTTCGGGAGGAACATGCCGTCGGGGAAACCTTATGTCCTCGACGCGAGCTTGAGGGACCTGCTCTACCCCGGCGCCCGGATTGCTGCGGCCGTACCTGCGGATCTGGCCACTCCCATCATCCAGCAGATCCGGGCCGCGACCCAGCCACCTCAAGAGGACCCCCTGTACGTGGAGGTTTCAGAGGACGTCGCCGCCTTAGATTTGGACCTGGAGCCGATGAATACGGAGCCGGACCAAGGGGTAGGTAGCGAGGTAAGTGAGGCAGCGGGGTGGGTCCCCCTTTTGATTCCCCATCTTCCTCTGTGTCATCTTTTCAGGGTTTACCAAGTCTTCCATCTTGAGGGACAGGGCTCCATCTGCTGTCCCCAAGTTGAAGTTGAAGACGTCGTGGAAGGCGAAGGGCTACAAGTCCTCGTCTTCCCGTAAGGCATCTCCCTTCCCCCCGTCGAAGGCCAAGGTTGCTGTACCTGTGGCCTCTGGGAGCAAACCAGGTACCTTGGGCAAAGGAGCGAGTAAGAGGGCGCCCAAACCAAGCCCTCCTCGCCAGCCTGCCTTTGACCCCGAGGCGTTGGCAGGGATGTTGCTCAAAAGAATCTCTACAGAGGTAGAGGCGAAGCTTACCAAGATTACGGAAAGGCTTCAAAACCAGGAGAGACTGCTGGCGGATATGGCTCGCTCCGGTGGGGCTGGTCCGCAGTATGAGATCCCTGACACTGCTGACCTCCCTCCTTTCGATGTAGGGAACCCATGGCGTTTTGCTCTTCGTGCTATTCGTCACGAAGACACCCTGACCATCGAGGGTCTTGGCACGAGGCGTCTGGAGGAACTGGAGTTCTTCCCTCCTGATCTCTTGCCCCCCTACCCAGGCTTCGTTAGGCTGACGGAGGAAGCCTGGATACGCTCAGACAAGGTCCCTAAGGAGACGGTGATCTTCCCTAGGGACCAAGCGCAATCTGCTCTGTTGCGCACTCTTACGGAGTGGCAGGCAGATAATACTAAATTGACTCCCTTCCCTTCAAGGGCAACTATACCATGTTTTCCTTGGGTGATAAGTTGCCCACTCCCTGCCTAAACAAAGTTGCTTTGGCAACGGCTCAGGTTTGCTTCGATGGCAAACCCTTGCCTCAGCTGAGGGAGACAGACTCCACATCTCTGGTATTCCCAGGAGGTGAGGAGTTCTGGAAGGACGCCCGTCCACATTTACAGTGGGTAAATTGGACGCTGATTATGCATCTTCACAATTCAGTGAGCAGCTTCCTAAGCTCCCGGAAGCTCTGCTGAAGGCGGAGTTTGAGGCTCAGTGTCGGTTGAGCTGATCCTTGAACTCCCTGTGCTTAACAGAAGCGACCGCCGTCTCCTGTGCAGAGGAGCCTCTGTTCCAGGTTCTGGCTAAATCCCTGTTGGCAGGGTTTCAGTCAGACCTGTATGACTTTATGGTGGCTAAGTTGGAGTGCCGCAAATTCATCTTCGCGGATGCCACCATTCGTCATGAGCCTAACAAGCTCATGAAGAGTTCTATCTGGGGGGATGATCTCTTCCCAGAAGACGAAGTTGCCAGTGTCCTGAGCGAGGCTACCAGGGCCAACCAGAGCCTACGCTCCCGTTGGGGTATCTCCGCCTTCAAGCGGAAGACCCCCGAATCTGGCAGCTCCCAGATTAAGTCTGGAAAACGTTTTAGGCGACACAGAAGACCAGACGGTAGTTCAGGCAGTCCCAGTCTCGGCGGTGGGCCAACCCTCCACCTCCAAGGCTCAACCCCAACAATATGTGCTGGTTCAACCAGCCCAATCCCTTGCTGCACCCTCGTACGTCTCCTCGCCAGCGTACAACCCTACCTATGAGGGCCGTGGGGTCTTTCACGGCCTTAATAGGAGCGCAAGGGGGGGTAGAGGTCGCGCCCCATACAGAGGTAAGGCTGGATCTGCCTCTTGGGGAAAACCTGGCCGTGTAGAGGAAACAAACCTGCTTCCTCCCACTGAGACCAGTCAGGTAGGTGGTCGCCTTTACTGGTTCAGAGACCAGTGGTCCTTCAGTCCTTGGGCACACAGCATTGTGTCCAAAGGTCTGGGTTGGAGCTGGGTCAAGGATCCCCCCGTGACCAGATTTTACCAACCCCCCTCCAAAGTCCTGCAGGACTTTGTGACGGAGCTTCTCAGCAAGAGAGCAATAAAGAAAGTAAGGCACCTCAAATTTCAAGGCAGGCTGTTCACTGTCCCAAAGAAAGATTCCGGTCAGCAAAGAGTGATTCTAGATCTCTCGCGTCTAAATCTCTACATAAAATGTGACAAGTTTCACATGCTTACCGTGGCTCAAGTACGGACTCTACTGCCGCATGGAGCCGTCACCACCTCTATCGATCTTTCAGACGCTTACTATCACGTCCCGGTTGTGCGGAACTTCTCTCCCTTCCTGGGTTTCAGACTCGGGAAACAAGCCTACTCCTTCAAGGTCATGCCTTTCGGACTCAATATAGCCCCCAGGATATTTACAAAGCTGGCGGAAACAGTCGTTCAGCAGCTATGGTCCCGGGGGATCTCCCTGGCAGCATACCTGGACGATTGGATAATCTGGGCTCCAACAGTACAGGAGTGCCGGAAGGCTACAGCCATAGTGATCAAGTTCCTGGAGTCGTTAGGCTTTCAGTTGAACAGGGAGAAGTCCCGCCTGACTCCGGAGTCCCGGTTTCAGTGGCTGGGTCTCCAGTGGGACCTGTCCTCGTACAAGCTATCCCTCCCGCCGTCAAGCGGAAGGAGATAGCCGCCGCTACCAGAAAATTTTTGAAGGACAAAGCAGCATCCCGCCGGTCTCAAGAGAGAATTCTCGGCTCTCTTCAGTTCGCTTCAGTGACAGACCTGCTCTTAAAAGTGAAATTAAAAGACATAAACAGAGTGTGGCGGAGACGAGCCAATGTCAGGCTCAGAGACAGGGTCTCTTCAATTCTGCGAATCTTGAAGACAAGGCTACGACCATGGTGCACAGTTAAAGGCCTGTCGAAGTCGGTCCCACTTCAATTTCCCCCTCCAGCTCTGGTAATTCACACAGACGCTTCATTAAGCGGCTGGGGACGGTACTCACCAAAACAAAAAGTACAAGGGACATGGTCTACAATGTTTCAACAGTTCCATATAAACACCTTGGAAGCTATGGCAGTGTTTCTAACTCTAAAGAAACTCCGCCCCGCCGGCCAGATTCACATCAGGCTGGTGTTGGACAGCGCCGTGGTGGTTCATTGCATCAACAGGGGCGGCTCCAAATCAGGTCGCGTAAACCAGGTGATGGTAGCTATCTTCTCCCTGGCGAACAAGCACGGCTGGCATCTGTCAGCCACCCACCTAGCGGGGGTCCGGAACGTGGTGGCGGATTCCCTGTCCAGGACTACTCCGTTGGAGACGGAGTGGTCTCTGGACGGAGAATCGTTCAATTGGATTTGCCGCCGGGTTCCAGGACTCCCAGTGGATCTGTTCGCTACGGAGAGCAATCACAAGCTTCCCTGTTACGTGGCTCCCAACCTGGACCCCCAGGCCTATGCCACGGACGCGATGACCATAGACTGGAACAATTGGGAGAGGATCTACTTGTTTCCCCCAATAAACATGTTGTTGAAGGTACTGCACAAACTCAGGTCATTCAAGGGCCAACTAGCTCTGGTAGCTCCCTATTGGCCGAAGAGCAACTGGTTCCCTCTGCTTCAGGAGCTCAAGTTGCGGTGTCATCAGATACCCAAACCCAGACTGACCCAAGTAGTACAAACCAAGACTGTGTTAGCTTCCTTAAAAATTCAGAATGCCCTGGTTTTATGGACTTTATAAAGTTTGCTGCAAAAAAGGGAGCAAACATTGACCCCGTTAACACACTGTTTCTGGAATCTGATAAGAGAGATTCTACTCTCAGGCAATATGATTCAGCAGTCAAAAAATTAGCATCCTTTTTGAAGGCATCTGAAGCTCAAACTATGACTACTAACCTAGCGGTTACTTTCTTTAGGTCATTGTTTGAAAAAGGCCTTGCTCCGGCCACTATTACTACAGCTAAATCAGCCTTAAAGAAGGTATTTTTGTATGGTTTTAAAATTGACCTTACAGATTCATACTTTTCATCCATCCCTACAGCATGCGCTCGTTTGAGGCCGGTAACACGCCCACATTCTGTTACCTGGTTCCTCAACGATGTTCTAAAATTAGCCTCTGATATTGATAACTCACAGTGCTCTTATCTGGATCTCTTAAGAAAGACCTTGTTTCTGATTAGCTTGGCTTCAGGTGCCAGAATTTCAGAGCTATCAGCTCTCGCTAGAGGTGATGATCACATTGATTTCCTCCCGTCCGGAGAAGTCCTCCTTTCCCCTGATCATACGTTCCTAGCTAAAAATGAAGACCCTCAGGACAGGTGGTCCCCCTGGAAGGTGGTGCCTCTTCCACAGGACCAGTCCTTATGTCCAGTCTATACCTTAAAGTCTTACCTACAAAGAACTCCACAGTGTAAGTTGGGTCCTCTTTTCATCAGGGAAAAAGGTGGAACTCTTTCGTTGAACGCTATAAGACAGCAAATTCTGTATTTTATTAAACAAGCCAACCCGGATTCAGTCCCTAGGGTTCATGATATCTGTGCGGTAGCTACCTCTACCAATTATTTTCATAATATGGATTTTGCTGAACTTACCAAGTATACGGGATGGAAATCACCTCTAGTGTTTAAACGCCACTATTTAAAATCACTCGAAGCCCTGAAATTTTCTACAGTGGCTGTGGGGAGTGTCATTCCCCCACCTTGATTATCCTTAATCCCTTTCCTTTCCCCCCCTGCCCGCCTGCCTCATTTATTTCTCTGCCTGCTCTTCTGGATCAATCATGCCTCACTGCCTTGCTCCTCATAATTGATGCTAGTATTGCCTTTGTTATTGTTTGTCTTGGTGATTGTATTTTGATGTGCTGTGAATTTAGATTATCCTAGAGGTACTGGAGCTGTTTTTATTTTGCTCCATGTACCTCACCTCTTGATATTGTATATCTCTCATTGTTCTTAGATTTAAGTTTATATTTACCTGATTGTGCCATTATATTGTTGGGTGTGTCTTATTCCAACCGTATTTACATTGTATATCTATTTCTGTACATTACTCTTAAATTTAAGTTCCCGTACTTACCTGTTTTTGTAGAGATATCATAATTAAATCTATTTTTTCATAGCGTGTGTTTTTGTTCAAATCACCTTTTGTTTTCTTTTGTAGCTTTGCAGTCTTGGCATGATTCTCTGTCACTATTTCACCGGGTGACACGGGGCCGAGCTCAGAAAAGGGATTTTGACAAAGGAAAAAAGTAAGTATAGCTTAGTTTTACCAGACCACTGAGCTGATTAACAGCTCTCCTAGGGCTGGCCCGAAGGATTAGACTTATTTTTACGTGGCTAAGAACCAATTGGTTACTTAGCAACGGGACCTACAGCTTATTGTGGAATCCGAACCACATTATAGCGAGAAATGAATTTCTATCACCAGAAATAAATTCCTCTAACTCTTCATCAGCCGGCGGCGGGAATCGAACTCCGGCCCATCGAATGACGGTCTGAAGCTCAACCAACTCGGCCAACAAAGGGCTAAGGAAAAATCTATTTCTGAGGGAGGCCCCGTGTCACCCGGTGACCCTCCCAGGAGCTGGTTTACCCCCCCTACTTGCACATGCCAAGCCTGGGGTGGTGCTAGTCTGGAATGAGTTCAGATGGCGCTGGAGTCGCTGCTTGGCGGCGGGCGGGTGAGTGTGGGAGCTGGTACGGCCTCCGCTCTTCCCGGGGTTTTGACATGGGGATGTCTATCGAGTGTGGCTCTGTGGTTGTGATTCTTTCACTCACCCTTGGTAATACCGACGTCTTCAATATAGAAGACGCTCGATCTGGGGGTAGTAACTCCAGCATTCCTGAAAGCTTTTTTCTCTGGTATACAGTATTTAGCAATATTTATACCTAGAAATTCGTGTTAGTATGGAATTTCACCGGGTGACACGGGGCCTCCCTCAGAAATAGATTTTTCCTTTGTCAAAATCCCTTATATGTATATATATATATGTATGTACTGTATATATACTGTGTATATATATATATATATATATATATATATATATATATATATATATATATATGTATGTATGTATGTATGAGTATATATGTATATATATCTACAGGTAGTGCTTGAGTTACGATAATTCGACTTACGATAATTCGCTTTTACGATGGGGTTAGCAATTAATATCGATATGACAATATTTCGAAAATACGCATTTTTAAATTTCGCCGGCGATCGGCGCAGGCAACAACGTACAATCAGGCAGCGTATGGTGTACGATACGTTGGCCCGAGAGGCTGGAATATGTACATTAATTCAATGAGCTGACCTCACTTGCTCTCGTTGTGTCGGAAGTTAAAATAGGTCAGTGTTCGTTTGCAATTTTTGTGCGTTTGTAAATACAGGTAGTGCACGAGTGACGATAATTCGTCTTACGATAATTCGAGTTTACGATGGAGTTAGCAATTAATACAACTACGACAATATTTAGAAAATATTTTTAAATTTCGAGCGGGCACAGGCAACAGCATACACTACAGTTCTGCCGTAGAATCAGGCAGCAAGAGAGACCACCTTACAATAGACCAACTTCTTTTTCTCCATCTCTTTATTCCATCTTCTAGTTAAAAAAGTAAGAGAATGATAAAAGTATTGTTAGTAACCTTATACTCTTGCGAAAATGCGTACAGCCATAAACAACCGAACAACTCTGTTGTTTTGCTAATAACCGAATCGGATAACAACTGGTTTGCTTGTATTTCAACCATCGTACGGTTAAACAATTATCGTAGTTATATTAAAAATGACGTTAAGTACTGATATGTTTTTACACTACCCTTATCCGCTTTGGAAAAAAGATCGGCAAGGAAATATACTGCTACAGTAAATTTAAGCTGCAAATTGTAGTTGAAGCTGAGAAAAGAATGTTCAAGCTGCTAATGACTATAAATTATCGTGCATTGGCAACATGGATAAAACTCGACAGCAAATAAAATTGGAAAGTATTTCCATCAAAACTACTGGGCATGAAAGAACACATACTGCTGTTTTCACGCCGACAAAAGATAAATACGAAAAGCTCTTAGTATGATGATGAAATCATGAGAAAATAGCAAACGGAATCTTGATTTTTTTTTTTTTACACAAAACAAACGGCCAGCTGTCAACGTCATCTATTAAGTAAAGAAATGGCTAAATTAATTTCACAACGAGACATAATTAAGTTATATTTCGACTTAAAAACACTTCGTATAACGAAAAATATATATGTCCCTTATAAATAAAGTATCTAGAGATTCATTTACGCTAACTAGAAGCAAGAAATGCCCTCTGAACCGAGTTAAATGCGGCAAAATAAAGACCGCGTGATCGATTCCCAAACCAAAACATTTGATCGCTATGATCAGAATTTATAATGCAAAAGCAATATAAGAATATTTACGATTGGATACAGTGTAGTAACGCATAACTTTTTAAAAGATCCATGGAAAAGATGCACATTCGTTATTTTGATGTTTGTATAATATGGTGTTATGTGAAAATAGAATACAGTATAATATAGGCTAGGCTACCGTATATGATATACGAAAGTGCAGGCTAGGCCTTGTTTGTTATTCAATTTCTCTTTATACTGACTTATGTCAATCTGCATTGAACCTGCAGAATTAGCTGACACTAATAATTACTATACCATATATGTATAAAGTATACTGTGTAGTGTAGGCTAGGCTATCATATATATATAGATGGTACTGATTACCTAGTGTAGGCTAGGCCACATTCGAGTTATGATTTTTCAACAAATGATGGGTTTTTTGGAACCTAACCTCATCGTATATACAGTATATATATATATATATATATAATGTAATATATATATATATATATATATAATGTAATATATATATATATATATATATATATATATATATATATATATACTATGTATATATATATATATATATATATATATATATATATATATGTATATATATATATATATATATATATATATATATATATATATATATATATATATATATATATATATATATATATATATATATATATATATATATAAATATATATATATATATATATATATATATATATATATATATATATATATATATATATATATATATATAAAGTCCCCATGATAGGGTTTTCTATGGTGAACCACCCGTTTCCTTCGATATCGCTCATACAGGATCGGGTCAAGCGAAATTTAGCCATATTTTTCCTGTGTAAATACAGTATGTATCTATTACTAATTCATTTGTATCTGCTTCCTTTGCACATGTGTTAGAATGTTGTTATGTCAATTCTTGTGAACTTACTTATTACATTACTTGTATTTATCCATTGTAATTATTACCGAGAGTAATTGACCTCGGGTCACCTAAATTCTATTGTATTCCTCTGTGTGACGTCCGCATGCCACTTTATAAGCAACCTGTGTTCTGAATAAACTAGCAGTACCTGTCCTCCTGCTCATTATTTCGCACCTCTTAAAGTGGTGACCCCGGAGTGGTTCCCGGAGTCATTAGCGGACTCATACAGCGACCTAGTTTTGGCTCCATGAACTACCCTACGCTCCTAACGGACTAAACACGGCGCTTTAACCAGCATTCGGGCGTGCTGACTCTTGTCGGCAAATCACCAGCGTCATTAGCGGACCCACACGCCGCGCTCCCAAGTGCGTATTGACGCGAGTAACCCACCCAAAGTAAGTGGGCAATAGTGAGTATGGATGCGGACATTCCCTCCCACATACAGTTAACCGCGAACTCTGCGGACTCACATCTTCCTCGCGCACAATCCGCCCGTGCCCTCCCCCGCTCCAAGGCTCACAGGCTCCTCCACGCCACTACCCGTGCCCCGCACGCTGCCCGTCCTGACGGAACAGACTAAATCCGCCCTCGCCATAAAGCTGCTGCTCTTCACGCACAGCAACCCATCATCATGGCTCTACAGGGTCGAGGGGCAGTTCAGACTGGCGGGACTTACTGACGGGGTGCTGCAAGCCGACGCCGTGATCAACGCCCTCCCGGAGGAGGTCTACAGGAAGCTTGTCCTGTGGGTGTCTGCCGCATGCCCCGTCACCTACCAGCATCTAAAAACCTCTCTTGTCGAGACCTGCTCCCTGCCAGTCTCCGAGAGGGCCGCCTATGCCCTTGACCTTGTCAACAACCCTCGGCATGACCAGAACATCCTGGAGACTTGGGGCATGATCCAGGACCTACCCACCCTTTCCGAGACGGACAGCAGCGGTAGGCAGTCGGAGATTAGCCTATCAAGGGAGATCCTCCTCTGTCAGCTCCTCCCAGAGGTCCGAACCCAGATCCTCGACCCTTACACAATGCCGCTCGAGGACCTGATCAAGACGGCGCAGCAGCTGACGGACTCCGCGAGGGCAGTGAAGTGGGCATCCATGCCCGCACACCCCACCAGTTCCCTCCAGCTGGAGGATAACGCGGAAGAGGAGGTAAGCGCCGTCACCAGGAGACAGCCAGCATACCACCACAAGAAAAACCCACCGGGGCCTTGCTACTACCACCAGCAGTATGGCAAGGACGACGAGAACTGCCAATCCCCCTGCTCTTTCGCCCATCCAAAAAACGGAGGCGGCGGCGGCCAACAGAACAGGCCGCCATGGCAGCAGAGGAACCCAGGAGCCCAAAACCATTAGGCTTCTACGTCCGCGATACCGTCTCTGGCAGGATGATGTTGGTCGACACCGGGGATGTTCAATCAGTGTTCCCGCCATCCAGAGGGGACTGCAAACGCCCGCCGGACCCGGCTGCCTTCCTGACAGCCGCCGACTGGTCTCCCATCCTCCTATGGCACCAGGCTCCTGTTGATCTCCATCCTTGGCCAGAGATATATGTGGAACTTCATTGTCACGGACATAAGGACCCCATTCCTGGGCCCGGATTTCCTCGACCACTTTGGGCTGGCAGTCGACGTCGGACGCAAGTGTCTCTTAGACACCGACTCCTGCCAGTCCCTTCCCCTGGCGCCGGGACCCAGTGTTCCTACCATCTGCTCCATCGCCCCACACCAGTACGCCCAGCTGCTGAAGGAGTTCCCCGACGTTTTCAAGCCCAAACTGCGTCAGGTACCCGAGGCCCCGGCAAAGCATGGAATCTACCACCACATTAAGACGAAGGGCCCCCCAACACACACAAAGTTCCGGAGGCTTCCCCCTCGGCGCCTTCAGGAGGCCAAGGACGCTTTCGCCGAGATGGAGCGGATGGGCGTATACAAGAAGGCCTCCAGCCCGTGGGCCTCTCCCCTCCACATGGTGCAGAAACCGGATGGCTCCTGGAGACCCTGCAGCGACTACAGGTGGCTCAACCTCGCAAGTGAACCAGATCACTACCCCCTACCAAACATGCAAGATCTCACGGCCTCCTTTCATGGGGCCAAAATATTCTCTAAACTAGACCTTTTGAAATCTTACTTCCAGGTACCAGTTGCTCCAGAGGATATCCCCAAAACCGCCAGCATCATGCCCTTCGGGTCCTACGTCTTCGCCTTCTCCACCTTCGGCCTGAGGAACGCGGGGGCAACCTTCCAGAGGCTGATGGACAGCATCCTGGGTGACCTGAACTTCTGCGTCTGTTACATAGACGATATTCTAATTTTTTCCAGATCTCCCAAAGGGCACCTGCGACACATCCGGACGGTCCTGCAGTGCCTGCAGGGGAACAGCCTCGTCGTCAGGTTCGACAAATGTACCTTCGGCTTCGAAAAAGCTGACTTCCTGGGCCACGAGATATCACTGGAGGGCGTCCATCCACTCGCATCAAAGGTCGCAGCCGTCACCAGGTTCCCCACCCCTACCTCCGTCAAGGCCGTACAAGAATTCCTCGGGATGGTCAACTACTACAGAAGGTTCATCCCCAGGGTCGCACACACCATGGCCCCCCCTGACGGAGATCCTGAAGGGCCGGCCAACCGAAGTCCTTAGTTTGGGGACCTGACCACCGGCAGGTCTTCTCCCTGACGAAGGTTGCCCTCGCCGAGGCAACCGCCTTGGCCCACCAGGACCCCAACGCCCCCCTCCAGTTGACGATGGATGCCAGCAACGTCGCCTGTGGGGCTGTCCTGGAGCAGATCGTCGCCGGAGCCCCCCAGCCCATCGCCTTCTTCAGCAAAAAGTTCAGCCCTGCGGAGGCCCGCTACAGCACCTTTGACAGGGAACTCTGCGCAGCGTATCGGGCGGTATGTCACTTCAAGTTCTTCCTGGAGGGTACGCCCTTCACAATCTGGACGGACCACCAGCTGCTGGTCCACGCCTTCAGTTGGTTATTGAAAACAAATGCCGTGTCCAGCACGGCTAACTCTTATTTTAACCAAATTGTTCCCCACCCTTGATTTTATATATTGTAATTTTAATTATGAATCTTTTAAAACACTCTTAGAGTTTGCCGTGCTGGACACGGCATTTGTTTTCAATAATCAACTTTTTAAACAGATCGATGGGATGGCGATGGGGTCTCCTCTCGGCCCCACCTTTGCTAATATTTTCATGTGCTC